>NC_133332.1:264083538-264405983 GCF_042186555.1 Aquarana catesbeiana
GCTCCTAAATGTACAGACTGATTCTCCTGTCCTACAGACGGGAGAATCAGTCTGTTTTCTCAAACTGTCACAGGAATAATGGGAGGCTGGAAACACTGCATTGCCCCTCACAGTGCAGGATCACCAGGGACTTCGGCAATCCTGATTGTTCTGCCACTCCCACGGATGTGGTGACAGCTACAGTGATCTGTCTCACAGCTTCTTGGGGCTTTGCACCCCGCACATTGGGGAGATGAGAGGGACCATTGTCCAGTGTCTGAGGAGGGGGAGAGTGTGGGTGGGAGCAGCATGCTGAGGCTACATCTCCCATTGATGGGAAACAGCGCCAGGCTCAGCAAGCCAATCGGTGGCTTGTCATCACTAGCAGACACTGCTGTGCGGGGGAGGAGCCGGAATGATGTCATGCATAATTACGCTGGATACCGCATCGATGCCGAATCAGGAAGGGCAGAATCGTGATGCATCGATGCGGCGATAATTTTCAACACCCCTAATGTATATCATGCAATATCCATTTCGTAGATTGACAAAGTCTACTAAATGCATAGAGTTTGTTCATGTTGCAAAGTAAATGATAAGTAAACAAGTTAAAGCTGTGTTTATTTTATTTGCCCAATGATGTAGAAGAATAATTAAAACAACTATGATTTTTGCTAGCACATTTATGATTGATTGAAATAAACACAGCTCCATCGTATCTACTAAACTCAGTGAACATTCACTTTACAAAATCAACAGCCTCTATTTCTTACATAATCAAACCCAGTATGTCTGTCCAAACTTTTTAGGCATTTCTTTGTGTTGTGAATGTTAAATATAGAGAGATGGAGGTATGGAGAGTGTAATTTTGGACAGTAGATGTTGAAAATGTTAGGGGTATTTTTTTTACCATGCAAGGCCTATTGTAACTTTGGTTTGGGTGTTTGTGATTTTGCCTAGCTCAGTTTATATAGGATATCAATTTATTGATGATGGATTTAGTTTTTATTTTTACGATTGTCAAAATTCCTGGGTTTTCTGATTATGGTATGTTTTGCAATTGCTTTTAATATATCTTTGTCTTACATGTTGTGTCTTGATTATTATTGGTAGTTACAAACTATGATGACATTTGATAGTATTTAATTGAGTTGCATTGTTCTTTTAGCTTTCAGTTTATATGACATTTGTGCAGCCTGGGAGCCAGGAGTTGGTTACAATTATATATAGGTGCATCTCAAAAAAATAGATTATTATTAAAAAGTTAATTTATTTCAGTATTTCAATTCAAAAAGTCAAACTCATTTATTATATAGAATAATTACAAACATAGTGCTATATTTCAAGCATTTCTTTATCTTAATTTTGATGATTATGGCTTACAGCTAGTGAAAACACAAAATTCAGTATCTCAGGAAATCAGAATCTTACATAAGTCCAATAAAGAAAAAGATTTTTAATACAGAAATGTTGGTTCACTGAAAAGTATGTCCATGTATTGTATAGTATGCACTCAATACTTAGTCAGGGCTCCTTTTGTATGAATTACTGTATTAATGTGGCTTGGCATGGAAAAAAAAAACAGCTTCTCCATAAAGCTGGTCAGCGGAGGGAAGCATGAAGTGCTTTAGAATTTCATAGTTGAGGGCTGCGCTGACTTTGGACTTGATCAAACACAGTGGACCAACACCAGCAGATGACATGGCTCCCCAAATCATCACTGACTGTGGAAACTTTACACTGGTCCTCTTGCAACTTGGATTCTGTGCCTCTCCACTCTTCCTCCAGACTCTGGGACCTTGATTTCCAAACTAAATGCAAAATTTACTTTAATCCGAGGACTTTGGACCACTGAGCAGTCCAGTCCTTTTTCTCCTTAGCCCAGGTAAGACACTTCTGACATTGTCTTTGGTTCAGGAGTGGCTTGAAACAAGGAATGCGACAGTTGTAGCCCATGTCCTGGATACGTCTGTGTGCGGTGGCTCTTGAAGCACTGACACCAGCTGTTGTCAACTCCTTGTGAATCTCCCCCAAATTATTGAATGGCCTTTGCTTCACAATCCTCTTAAGGCTGCGGATATCCCTGTTGCTTGTGCACCTTGTTCTACCACACTTTATCCTTCAATTTAACTCTCCATTAATATGCTTGGACACAACACTCTGTTAACAGCCAGCTTCTTTAGCAATGGCCTCCTTGTGGACGGTGTCAATGACTGTCTTCTGGACAACTATCAAGTCAGAAGTCTTCCCCATTATTGTGTAACCTACTGAACCAGACAGAGACCATTACAGGTGTTTTGAGTTAATTAGCTGATTAGAGTGTGACACCATGAGTCTACAATATTGAATTTTTTCACAATATTCAAATTTTCTGAGGTACTGGATTTTGGGTTTTCACTAGCTGTAAGCCATAATCATCACAATTAAAAGAAAGAAATGCTTGAAATATATCACTACGTGTGTAATGAATCTATATAATATATGAGTTTCACTTTTTTGTATTGAATTACTAAAATAAATAAACTTTTTGATAATATTCAAATTTTTTGAGATGCACCCGTAGTTACATTACATGGAGGAAGGAGGAAGGAGAGAAGCAGTGGGGTATATTATATGAAAGAGCCTATTGTGATCCATGCGATCCCCCTTGAAAGCTATTTATTGGAAAGTGGAAAGTAGCATGCCGGATGTGGAACAAAGGGAATCATAGCTGACATTAAGCAAAGGAATTGTTTCTGAGTCTACCTGACTCATATATGAGGTGAGCAGGTATAACAGCTGGTAGAGGTGTTCACATAATATCAATATCTGGAGAAGATACATTTATCACAGTGGTGGGTAATAAGTGAGAAGTCACAAAAATTGAGAAGCACTTTAATTCAACAAAATAGTTGTTTTATGAACTTTGATTTCATTTATGAATCAGTTTTACAGATTTATTGATTACAGATTGGTTTATAGATTTATATATTTCTGTTGAATTGGAGTCACTATATCTTGTCTTTTTCACATAATTTCCCTTTTTAGTGTCACGGATGCTTGTTTGGAGCTGCCATCTCTTGTAGTTTGCTCTTTTATATCTCTACCGAACAGAACATTCTAGAGGATTACTGCTCCTTGCAAGCTTGTTTAAACCTACTCTTAAAACAAGGGCCCCACTGTTTGCTAGCAGAAGACACTAGTGTTCTTCACCTTTAGGACCTGCAACATTACAGAACTATGCTTACTGTACTTGTGTAACCCTTTTATTTTCGTTGTGTGTCTGCCTCTCAAAGGTGTTTGCAACCCAGAAGGAGCTGAGAAGTTTTTCATTTAGCGCTTTTCAGTTCGTTTCTGAACGGCCATTCGTCAACCAGACATGTTACGGAATCGGAGGAGATAACATGTTATTTATTATTGGCCTTGGAGTTACTGCCTTGACATTATTTTTTTGGTTGAATAATGATTTGATTTTGTATTTTTCTATATTTTTGGATGCATAGAATGCACTTTTTAGTTAAGTTCTATTGGCAAATAGCATGTGTAATTTTATTTGTTTTCTTTTTTTAATGCACAATAAAAAAATTGTGCAGAATAATACTTGGCTATGTGTTTTACTTCAAATGACAGTTTGGGAGTAGGCAAAAAATACAATGTAAAATTGACAAGGGACACCAACATAGTTGTATCTTCGATCTTAAAAGCTACTGGATAATGGTATTGTGGTAACTTGCCCAAATAAAAGAAAAAAAAACATAATGATATTATTCTTGATATCACTAGAAAAAAAAATCCTTTGAAAATTAGTTTGCGGCGGAGCCTAGCGGATCAGGCATGCATTGTTAGAGCTCCACACCGCTGAGGAGAGAAGAGAAGGACAAAGCGGAGCCTGCAAGCTCAAAAGGTATCCATTTGAACCTTTTTGCCCCAGGGAACAAACTGTGAAAGTTTGGGCAGGAAATATGGTACTGGGAGGAAACCGTGGCAGAAATAAAAATCACCTCACAAAGAGCTCACAGGCACTCACTGCAGCTGAAGCAGCTCCAGTCACCTCACAAGATACAGCATCAGGGCGCTCTCACAGACAGAAAATGTCACAGCAAGACTCTCCATTTGAGTCAGATACAGAACAAATCCTCTCACAAACTTCTCCACAAGCCTCCTCAGCATCCCCAGTAATATTATTACAGTTTGAAAGATGCTTCATAAGGCTTTAAAACAAACCTCAGACCAAATAACAAAAAGCCTAACCAAAGAAATAAGAGAGCTGGGAAACCGCACCGCAGCCTTAGAAATAAAAATGGATGAAATTGAAATTACAACCCAAGAAAATATAACAGAATTGGAACAATTAAAAAAAGAGAATTTAATACTTCAAACTAAGCTCGAAGATTACGAAAATAGAGCCAGACGTTCAAACTTGCGCATAAGGGGAATACCTGAAACTGTGACAGACCTGCAATCTACTATTACTGCTCTATTACAAGAACTAAAGCCAGATATCCCTATTGAACGTTTAGAACTGGACAGAGTACACAGAGCCCTCACAGCCAAAAAGAAAGATGGACCCCCACGTGATATAATCACAAAATTTCATTATTACAGAACGAAAGAACAAATACTAATTGCTGCAAGAGAAAAAAAGGAACTTAATTTTCAAGGACACAATTATCAAATTTTTGCTGACCTATCCCAACTTACTATTACTAAAAGACGATCCATGAAACCCCAACTAATGGAACTGCAACGCCACAACATTATGTATCAATGGGGCTTCCCCTTTTAAGTCAGATTTAACTACCAAGGTACAATTTACAGAAGCAGATCAGCAGATGAACTACAACAAACCCTTTTAAAATTAAATCTGACAGAACCCACAAGCAGCAACACCCCCACACGCAGAAGAATGGCATCATCTTCACCTTCAGGCAGCACCCAGAAAATTTCAGAACAAAATGGGAATCATCATTCTCACAAAAGAGGCCGTTATGCCACATCATCCATGGACCAAGAAGATTCAATGGACTGACATCCTAATTCCTGATATCTCTTCATTTATTATACTAAGAGATGGTTCTCTATAAAAAAACCTATATTTATAACTGAATGTAACTGCATTCTGATAGTCACACACTGTGTGGGATCATGTTACATTCCAGTTATATTTCTTATTACTTCTGATTCATATAGCCTTAGAATATATAAGTGAAATAAGGAAATTCTTGTTCAGTTATATATTATCAGGTAATAACAATAGATTTATTACTTTTTAGGACAAACATGTTCAATAATCCAGAAGTAATGGAAGCTTTTTCTTTCTTTTCTTAAAACAAATATATTATTACCTAACTAGTTCCTAGAATTATGTTTTTGTTTATTCTAATCTGAAGCAATACAACCTCAATTTTATGAGTTAACATATCTAAACAGTTACATATGAATAAAATATGTAATTGTTTACTCTAAAAGGGTTAAAATCCCAAAATAATTCAAACTATCTTCATCAATACCAAAGTTATTAACAGTACCTTTCTAACTGAATTATTTAGCCTAGGGCAAGACTAACCATATACAACCACCCTGGAATAAATAATTTCAACAAAAACTATATTCTGCACTCCAATTAATGAAACATCATTTTGATGTCTTTTGACATAGCACTTCTCTCCTGTAAGCGGAAGATCCGTGTACCCCCATTAGCCCTCCTCATTCTCCCAACCATATTATGTGGGAGTGTGACGAAGGCACTTATTCCCCTGAGAGAGATATTTATTCTCTTTCACGGGTAAATTGTGATTACTTGCAAAAAATAATTTATACAATGTATCATCTAATCTCATATGTTTTTTGTTTACTCTTTACTCCAGAATTCACTGGTTTCTTTTCTATCTATTCATCTCTTCAGTCCACACAGGTTGATCTGCGCAGTCAACTCTGCATAACAAAAAGTAAGTCAAAACTATTTGATCTATTGCCATGGCACCACTGAATATACTTTCCCTGAATGTTCAGGGAATAAATGTCCCTCAAAAAAGGACCAAAGCCTTCCGTACTTTCCATAACAAGAAGGCTCACATAGTATGCCTCCAAGAAACACACTTCACCAAAGATTCTACTCCAAAATATATTTCTCCTTTTTATCAACAAATTTACACGGCTTCTGCCTGTACCAAGCAAAGGGGAACTCTAATTGCATTTCACCGATCCACACCATTCACCTTATCATCAGAAATTAAAGACCCAGAAGGTAGATACCTGATACTCATGGGCTATATAATGGATACAGCAATCACGGTGATTTCCTACTACGCTCCTAACAAACAACCTACACCATTCCTCTCACATATATTACAAGTGATTAATACACACAAAATAGGAACAGTGATAATGTGTGGGGATTCGAACCAGGTCCTCCTCCCATTTCTAGATAAATCACCTTTTACACCATCCAAAATAACCTCTAGATTACCTTTTTCTCAACTTCTTTCCAAATACAATCTGGTAGATTCGTGGAGAGAAAGTAACCCAATGAAAAAGAAATTCACCTATTTCTCGCACCCTCATCAAACCTTCACCAGAATAGATCATATTTTTCTAACAATAGGAATGATACCAGAAATTATTGCATCAGATATAATTCCGATTCCGTGGTCTGACCATAATGCAGTATACACTACTATAGCCTCAGCCATACCAAAAGCGCATGACCCAACGTGGTACTTACCGGACATAATGCTCAAACACCCACTACATCAGATGGCCATTGAACAAGCTTTAAAGGAATACATATCAATTAATAATACAACAGACATCTCCCCAATAACACTGTGGGAAGCTCATAAGCCTGTCTTGCGTGGTACAATACAAAGACAAATGGCACTATTTAAACGGGAACGCAAAAATCTAGCAAAAAAACTAGAACTCAATTTTAATGCAGCCTACATATCATTTCAAGATAATCCATCTCAGAGTACAAAATCCCATCTGGAAAAATCTAGATTGGAATACGATCTATTTCTCACTGAGTCAGTTGATAAATCCCTCAAACGCTCCAAACACAATTTCTACATGAATACAAACAAACCAGGTACATATTTGGCTCGGGCATTAAATTCAACTAACAAATCTTTCAAACCAATACGTTTGAAATTATCAAAAAATGTTTACACTTGTAATCCAGTTAAAATAGTCCATAAATTTCACTCACATCTCGCAACTTTATACAAGACAAATAATGAATTTAATCCTACAGAGGCTGAATCCTTCTTCTCAAAAATAACCTTACCTGAGTTATCTCAGAATCAAAAAAGCAGTTTGGATGAGCCTATAACTATAGATGAAGTTGCTAACGCCATAAAAGACCTAAAACTTAACAAAAGACCAGGCCCAGACGGCCACTCGGCTTTATACTATAAAACATTCTCAGAAATACTCTCTCCCATTCTCACTGAAACTTTTAACAAACTTCTAGATGGACATTCTTTTCGGCAAGAAACACTAATGGCAATTGTTTGTATGATCCCAAAACCCCTTTCTGATGATACTTCCTGTGTGAATTATCGGCCTATCTCTCTGTTAAACCTCGATATTAAATTATTAGCAAAAATAATAGCAAAACGCCTCAATAGCATTATAGGAAAATTAATACATAGAGATCAAGTAGGCTTCATGCCAAATAGACAGGCAGGCGATAATATACGCAGGGCAGTGTTATTGGCACATATTGCTAAAAAACGGAAAATCCCTTTATGTTTTCTATCTCTCGATATTAAGAGGGCATTTGACACAGTATCCTGGCAATATATGCAATATTCATTACAAAAATGGGGTTTTGGACCCCACTTTTTAACATGGATCAAAGCATTATATAATAAACCCAAAGCCTATATAAAATATGCTGGATACAAATCTGAAGCCTTTAATATCGAAAGAGGTACCCGACAGGGTTGCCCATTATCTCCCTTATTATTTGCCCTTATACTCGAACCCATGGCCCAATACATCAGAACAAACCAAACTATAACTGGCATTGAAGTAGGAGGTATTACACACAAATTATGTATATTTGCAGACGATATATTACTTTTTCTATCATCACCACAGGTCTCTGGTCCTAACTTAATACCAGCTCTTGATGGATTTGCAGCCCTATCCGGCCTTATGATTAATCCTAAGAAATGCCTAGTGCTTAATATTTCACTCACAAACATGGAATTGATCCCGGCTAGGGCTGCACTCCCATTCACATGGGCAGAAAAATCAATCCCATATCTTGGAATTCATTTAACAGCATCTCATTCTGACTTATTCTCAACCAATTATCCTCCTGTATTAAGACAGATCACAAATCTAATAAAACAATGGTCACAACTTCCTTTATCCTGGATAGGGAAGATTAATGCAATCAAAATGACTATTCTACCCAAATTGCTTTATCTATTCAGAGTCCTCCCTATTCCAATTCCTTCCTATTTTTTGAGAATAGTACAAAAAAGAGCAACTTCGTTTATATGGGGCTCTTCTAAACCACGTATACCTATACACACACTACATCTTCCCAAAAATACCCTAATTTTACTAACTACTACAGAGCAGCACATTTGGCCAGTCTGTCCAAATACCATGCAAAACAGGAAATCCCATTATGGGTATTTATAGAGGCTTCAGAAAATGACCCTCTATTAATATCAAATTTATTATGGCTTGATCCTAAAGACCGCTTTAAAATTCATAATCCCATAACGAAACACTTCTTATCTCTCTGGGATAAACTAAAAACCAAATATCAGTTACAATCTCCACACAATCCTCTCCTTTCTTTTATCAGAAATCCGGCCTTTTATCCGGCATGGATCTACCCAAATTCTTTTAAAGCTTGGACAACATCAGGCATTCAGACACTAAATGACTTCATAGCATCTAAATCATTCCTTTCATTCCCATCGCTTAGAGAAAAATATGATCTACCAAACTCTGAGATATTTAGATATCTCCAAATCAAGAATTTCTATACACCATTCCTAACCCTGTACATCGCACACTCACATCAGTCCCTACCCTCAATCAAAGGGTCAGGGTTGTAGACACACACTCACTCAGGTTGAACTGGATGGACTGGTGTCTTTATTCAACCTTACTAACTATGTAACTATGTAACTATGTAAATAGGCACATATTTACACATATGGTGGACATGCCCAGTAATCCAAACCTACTGGAAGGAAGTGTTCGTGATTGCTTCTAAAATATTTAAAAAAATAATACAACCAGATCCATATTTAACTTTACTTAATCTAAAACCGGAATGGTTAACACTCTCTCAATTCAAACTTATGATCCAACTAATAACGGCTGCAAAACAAACAGTGGCCAAGGCATGGAAATCTCCTACATTGGTACTAGCAGAAACAATTCACAGAATGAATAATACAATGTCCCATGCTAAGATGGTAGCCATCGATCAAAATCAAATTCCAAAATTTGAAAAACTTTGGCATCCTTGGATAAAACAACAGTTCCTGTCAAACTTCAATGACTCTGTCCTGTTGCCATGGTAACAGATTAAATGACTTACAGAGACACCCATTCTAAGGCTTCAAAGAGAACTAAAAAGAATAATAAACTGACGAGCGGGACAACCTTGTGGACCATACCTCTACCTTTCAACCCTTTTTCTTCTTTCTCTTTCCTTTTCTCCACCTTACGATTAAAGCTCATTATCAGAATTTATTTGACCTATATACACTCTACTTGTAAACAATATGTATAGTAGGTATAAATCATTTAAATACCTACAAAAGTAACTAAGGAAATGATATATATCTTTAATTTAGGTTTACGTGAACCCAATGTTTAATATTTGAAATTTCATGATATTTACCTATATAAACCCTACTGTAAAACAATGAGCTTACTTTATAGATCCTTGTAAACTTACTTTATGTATCTTTATAACATTGTATACTCAATAAACTTCTTTTGACAAGGAAAATTAGTTTGCAATACCTCCATCAGTATCACCAGAAAAGCAGCTTCATTATTATCCCATTAAAGAAGAAGAGAATTGTGGGGTGCATTTGGAGATTTCATAATTTGCCACATCACGAATGTTAATTCTCCATTACAAACGCTAGTTTACCAGACCTACCACTTCTGCTTCCGAGCATGCGTGTTTGTACTTTGGACTTTTGTCCGACGGACTTGTGCACACACGATCGGAAAGTCTGACAACACACATTTGTTGGTGGAAAATTTGAGAACATGCTAGCCAACATTTGTTGGCTGAAAGTCTGACAACAGTTGTCCGATGAAGCATACACACGGTCGGACTTACCGCCAACAACCTCACATCCAACATTTCCCATTGGAAAGTCCGATCGTGTGTACGGGGCTTAAAGGCTTAATTCTTCACAATGTCCACATATGTAAGGGGTATTCTTCCCAGCGACCAACATGCAAATGTATCATGAGTTGTAGTCCTAGTAATTTTTAGCAGGGGTTCCCTGAGAAGGGAAAGGTTGAGAAAGGCTGCCTTATGCCGCGTACACACAAGCGGACTCTCCAGCAGAAAAGGGCACACTCCGATTGTGTGTGGGCTTCATCGGACCTTTTCTGTCGAAAAATCTGATGGACCTTAGAAATTAAACATGTTTCAAATCTTTCCGACGGACTCCATTCCTATCGAAAAAAATGTTCGTCTGTATGCTAGTCTGACGGACCGAAAACGACGCAAGGGAAGCTATTGGCTACTAGCTATTGAACTTCCTTTTCTAGTCTGGTTGTACATCATCATGTTCGAAGTTCTGAAGTCCTTCTGGGTTCAGTCCAACGAGAAGTCCGCTCGTGTGTACGCGGCATAAGAGTCAATGTCCTAATGTCTCAAATCTTTACTTGCTGCATACTTGTCAGGAAGGGCATGCCAGCACCCAAGACGGCTGCCGAAGAAGACGATCTGTTACCTCTGCCTGTCAGGAAGGGCATGCCAGCACCCAAGATGGCTGCCGAAGAAGATGACCTGTTACCTCTGCCCCTGTCAGAATGCCATTGGTACACACACACCCTGTGACAGCTTTTGACACCCAAACAGGCTACTTAAACTCAGTCAGTTTCCAGACTCAGTGCTGTCTGCTCTACAGCGTTCCCTGTGTATCCTGCAATTACCTACCTGATTTCCGTTCCTGTTGTGACCCGGCTTGCTTCCTGACGTTCCTGCTGTTTCCTGCCTGCATCTGACCCCGGCTTGTCCTCTACTCTGCATCTGTCTGCTCCTTCTGCCACTTCGCTGCCAGTCGGCCTGTAATCTAATTCCGCTTCCGCTTTAGCCTCTGTTCCTGACGTGCCCGTTTGTGTGTGACCCGGCCTGCCTGTACCTGCCTTCTCTTCAGCCTCGAGGGTGCCACCATCCCTTCTGCTGCACCTGCACTTCTGCCTGTGGGGACCGGTTGTCTACTCGCTCCAGCTACCTGCCTACCACTGCTCTGGGATTCCTACAGACACCTTCACAGCCCGGCCGAGTGCTCCGATCCAGCTCCAGGTTCAGCGATCCCGCCAGGCACTCGTGCGACTCTGCATCTCGGTGCTTCCTGTCAGCTATATCAGGGGCTCCAAGTCAGAGTTGTAAGAGAGGCCGTCCTCTGCATTTCAGGCTCCATCACCAGGTACGTGACAGTAGCAGACAGCCATGTCTGAGCCTGTGCAAGGACCCTCTCCTATGGAGGAACTCTGCCAACACCTAGCCGGATTAACACAAGCTGTAAAGGACTTACAACAGGGTTATACCCAGCTGGAAGGCCAAATACAGACCTTGTCTGCCTCTGCTCCTGCTCAAGCACCTTCCACTTCTGGGATGCCAGTAGCTCCCGCAGTTGTTATGCTACCATCTGAACCCAGAGTCCCAACTCCTGAAAAGTTCCACGGAGAACGCAACGAGTTCAGAGCCTTCCGCAATGCATGCAAACTCTATTTTTCGCTACAACCACGAACCTTCTCCCTGGAAGCCACCAAGGTCGGGTTTGTCATTTTCTTGCTTCAGGGGGAACCACAGGCCTGGGCTCACCGGCTCCTTGAACAAAAGGCCACATCTCTGACGGACTTAGCCTCCTTTTTTGGAGCCATGGCTCAGTTATATGAAGACCACCAGCAAGCCGCTACTGCGGAAGCCGCCCTTCACACGCTTCAGCAGGGTCACAGGGCCGTGGAGGACTATGTTTCAGAATTCAGGCGCTGGAGTTCCGACGCCAGCTGGAATGATGCTGCCCTGCGTTACCAGTTCCGCATGGGCCTTTTCTGATAATCTTAAGGATGAGCTAGCACGAACAGGTGTCCCCTCCACTTTGGAGACACTTATAAATTTGTCAATCCAGATTGACCGTCGCTTAAGGGAATGTAGGTCGGAACGAGCCACCGACCAGTCCCGTCCAGTATGGATGCTTTCACGAGTGTCTGGTTCTTTCAGTCCCGCTTCACCTGCTCCTTCCGCATCCGCTTCAGATGCATCTGAACCCATGAAGCTTGGTCTCCTCCGTCCTTCTCTGACTACAGAAGAACGCCAGCGCAGACGCCAGCTAAATCTTTGCCTGTACTGTGGAGGATCAGGACATTATGTGAGGTCTTGCCCGGCCAAGATCCGCAAGGGCCTCTCAGTTACATCCGCTTCTCCTCCATCTCTACCCAATCACTCTGCTCATCTGGCTTTTCCCATTTTGTTACAGCTCCCAGGAGGAACTATCCAGACCCCCGCTATAATTGACTCTGGAGCTTGCAGCTGTTTCATAGATTTAGCTTTTGCTGCCAAACATCACATTCCTCTACTACCCGAGGCTCAGAGACTTTCTGTACATCTGGCAGACGGATCCACCATTAAATCTGGATTGGTTACTCATGAAACCATCCCGTTATCTACCACCATTGCCGAGAACCATCAAGAGCTTCTATGCCTAGATGCAATCGCTTCCCCTCTGTTCCCAATCATTCTGGGTATGCCTTGGTTAAAAGCTCAAAACCCTGACATTAACTGGGTTACAGAAGAAATCAAGTTTCTTTCCCCCTATTGCTTTCAGCATTTTTGGCAAGAGAATCATCAGGACCAATCTCCCCTGCTGTGCATCGATTTGGAGTCCGAAGCCCGCCAAGTCGTTCCAGTAGCATATCACGACTTTCTGGATGTTTTCAGCAAAAAAGGGGCAGAAATGCTTCCTCCTCATAGGGCTTATGACTGTCCAATTGAGCTCCTTCCTGGGGTTGAAGTTCCTTTCGGCAGGATCTTTCCTCTATCTGAATCTGAACTTGTTGCTTTGAAAGACTACATTTATGACAACCTTAAAAAGGGGTTTATTCGCCCCTCCACATCTCCTGCCGGTGCGGGGATCTTCTTTGTAGAAAAAAAGGACCACTCATTACGGCCCTGTGTGGACTACCGTGAACTTAATAAGGTCACTGTAAAAAAACGTTACCCTCTTCCACTTGTGCCTGAATTATTCCAGCGACTCGGTACGGCCACCATTTTCACATAATTGGATCTTCGGGGGGCTTATAATCTGGTTCGCATACGAGAGGGGGATGAATGGAAGACGGTATTCCACACACGATTTGGGCATTTTGAATACCTTGTGATGCCCTTTGGACTTTGCAATGCCCCAGCTACCTTTCAGCACTTCATCGACGACGTCTTCCGAGATTTCCTGGATCTATTTGTTGTTGTTTATCTTGATGATATACTAATCTTCTCTCCCTCTCTAGATCACCACCGTAGTCACGTCAAGAATGTATTGAGTCGCCTTCGACAACACAGACTTTATGCAAAACCAGAGAAATGTGTATTTGAACGCCAAAGCATCCAATTCTTGGGTTTAATCATTTCCACCGAAGGCATCCAGATGGATCCCCAGAAGGTTACAGCCATCCTGGATTGGCCTGCTCCCAGTGATAAGAAGGGTGTCCAACGTTTCGTGGGGTTTGCAAATTTTTATCGAAAATTCATCAGAAATTTTTCTGCAATCATATCCCCCATTACAAGTTTAACCAAACAAGGTACAAGATTCTCTTGGTCTCTGGAAGCTCAGAAAGCTTTTGACACCCTAAAAAGACTTTTCACATCTGCATCTGTCCTGAAACACCCTGACCCAGCCTGGCCCTACGTCTTGGAAGTAGACGCCTCAGAAACAGCGGTCGGAGGAATATTGTCTCAGAGGCGGGGAGCTAAGGCTCTACTGCATCCCGTTGCTTTTTTTCCCTGCAAGCTGTCAAATGCCGAAAGGAACTACGACGTCGGGGACCGTGAAATTTTGCCCATCAAAGCCGCCCTGGAGGAATGGAGGTACCTTCTAGAGGGCGCCGCACACCCAATCTTGATCTATACCGATCATAAGAACCTTGAGTATTTAAGAACAGCAAAAAGATTGAAACCCCGACAAGCCAGGTGGGCACCATTCTTTTCTAGATTCACTTTTCACTTAACGTTCAGGCCCGGATCCAAGAATGCAAAACCCGATGCGTTATCACGCATGTTCAGCAAACCTGAAAAAATCTCATCTCCAGATACCATTCTATCCCCTGGGAACTTCCTGTTACTTCAAGGAGAGTTAATAAAACAAATTAAACAAACTCTAGTAAGGAACCCTTCACCAGCCGGGGTCTCTCTACTGGCAAAGGATGGGCTACTTTGGCATGAAGACAAGGTCTTTGTGCTGGAAGACCTCCGAATGGCCCATCCTGTTGCGATGCCATGATCATGTGCTGGCAGGTCATTTTGGCATTGGCAAGACAACTGAATTAGTACAACGGACATTTTGGTGGCCTGGGGTGGAAAAAGATTGTAGGAAATATGTGGAATCTTGCACCACTTGCATCTGCAATAAAACCAGCAGATCCAGAGCCTGGGGTCTGCTAAAACCCTTACCTGTCCCCAGTAGACCTTGGGAGATGATCTCAATAGATTTTATTGTAGAACTTCCCCCATCTGAGGGCCACAACACCATTTTTGTAGTTGTCGATAGACTATCTAAGATGGCACACTTCCTGCCCATGAAGGGCACACCATCTGCTCGAGAAACAGCTCAAACCTTTGTCAAGGAGATCGTAAGGCTTCACGGGATTCCGGCCAATATTGTGTCCGACCGTGGGGTGCAGTTTACATCCAGATTCTGGAGAGCCTTATGTGATTCACTTGGGATTGAACTTTCGTTTTCTTCTGCATATCACCCACAAACGAATGGGCAGACAGAGAGGACTAATCAAACCCTCGAACAGTACCTGAGCTGTTTCTCCTCATTTTCTCAAGACGATTGGGCTTCTCTGCTTCCCCTGGCCGAGTTTTCTTATAACAATTCAGTACACTCTGCTACAAAGCAATCTCCATTTCTTGCAAACTACGGTTTCCACCCTTCTTTTTTGTCTAATACAATTCCAGATTCCCCTGTACCAGCTGTTTCCGAAACTATAAATTTCTTCAACGCCAATAACAAACTGCTACAGGAAACAATGGCCAAGACACAGGCATACAATAAGGAAGTTTTTGACAGGAAAAGAAGGGGAGAATTGATCTTGAACCCTGGTGACCAAGTGTGGCTAGCAACTACTAATTTGAAACTGGCCTGTCCCTCAAAGAAACTGGGCCCTAAATTTATAGGACCATTTCCGGTGAAGAGAGGGATCAATGAGGTTGCGTATGAATTAGAGTTGCCTGAGTCATTTAGAATCCACCCTGTGTTCCACATAACCTTGTTGAAACCTGCCATTCCTGACCCCTTCCCAGGACGAAGTTCTGGCCCGCCTGAACCTGTAATTATTGAAGGGGAGGAAGAGTTTGAGGTGAAAACAATCTTAGACTGCAGGAAGAGAAGAAATCAGATCCAGTTCCAGATAAAATGGAAAGGGTATGGGCCAGAGGACAACTCCTAGGAACCTGAAGATAATATCCATGCCCGAAATTTGGTTCAAGCTTTTAAGAACTCTCATCCTGACAAGTGGGCCAAGTTGGGCATCCGGAGGCTGCCCTTTGGGGGGGGGGGGGCAGTGTCAGGAAGGGCATGCCAGCACCCAAGATGGCTGCCGAAGAAGACGACCTGTTACCTCTGCCTGTCAGGAAGGGCATGCCAGCACCCAAGATGGCTGCCGAAGAAGATGACCTGTTACCTCTGCCCCTGTCAGAATGCCATTGGTGCACACACACCCTGTGACAGCTTTTGACACCCAAACAGGCTACTTAAACTCAGTCAGTTTCCAGACTCAGTGCTGTCTGCTCTACAGCGTTCCCTGTGTATCCTGCAATTACCTACCTGACTTCCGTTCCTGTTGTGACCCGACTTGCTTCCTGACGTTCCTGTTTCCTGCCTGCATCCGACCCCGGCTTGTCCTCTACTCTGCATCTGTCTGCTCCTTCTGCCACTCCGCTGCCAGTCTGCTGACGACCTGGCCTGTAATCTGATTCCGCTTCAGCCTCTGTTCCTGATGTGCCCGTTTGTGTATGACCCGGCCTGCCTGTACCTGCCTTCTCTTCAGCCTCGAGGGTGCCACCATTCCTTCTGCTGCACCTGCACTTCTGCCCGTGGGGACCGGTTGTCTACTCGCTCCAGCTACCTGCCTACCACTGCTCTGGGATTCCTACAGACACCTTTACAGCCCGGCCGAGTGCTCCGATCCAGCTCCAGGTTCAGCGATCCTGCCAGGCACTCGTGCAACTCTGCATCTCGGTGTCTTCTGTCAGCTCTATCAGAGGCTCCAAGTCAGAGTTGTAAGAGAGGCCGTCCTCTGCATATCAGGCTCCATCACCAGGTACGTGACAATACTTGGTCAGACTTAGTAAGTAGTGAGGCAGGGACAAAGATTAAAACCCATTTTAAGTCAGCAATATTAGCTGTTATATTTCTTTTTTGAAAGTTTCCCTTTAGTATTTTCTGTCATTTGGGTCAATATGATATTAAGTGGAGTCAGAAAATGAAGTCCTGCTAGATCATTTCATGCTGGCCCCTTTTGCATTTATAGCTATGTTAAAGAATAAAAAAAAGTGCTTAGATTTGTTTAACCTCTTCACGCCTAAGGGTAAAACAAATCTTAAAGTGTTGTAAACCTCAGTCATGGAATCTGAGCAAACCACATATATCTACAATGTTTACTTGTCTCTCTCCAAAGCTCTGAGTGTCGTTTCTATCTGGTACTTCGTTCCTCTGTTATTAGCAGAGTCACTTCTGAGAAGTTTTCCTGACACATGAGATACATTTGTGTGTGTGTGTGTGTGTGTGTGCGTGTGGGGGGGGGGGGGGGTGAGGTAGTAAGAGCTCAGAAAGGAGCTTGTCTATTCACAACACAGTTCTTCTGCTGTGTGGAAGGGAGTGTGTGCTTTTCCTCCAATCAGCTCTCACACACTGTAACTGCAGTCTCTCCGCCCTCTCCACTGTGCTGCTGATAGATAAAGAAAGATTTTTAACAAGATTTGCACTTTTGAAAGGGTGTAGAGAGGAGAAGATTGCAGATAAAGAAGTAAAACCCGTGTAGGAGGATTTGTTTCATCTTTGCGTATCATCTGAGGCTGTTCACTTCACTGGGTATGTGTAAGGGTTTACCACCACTTTAATGCCCAAGCACACTTTTGCAACTTTGACACGTGTTAGTAAAACTGTACATATCATCACAACTATCCACCAGGTGGATTATACCTTGTTTTTTTCAGGACAAAGTGAGCTTCTATTGCTTTCTATTTTAAAGTGATGTTCGACTCGAACATCGGGTGTTTGCCCGTTTGCCGAACAGCGAATTTGATATATATGGCTATCATAGCTCAGGAGGACTAAGTCCACGCCCCACACTATATAAGGCTGCTTTCAGAGTGCCCGTATAGTGTGTTATAGTGGACGGAGATAGAAAGATTAAGCTAGATTAGGCAGGTAGGTTAGTTAGTGGCAGTGTATTTGATATATATATATATATATATATATATACACAGCCAGACTAGTATATATATATATATATATATATATATATATATATATATATATATATATATATATATTGTAGCGGGGTGCCTGTGAAACAAGGTAAAATGACAGGAAAAGTAATTGATGGGATATATGTTCCTCCACGGATTCTTAGATTTACAATCTAAGGTAATACCAGCAAAGACTTCAGGGTAAAGAAGGATAGTTCTTTACCCTGTGTTGGTAAAGTCTCTTCCGGGGCTGGTTTTATTGGGAGTCTGATAGAGCTCAGGGTGGGACAGACTCCCAAGTCCATGGACCGCAGTTAAATGTTTTCCTTTCAGGTCTTGATTAAGGGCAGCTGATCCTAGCTCTCAGGGAGAGAGTGTGTGTGTCTCTATGTGAGGAGGCATCTAAGAGCATGGCTGCTCAAAGCTGACTTTGGATACAAGTATTTGCGTTTGTAAGGACACTTACTACATAACCAAGGACTGGTCAGACTATGGACACAGTAAGGCTCGGTAGAGCAGAAGTTTATTTTTGTTTGATTGATGGCAAGATGCCCTTTTTTCTTCTGTTTGGAAATATCCTGTGCATTAAACATGGTGTTTTCCTAAAGAGACTGTGCATTTGTCCCTGCATTGAGTCTGATCCCCTACAATATATATATATATATATATATATATATATATATATATATATATATATATATATATACAGTGGGGACGGAAAGTATTCAGACCCCCTTAAATTTTTCACTCTTTGTTATATTGCAGCCATTTGCTAAAATCATTTAAGTTCATTTTTTTCCCTCATTAATGTATACACAGCACCCCATATTGACAGAAAAACACAGAATTGTTGACATTTTTGCAGATTTATTAAAAAAGAAAAACTGAAATATCACATGGTCCTAAGTATTCAGACCCTTTGCTGTGACACTCATATATTTAACTCAGGTGCTGTCCATTTCTTCTGATCATCCTTGAGATGGTTCTACACCTTCATTTGAGTCCAGCTGTGTTTGATTATACTGACTGGACTTGTTAGGAAAGCCACACACCTGTCTATATAAGACCATACAGCTCATAGTGCATGTCAGAGCAAATGAGAATCATGAGGTCAAAGGAACTGCCTGAAGAACTCAGAGACAGAATTGTGGCAAGGCACAGATCTAGCCAAGGTTACAAAAAATTTTCTGCTGCACTTAGGGTTCCTAAGAGCACAATGGCCTCCATAATTCTTAAATGGAAGACAGTTGGGACGACCAGAATCCTTCCTAGAGCTAATTAAATAGTGACAAAACTGCGCTTTAGGACTGGCTATAAGGTCAGAAAACAAAGGTTGCTGCCTCCCTTTCCACAAAGTCCCTATAAGGTACTTTGCATAATATATATAGATAAAAAATTAGGGTATATTGGCGCTACCTGTAAATATAATACGCTGGGATAGCCTGGTAGTATATCCCCCCTTACTTGTAGTGATGAATCTATAACGTGTATAGGTTATCTAAATTCCCCTTATGGTATAAATAGTACCCCAGCAACCAGTTATATGCCTACTAATCACACCATAGAAGGTCTTACAGCGTCTAGAAAAGAAACCAGAGGCTATATTCCATTGTGTGCATTTACTAAAAACCATAATCAATGCGGTGATGTGCATAAAGGTTGCATATACTATATTCATATCATATGCGTTTTGGACATATCTTAAAATCGCATGAAAACAAAACAGCTAGTACACCCACAGAGCATCCAGCAATCAGATCTCCAATCTATATTATAACAGTCCATATACTGATGTTACTAGACAATATTCAGATTCCCAGTAGTGACTTTGGTGGTGAATCAATTTGTCAGGTGACTCTCGTGCTCCCCCTGTTGGTTGCCTACTCACCAGCTCCCGGAACCCCACCGGGGGTATAACGCCTGAGGTGTAGTATGCCGGGTCACTCCACTTGCTGCTTCATCTGGTAGATATTCCTGTAATCAGCTTCCCAGACCCCACACCGGGGGAATGCTCCTATGTTGGAAAATGGGCCGTCTAGCTGTTGTATGTTGTGCTGGGTGACTCCTATATTTTTCAGTCCTTAGAGGCGTTGCTCCCCTCATACATTCGGAAAAGAAGAAAGAGCTTCCATGGCGTAATAAAGTATAACCATTTTATTTAAAAAATATATATATGCTCACAGTACAAAAAATACTGGGCTAAAAATATTAAATCCAACCAAACAGAACTAGACTGCAACCAATGATTTGCAATCAAAAATTAAAAATAACTAAAAAGGCAAAATCCAGGTACTGTTATGTGCTTCTGTCCAGATGGATTAGGACAGCAGTGAACCTGAACAATATAATGTTTTAAAAAGTCCC
This sequence comes from Aquarana catesbeiana, assembly GCF_042186555.1. Taxonomy (NCBI): domain Eukaryota; kingdom Metazoa; phylum Chordata; class Amphibia; order Anura; family Ranidae; genus Aquarana; species Aquarana catesbeiana. The sequence continues at coordinate 264,103,781 of NC_133332.1, forward strand.
TCCAAAACAGCATAAACAGCGAGGTGGGGGTATGCATCCACCAGCCGCTACACAGCGTCCTCCTCTCTCGTATGCCTTGGAGCTGACTGACAGATCGTGATGCCGTTGTGCGCGCTTCGTCACATGACGTCCTCAGCAACGGTATCCACTCTCCTCTGCTGCCAATGGAGACATTGCAGAAATTGGCAGCAGAGGAGAGTGGATACAATTATCTCCACAGCCCTGGGAATCTGAAGTGCGGGCAGTGTATGAAGGCTCTCTCTGTATAAAACCCACTGGAAGTAGGAGTGTGATACCGTTGCTGAGGACGTCATGTGACGAAGCGCGCACAACGGCATCACGCTCTGTCAGTCAGCTCCAAGGCATACGAGAGAGGAGGACGCTGTGTAGCGGCTGGTGGATGCATACCCCCACCTCGCTGTTTATGCTGTTTTGGAGGGACTTTTTAAAACATTATACTGTTCAGGTTCACTGCTGTCCTAATCCATCTGGACAGAAGCACATAACAGTACCTGGATTTTGCCTTTTTAGTTATTTTTAATTTTTGATTGCAAATCATTGGTTGCAGTCTAGTTCTGTTTGGTTGGATTTAATATTTTTAGCCCAGTACTGTGAGCATATATATATTTTTTAAATAAAATGGTTATACTTTATTACGCCATGGAAGCTCTTTCTTCTTTTCCGAATGTATGAGGGGAGCAACGCCTCTAAGGACTGAAAAATATAGGAGTCACCCAGCACAACATACAACAGCTAGACGGCCCATTTTCCAACATAGGAGCATTCCCCCGGTGTGGGGTCTGGGAAGCTGATTACAGGAATATCTACCAGATGAAGCAGCAAGTGGAGTGACCCGGCATACTACACCTCAGGCGTTATACCCCCGGTGGGGTTCCGGGAGCTGGTGAGTAGGCAACCAACAGGGGGAGCACGAGAGTCACCTGACAAATTGATTCACCGCCAAAGTCACTACTGGGAATCTGAATATTGTCTAGTAACATCAGTATATGGACTGTTATAATATAGATTGGAGATCTGATTGCTGGATGCTCTGTGGGTGTACTAGCTGTTTTGTTTTCATGCGATTTTAAGATATGTCCAAAACGCATATGATATGAATATAGTATATGCAACCTTTATGCACATCACCGCATTGATTATGGTTTTTAGTAAATGCACACAATGGAATATAGCCTCTGGTTTCTTTTCTAGACGCTGTAAGACCTTCTATGGTGTGCGACACTTGACTTGTGTTACATATCTACCATAATTTTTAATTTTTGATTAGTAGGCATATAACTGGTTGCTGGGGTACTATTTATACCATAAGGGGAATTTAGATAACCTATACACGTTATAGATTCATCACTACAAGTAAGGGGGGATATCCTTCCTAGAGCTGTCCGTCTGGCCAAACTGAGCTATAGGGGGAGAAGAGCCTTGGTGAGAGAGGTAAAGAAGAACCCAAAGATCACTGTCGCTGAGCTCCAGAGATGCAGTCGGGAGATGGGAGAAAGTTGTAGAAAGTCAACCATCACTGCAGCCCTCCACCAGTCGAGGCTTTATGGCAGAGTGGCCCGACGGAAGCCTCTCCTCAGTGCAAGACACAAGAAAGCCTGCATGGAGTTTGCTAAAAAACACCTGAAGGACTCCAAGATGGTGAGAAATAAGATTCTCTGGTCTGATGAGACCAAGATAGAACATTTTGGCCTTAATTCTAAGCAGTATGTGTGGAGAAAACCAGGCACTGCTCATCACCTTTCCAATACAGTCCCAACAGTGAAGCATGGTGGTGGCAGCATCATGCTGTGGGGGTGTTTTTCAGCTGCAGGGACAGGAGGACTGGTTGCAATCGAGGGAAAGATGAATGCGGTCAAGTACAGGAATATCCTGGACGAAAACCTTCTCCAGAGTGCTCAGGACCTCAGACTGGGCCGAAGGTTTACCTTCCAACAAGACAATGACCCTAAGCACACAGCTAAAATAATGAAGGAGTGGCTTCACAACAACTCTGTGACTATTCTTGAATGGCCCAGCCAGAGCCCTGACTTAAACCCAATTGAGCATCTCTGGAGAGACCTAAAAATGGCTGTCCACCAACGTTTACCATCCACCCTGACAGAACTGGAGAGGATCTGCAAGGAGGAATGGCAGAGGACCCCCAAATCCAGGTGTGAAAAACTTGTTGCATCTTTCCCAAAAAGACTCATGGCTGTATTAGATCAAATGGGTGCTTCTACTAAATACCGAGCAAAGGGTCTAAATACTTAGGACCATGTGATATTTCAGTTTTTCATTTTTAATAAATCTGTCAACAATTCTGTGTTTTTCTGTCAATATGGGGTGCTGTGTGTATATAGACACTCTGCATTCAGTGTAGCTTATATATACAGTGTAAACTCTATATTCAGTCAGTACAGGCAGTGTGTTTGATATATACAGTGCGGACGGAAAGTATTCAGACCCCCTAAATTTTTCACTCTTTGTTATATTGCAGCCATTTGCTAAAATCATTTAAGTTCATTTTTTTCCTCATTAATGTACACAGCACCCCGTATTGACAGAAAAAACACAGAATTGTTGACATTTTTGCAGATATATTAAAAAAGAAAAACTGAAATATCACATGGTCCTAAGTAGGGATGAGCCGAACACCCCTCGGTTTGGTTCGCATCCAGAATATGCGTACAGGCAAAAAATTAATTCGAACACGCGAACACTGTTAAAGTCTATGGGACACGAACATGAATAATCAAAAGTGCTCATTTTAAAGGCTTATATGCAAGTTATTGTCATAAAAGGTGTTTGGGGACCTGGGTCCTGCCCCAGGGGACATGTATCAATGCAAAAAAACGTGTTAAAAAATGACGTTTTTTCGGGAGCAGTGATTTTAATAATGCTTTAAGTGAAACAATAAAAGTGTAATATTCCTTTACATTTCGTACCTGGGAGGGGGTGTCTATAGTATGCCTGTAAAGGGGCACATGTTTCCCGTGTTTAGAACAGTCTGACAGCAAAATGACATTTCTAAAGGAAAAAAAGTCATGTAAAACTACTATCGCTAGCGCCGGCTATAAAGAATTGTCGGTCCTGCAATACACATAAAAGTTAATTGATAAAAACAGCATGAAATTTCCCCACAGGGGAACCCTGAACCAAAATTTACAAAAAAAATGCGTGGGGGTCCCCCTAAATTCCATAGCAGACCCTTCAGGTCTGGTATGGATATTAAGGGGAACACCGTGCCAAAATTAAAAAAAAAAAATGGCGTGTGGCTTCCCCTTTAAGGGGAACCCCGCGCCAAAATTAAAAAAAATGGCGTAAGGGTACCCCCAAAAATCCATACCAGACCCTTATTAGAGCACGCAACCTGGCAGGCCGCAGGAAAAGAGGGGGGTGAGAGAGCGCCCCCCCCTCCTGAACCGTACCAGGCCACATTCCCTCAACATTGGGAGGGTGCTTTGGGGTAGCCCCCCGAAACACCTTGTCCCCATGTTGATGGGAAGAAGGGCCTCATCCCCACAAAACTTGCCCGGTGGTTGTGGGGGTCTGCGGGCGGGGGGCTTATTGGAATTTGGAAGCCCCCTTTAACAAGAGGATCCCCAGATCCCGCCCCCCCGTGTGAATTGGTAATGGGGTACAAATGTACCCCTGCCATTTCACAAAAAAAGTGTCAAAAGGTTAAAAAACACAAGAGACGGTTTTTGACAAGTCCTTTATTAATTTCTTCTTCTTTCCGGTTCTTCTTACATCTTCTTTCTTCTGGTCTTTCTTCTGTGTTCTTCTTCTTCCTCCATCTTCTTCTCCTCCATCTTCTTCTTCTTCCTCCGCTCTTCTTGTCCGGCATCTTCCTCCGGCTTCTTTTCCGCTCTGTCCGCACAATCCGCCTCAGTAGGAGTCTTCCCCCGCATGACACTTCGGTTCTTCTGACACTTCTTATATAACAAACCCAGTGACCCCGCCCTCCTCTGATGCATGGGGACTTCCCTCTGGCTTTCCCATGTTGTTAGAGGGAGGCGGGGTTACCTGGTTATGTAAACAGACTGGGGGGGACACTGTTTTTTTAAATGATTTTTTTATGTATATTGCCGGGATCTGGCAATACATTACAGCCGTGAGCAATTTTTAATGACATTTTTTGCGTTATAAATGTAATTTGGCTGCAGTACTTTTCTAAACATGGGAAAAATGTGGTACTTTACAGGCAGACTAAGGGGACCTCCAGTCACAATATTTAAAGGATTTTTTCATTTTTATTGTTTCACTTTATGCATTCTTAAAATCACTGCTTCTGAAAAAACGGCCATTTAAAAAATTTATTTTTTTGCATTGATACATTTTTATGGCAATAACTTGCATATAAGCCTTTAAAATGAGCACTTTTGATTTTTCACATTCGTGTCCCATAGACTTTACGGTGTTCGCAGTGAGTGAAGCGGAATCCAGGCCTACAATATAATATAAACAAAAAACAAGCAAAATTCACGCTGAACTCAAAAATGAGCAAGCAGCCAGCAAAGTTTGTTGATAGCAAACAAAAAGTCACATGATAAGATAAATTGCGGCACTAAAAGAATGTCCAAAAAGATCTGAAGAGTGGAAGGAATCAAATCAACAAACACAGTGTAGATGTAAAAAGGGCACTCGTCACCACGTGGTAATGTAGTCTGCTTACCAGAAGGCAAATAGGATTAAGCATGAATGGATATTTCTAAAATGGCATCCAGCAAATCCAGCTCCCTGGAACCCCTCGTCAGACGACACCCTCCGTGTAACTTTCTTTACACTTCCACAACTCCAAAAGATCACATCAGAGATAGGGCTTAATGTGATCCTTCGAGCAGCTCTGTGTCTGGCTATCAAGAGCCATGTGTGGTCCCAGCAGCCAGAGGGGGGTTCTCAGTGAACAAAGGCCTCTTCTAGAGGAATCTCCGACCTTCCCTTCAGTCTTGTTCAGTTGTACCGGCTCCTCTCCTCTATAGAAATGGCTTCCTCTGATTTCACTGCCAAAGTGAAAGCCGCAGTGAAATCAGAGGAAGCCATTTCCATAGAGGAGAGGAGCCGGTACAACTGAACAAGACTGAAGGGAAGGTCGGAGATTCCTCTAGAAGAGGCCTTTGTTCACATTTTCCAAAAACTTGTGGAAAAAAAATTACATTTTCAAGACTCATTATGCCTCATAAAATATACGTTGGGCTGTTTGCTTTCCAAAATGGGGTCATTTTGTGAGCATGTCCATTGTCCTGGTGCTCCAGGGCCTTCAAAAGTGTAATTGGTGGTTGAGAAATGATGTGTAATTTATGCTCCTACAATGCCTGAAGGTGCTACTTCAATGTTGGGCCTCTGTATGTGGCCAGGCTGTGTAAAAGCCTCACACAAGTTGTATCATACTCAGGAGGAGTAGCAAAATGTATTTTGGGGTGCACTTTTTGCCATGTACATGCTATGTGTTGGAAATATCTTATAAATGGACAACTTTGTGTAAAAAAAAATGTGTTTTCATTGGATGTGGAAGCTGAAAGCCCTGGGTACCGAGGAATACATTTTTTTTTTAAATGCATCACTGAGGTGTCCCCCTTTTACACCGCTCCTCTCTTGACCAACAGAAGCCTCAAAACTATGTTTTCCATAAGACTGTAACCTACCAGAGTCTAGAAAGGCGATACATAAGCTCCTCTTTAAGGTGCCCTCAATCTTCTGCTCCCTCTGTGGGGACGGGATGAGTTCAGAGACTTTCCCCTTGTAATGGTGGTCAAGGATGGCTGCCTGCCAATATTGATCCTTCTCCTTGATGCCACATATCCTCGGGTCTTTTCTTATGTTTTGAAGAATGAGGGAGCCCATGCACAGCAGGTTTGCGGAAGCATGAGAAGCAGACTCCTCAGGATCACTGAGGATTACAGTATCTGGAACTGCCTCCTCCCAGCCACATACTACTTCCAAGGGTTCTGGGGATGAAAAACCATCTGTTAAGTTTTGATGTATATCTTCCTCTGCTTCAGTGCCTCTAAAACTGCCAGAATCCTCCTCCTCCCTCTCCTCTTGATTGTTGTGTGGCGTCGCAAAAATGGTGTCTGCATAAAGCAGGCCTTGAGAGGAAAGGAAGTCTTCTTCTTCCTCCCACTGCTCTGCCTCAAGTGCCCTGTCCATAATGCCACGCAGAGCCAGCTCCAGCTAGAACACAACAGGGATTGTGTCACTGATGTATGCATTGTCACGGCTCACAATCCTTGTCGCCTCCTCAAATGGTGACAGTACAATGCATGCATCCCTTATCAGCAGCCATCGGCGTGGGGAAAAAAAGCAGAGCTGGCCTGAGCCTGTTATTGTGCCATAGTGACACAGGTACTCATTGATGGCCCTCTGCTGCATGTGCAGCTGCTGCAGCATTGCCAAAGTCGAGTTCCACCTGGTGGGCATGTCACAAATCAGGCAGTTTATGGGCAGGTGGATTTCCTGAATTTCAGCCAACCGAGCACTGACTGTGTATGACCGCCTGAAATTGCCACAGACTCTTCTGGCATGTTTTAGCATATCTTCCAACCCTGGGTACCTGCTTAAGAAACGCTGCACCACCAAATTGAGGACATGTTCCAGGCATGGCACATGTCAATTATCCATGTCTAAGGGCGGATGCCATTATCGCACACCAGCATTCCTGGCTCTAGCTGGCATGATGTGAACCACCTCTGGGCCTGCCTCTACAGAGCTTCAAGAATCTATGTTCCAATTTGGCTCCTGTCAGCTGAAGCACTGAATGGCACCTTTTAGCCTGACCCATTGAATAGCCCCTTGAAAGCTTAGGGGTACTGGTGGTTCATAGGACAAATTAGCAGAGGAGGGCATATAGGAGGAGGGGGGGGGCTGACAAATCTCACACCATTACCACTAGCTGTAAAGACGGCACAACAAGCTGCAGTACTGAGCCCTGTCCTGCATCCTTCCGAGTTGCCCAGTGTGCTGTGAACAAAATATATCATCCTTGACCATGCTTGCTGGACCATGTGTCAGCAATAATGTGGACCTTGCAGCTGACTGCCTTGCTCAACGATGCCAGAACACGTGATGGTAAATCGCTGGAATGGTCTTACGTGAAAAGAAATAGCGACTGGGAACCTGCCATGGTGGTACAGCACATTCTGCAAAATCACGGAAGGTGGCAGAATCCACCAGATGGAAAGGCAGGAGTTATAAAGCCAGCAGCTTTGACAAGCTTGAAATTAGACGCTGGGCATGTGGGTGGCAGAGACTGTATTTTTTTCCACCGCAGCAAATGGGGCAGAAAAATTTGACTGCTATAGTCTACAGCTGGTGGTGTGCTATTGGCAGATGTGCTGCAAGGACCTGTGACACCCTTTGCTATACCATCATCCCTGTCAGTGGAGGCTGCTGAGAGGTCATGAGATATAGTGGGGGTAGATTGGAAAGGTGAGGAGTGAGGAGTAGCAGAATTGCATCCCTTTTGTGTGGCTTTCAGGTGCTCTGGGAGTGGTGGGAGGTTAAATGCCTTGTAAACATGTGGTACCCAAATGGCTGGTGTTTTTGCCATGCTTGATCCGCTAAGGCAAAGTTTGCAAATTGCAACAGTGAGATTGGCTGTACATGTGCTAAAAAAGGCCCAGACAGCTTAGCTGTGGGAAGTGGGCCGGAAGATAACAGCTCCACAATCTGGTGGAATAGGGTGGGTGCTCTCTACTCTTTCATGATGGCTGCATCGTTGGGGTTGTACCTCACCCTCCCTTTCCTCCTCTGCTCTATCCTGCACCCAAGTCATGTCACCTCATCATCAGCATTCCCTCCATCCTCTTCATCACCGGAACCAACTTGGCAATAAGCTGCGGCTGGGGAAACAGTTGCCAGTTTGTTATTTACCAGTGTTCTCCCCTCTCTGTAGGCTCATGTTCCTACCTTCCTCAACCTCAGAACCAAGATCTGAATCAAGTAATGGCTGTGCATCGTCAAGGAGCATGTGGCTGATGCTGTGTTCAAAAAACTCAGATGACCCCTCCATGCCTGATGCTGGGGCTAAGGCATGAGTAGCTGTGGACAAGGAGGCAGAATAAGCCACTCAGGCAGCTGTGGTGGTCTTCGCACCTTATGCTTGGGTGATGGAAAATGAGGATGGTTTAGTAAGCCAGTCCACCACCAACTCTGCATGCTGTGGCTGGATAGCATGGGCAACATAACTGTCAGAAACCATGAATCAGACTGAGACAGAAGTACAGTTAAATCACACTTGTTTAATAATAATAAAAAAAAAGGTAAACAGAATAAATCTAGTCAAAACATAGCCAGAGTTCAGGACCTGGAACAGATAGTCAGACACGCCAAAACGTCAGGGAGCTAGAAGGAATGTCAGCCAAGCAAGTCTTTAACAGGAACACAGGAGAGTGTCTCTAGAGATGTGACCAAGGCGAAGGCAGAGATCATCTGGACTGGACGGCTTAAGTAGGCAGGACCGACAAGCAGGATCATCAACAGGTGAGTCACTGTGGAGAGATTGGAGCTGGCAACTAGCAGACAGGTGAGCGGCCAGCTCAGAGAAAGAAGGGCTGGGCCCAGCCCTGACAATGCCCCCTCCTCAACGACCCCTCCCCCTCGGAGGACAACCAGGTTTGAGGGGAAAATGTCTATGGAAATCACGGAGGAGGACAGGGGCATGTACGTCCAAGGATGGGACCCAAGAGCGTTCCTCCGGACCGTACCCTTTCCAATGCACCAGGTACTGTATGGGCCAGCGGAACCTACGGGAATCAACAATAAACCGTACTTCATACTCCTCACAGTTCTCAACCTGAACAGGGTGAGGACGTGGCACCGAGGTGGTAAAGCGGTTGCAGACCAAAGGTTTTAATAAGGAGACATGAAATACATTTGAGATACGCATATTAGAAGAAAGGTCTAATGCGTAAGCCACTGGGTTAATCCTGCAAAGAATACGGAAAGGGCCAATAAACCGAGGTGCGAACTTCAGAGAGGGAACACGAAGTCGGAGGTTGCGAGATGACAGCCAGACCCTGTCCCCTACCTGGTAGGAACGCGCAAGGAGACGTCTGCGGTCAGCATGGAGTCTGTACCTATCATTAGCATGTCGCAAAGCCTCCTGGACTTGTGCTCAAGTGGAACGAAGACCACAGAGATGCTCCTTTAGCACAGGAATACTATGTGGAACAAAAGAGTCAGGCAACATGATAGGTTGGAAACCATAGTTTGCCATAAACGGGGACATTCGGGAAGCAGAATTCAAGGCACTATTGTGAGCCAACTCTGCCCATGGTAAGAGGTCTGACCAGTTGTTATGATAATCAGAGAAATAGCAACGTAGGAATTGCTCCAAGGACTGATTGGCTCATTCTGCGGCCCCATTAGACTGTGGGTGATATGCAGAGGAGAAAGCCAGCTGAATTTCCAACTGTGCACAAAAGGTTTGCCAGAACCGGAACACAAACTGACTACCCCTGCCTGAAACAATCACCTTGAGTAGCCCATGTAAGTGAAAGATCTCCCGGGCAAAAATGGAACCCAGTTCCTTAGAAGTGGGCAACTTCTTAAGTGGAATACAATAAGACATTTTCGAGAACTGGTCAACCACCATAAGGATAACTGTGTTGCCCTGGGAGTTGGGTAATTCCACAATGAAATCCATAGACAGGTGGGTCCAGGGCCTCTCTCCATTGGGTATGGGATGTAGGAGACCCACTGGAAGGTGTCGTGGGGTGTCTTACTCTGAGCACACACGGAGCAGGCAGCTACGAAGGCGATTACATCAGCATGTAGACTAGGCCACCAGAATTGTTGGGAAATGGCCCCAAAGAGTTGACTCTTCCCAGGGTAGCCAGCAGCCTTGGGAGAATGATAAGTCTGGAGCATGGAGACTCTTTGGGACAAAGCAGCGGTCACAAGGTTTCTCAGGAGGAGCATGGACCTGAGCAGCAAGAATTTTCTCATCCTAAGAACAAGTGAGACTGGTGTGAACCGTAGCCAGAATACGATCAGGAGGAATCACAGGAACCGGAAGTGGGGGAAAATTGTTGTGACAAGATGTCAGCCCTTACATTCTTAATACCGGGTAAGAATGAGACAATGTAATTAAAACTTGACAAGAAAAGAGCCCATCGCACCCTTTTGGGGGAGAGGTGTTTAGCTTCAGACGAAAACATGAGATTCTTATGGTCAGTAAGAATGAGAAGCGGCACAGTGGTACCTTTGAGGGGATGTCTCCATTCTTTCAGGGCTAAAATGATTGCCAACAGCTCTCTGTCACCAATCTTGTAATTGCACTCTGCAGGTGACAATTTCTTGGAAAAGTAGCCACAAGGATGCATAGCGCTCTCAGAGGTAGGACGTTGAGACAGAAGGGCGCCAACACCAGTCTCAGAAGCATCAACATCAAGGATAAAAGGTAACGTAGGATCAGGATGTACCAACACAGGAGCAGAAACAAAGGCAGCCTTGAGACTCTCAAAGGCCTTAATGGACTCCGGAGACCAACTCTGTGGGTTACCGTCCTTTCTGGTCATATCAGTCAGGGGCTTGACCAGAGACGAGAAGTTACAAATAAACTTCCGATAATAGTTGGTAAAGCCAAGAAAACGCTGCAGAGGACGTAAACCATGGGTTGGAGCCACTGTAGGACTGCTGAAAGTTTCTCTGGGTCCATCGAAAAAAAACAGCAGTGGAAATGACAACCCAGGAACTTAACCTGTTCACTATGGAATTTGCACTTGCATTTACAATAGAGATTGTTCTCTCTTAGTTTCTGAAGCACACGACAGGCATCTGTGTGGTGGCACTCCAGAGACTTGAAAAAAATTAGGATATCGTCGAGATAAACCACCACACATAACTGCAACAAATCTCGGAGGACATTGTTAATAAATTCCTGGAAAACTTCTGGGGTGTTACAAAGACCAAAAGGCATTACGAGGTACTCATAATGGCCTTTTCTGGTATTAAACGCAGTTTTCCACTCGTCACCCTCCTTAACCACTTGCCGACCACCTCACGACGATATACATCGGCAGAATGGCACAGGCAGGCAGAATCACGTACCTGTACGTGATTTGCCTCCCGCGGGCGGGGGGTCCGATCGGACCCCCCCGATGCCCGAGACAGTCGGCTTCTGTCTGGCAGCGGTCAGACGTGAGGGTTGAGGCCATCCATTCGTGGCCCCCCCCTCGCGATCGCTCCCAGCCAATGAGAATCTTCCTCTGCCTCTGTATAGTAAACAGAGGCAGAGGAAGTGATCTCATCGCTCCTCGGCTCTGTATTTTCCGTTCCGGCGCCGAGGAGAGAAGACATCCGAGTGAGTGTAAAACACATACACTTACAGTAGAACATGCCAGGCATACATAACACCCCCCATCACCCCCCGATCCCCCCCTGATCACCCCCCAATCACCCCCCCCCCCACACTGACACCAAGCAGTTTTTTTTTCTGATTACTGCATTGGTGTCAGTTTGTGACAGTTAGTGTGGTAGGGCAGTTAGTATTAGCCCCCTTTAGGTCTAGGATACCCCCCTAACCCCCCCTAATAAAGTTTTAACCCCTTGATCACCCCCCATCGCCAGTGTCACTAAGCAATCGTTTTCCTGATCGCTGTATTAGTGTCAATGGTGACGCTAGTTAGGGAGGTAAATATATAGGTTTGCCGTCAGCGTTTTATAGTGTTAGGGACCCCCATATACTACCTAATAAATGTTTTAACCCCTTGATTGCCCCCTAGTTAACCCTTTCACCAGTGATCACCCTTTAACTGTTACAGGTGACGCTGGTTAGTTCGTTTATTTTTTATAGTGTCAGGGCACCCGCCGTTTATTACCGAATAAAGGTTTAGCCCCCTGATTGCCCGGCGGTGATATGCGTCGCCCCAGGCAGCGTCAGATTAGCGCCAGTACCGCTAACACCCACGCACGCAGCATACACCTCCCTTAGTGGTATAGTATCTGAACGGATCAATACCTGATCCGATCAGATCTATACTAGCGTCCCCAGCAGTTTAGGGTTCCCAAAAATGCAGTGCTAGTGGGATCAGCCCAGATACCTGCTAGCACCTGCGTTTTGCCCCTCCGCCCGGCCCAGCCCAGCCCAGCCCACCAAAGTGCAGTATCGATCGATCACTGTCACTTACAAAACACTAAATGCATAACTGCAGCGTTCGCAGAGTCAGGCCTGATCCCTGCGATCGCTAACAGTTTTTTTGGTAGCGTTTTGGTGAACTGGCAAGCACCAGCCCCAGGCAGCGTCAGGTTAGTGCCAGTAGCGCTAACATCCACGCACGCACCGTACACCTCCTTTAGTGGTATAGTATCTGAATGGATCAATATCTGATCTGATCAGATCTATACTAGCGTCCCCAGCAGTTTAGGGTTCTCAAAAACGCAGTGTTAGCGGGATCAGCCCAGATACCTGCTAGCACCTGCGTTTTGCCCCTCCGCCCAGCCCAACCCACCCAAGTGCAGTATCGATCGATCACTGTCACTTACAAAACACTAAACGCATAACTGCAGCGTTCGCAGAGTCAGGCCTGATCCCTGCGATAGCTAACAATTTTTTTGGTAGTGTTTTGGTGAACTGGCAAGCACCAGCGGCCTAGTACACCCCGGTCGTAGTCAAACCAGCACTGCAGTAACACTTGGTGACGTGATGAGTCCCATAAGTGCAGTTCAAGCTGGTGAGGTGGCAAGCACAAGTTGTGTCCCGCTGCCACCAAGAAGACAAACACAGGCCCGTTGTGCCCTTCCTGCTGCATTCGCCAATCCTAATTGGGAACCCACCGCTTCTGCAGCACCCATACTTCCCCCATTCACATCCCCAACCAAATGCAGTCGGCTGCATGAGAGGCATTTTCTTTATGTCCTCCCCCTACCCAACAAACCCCCCCAAAAAAGATGTCATGTCTGCAGCAAGCGCGGATATAGGCATGACACCCGGTATTATTGTCCCTCCTGTCCTGACAATGCTGGTCTTTGCATTGGTGAATGTTTTGAACGCTACCATACACTAATTGAGTATTAGCGTAGGGTACAGCATTGCACAGACTAGGCACACTAAACACAGGGTCTCCCAAGATGCCATCGCATTTTGAGAGACCCGAACCTGGAACTGGTTACAGTTACAAAAGTTACAGGTGATATATGCCGAAGCGTGGGGGCAACAGGGGCGGAGGAGTGTTTTGCTCCTACCTTTTGCGGGTGGATGCCCCCCTGCTTCGGCATATATAAATGGTGGATGTATGCCCATCATTAGAAGTGGGTGGATGAAAGGAGGTATTCTAATGGTGGGCATACCCACCGATCAATCTCTTTTTTTCGTTCAGCCCACAGGCTGCATGAAAAAAAAAAAGATTACAATATATGCCCAACAAGGACCAGCAACGTACTGGTATGTTGCTGGACTTTGAGTGGTTATACCAGAATGATGCCTGCAGGTTTAGGTATCATCTTGGTATCATTCTTTTCAGCCAGCAGTCGGCTTTCATGTAAAAGCAATCCTAGCAGCTAATTAGCCTCTAGACTGCTTTTACAAGCAGTGGGAGGGAATGCCCCCCCCCCACCGTCTTCCATGTTTTTCTCTGGCTCTCCTGTCCCAACAGGGAACCTGAGAATGCATCCGGTGATTCAGCCAGCTGACCATAGAGCTGATCAGAGACCAGAGTGGCTCCAAACATCTCTATGGCCTAAGAAACCGCAAGCTACGAGCATTTCATGACTTAGATTTCACTGGATGTAAACAGCGCCATTGGGAAATTGGGAAGGCATTTTATCACACCGATCTTGGTGTGGTCAGATGCTTTGAGGGTAGAGGAGAGATCTAGGGTCTAATAGACTCCAATTTTTTCAAAAAAGAGTACCTGTCACTACCTATTGCTATCATAGGGGATATTTACATTCACTGAGATACCAATAAAAATGATAAAAAAAAAAAAAATGAAAGGAACAGTTTAAAAATAAGATAAAAAAGCAACCCCGAAAACCAAGCACCGCCTTCAGACTTTCTAAGGGCGTACATTTTTGATTTCACTCTTCACTGCCTATCACAGTTTCGGAGGCCATGGAATGCCCAGGTGGCACAACCCCCCCCCCCCCCCAAATGATCCTATTTTGGAAAGTAGACACCCCAAGCTATTTGCTGAGAGGTATAGTGAGTATTTTGCAGACCTCACTTTTTGTCACAAAGTTTTGAAAATTGAAAAAAGAAAAAAAAAATTTTTTTTCTTGTCTTTCTTCATTTTGAAAAACAAATGAGAGCTGCAAAATACTCACCATGCCTCTCAGCAAATAGCTTGGGGTGTCTACTTTTCAAAATGGGGTCATTTGGGGGGGGGGGTTTGTGCCACCTGTGCATTCCATGGCCTCCGAAACTGTGATAGGCAGTGAAGAGTGAAATCAAAAATTTACGCCCTTAGAAAGCCTGAAGGCGGTGATTGGTTTTCAGAGCCCCGTACGCGGCTAGGCTCCCAAAAAGTCCCACACATGTGGTATCCCCATACTCAGGAGAAGCAGCTAAATGTATTTTGGGGTGCAATTCCACATATGCCCATGGCCTGTGTGAGCAATATATCATTTAGTGACAACTTTGTGCAAAAAAAAAAATTTGTCACTTTCCCGCAACTTGTGTCAAAATATAAAATATTCCATGGACTCAACATGCCCCTCAGCAAATAGCTTGGGGTGTCTACTTTCCAAAATTGGGTCATTTGGGGGGGGGGGGGTGCCATCTTGGCATTTTATGGCCTTCAAAACTGTGATAGGTAGTGAGGAGTGATATAAAAAATTTACGCCCTTAGAAATCCTGAAGGCGGTGATTGCTTTTCGGGGCCCCGTATGCGGCTAGGCTCCCACAAAGTCCCACACATGTGGTATCCTCATACTCAGGAGAAGCAGCTGAATGTATTTTGGGGTGCAATTCCACATATGCCCATGGCGTGTGAGCAATATATCATTTATTGACAACTGTTTGTAATTTTTTTTTTTGTCATTATTCAATCACTTGGGACAAAAAAAAAATTAATATTCAATGGGCTCAACATGCCTCTCAGCAATTTCCTTGGGGTGTCTACTTTCCAAAATGGGGTCATTTGGGGGGTTTTGTACTGCCCTGCAATTTTAGCACCTCAAGAAATGAGATAGCCAGTCATAAACTAAAAGCTGTGTAAAACTTTTGTGCCAACCAATAAATATACACTTATTGACATTTTTTTTACCAAAGACATGTGGCTGAATACATTTTGGCCTAAATGTATGACTAAAATTGAGTTTATTGGATTTTTTTTATAACAAAAAGTAGAAAATATCATTTTTTTAAAAAATTTTCTGTCTTTTTCCGTTTATAGCGCAAAAAATAAAAACGGCAGAGGTGATCAAATACCATCAAAAGAAAGCTCTATTTATGGGAAGAAAAGCACGCAAATTTCGTTTGGGTACAGCATTGCATGACCGCGCAATTAGCAGTTAAAGCGACTCAGTGCCAAATTGTAAAAAGTGCTCTGGTCAGGAAGGGGGTAAATCCTTCCGGGGCTGAAGTGGTTAATCCTCACGTGATTGTATGCCCCTCTCAAATCAAGCTTTGTGAAAACAGTTGCTCCCTTGAGGAGGTCAAATAACTCCGTAATCAACGGAATCGGATGGCATTCTTAATTGTGAAACGATTGAGACCCCTATAATCAATACAAGGTCTCAGTTCACCACTCTTCTTCTTCTTCACAAAGAAGAAACCAGCACCAGCAGGAGATGAGGATTTGCGGACGAAACCTCAAGAAAGTGCATCTGCAACATACTCCTCCATGGCCTTATCCTCCAAGACCGTCAAAGGGTAACCCCAGCCACCAAGGGATATGGCAACAGGTTGAAGGTCAATTGTGCAATCATACGACTGGTGTGAAGGCAAACTACCGGCTTGACCTTTGTCAAAGGCATTGCTAAAATCGCGGTACTCCTCCGACAGGGAGGAGAGTGAAGAGGTGCACAGGACCTTGGCTACCTTCTGGAAGCATGTCTTACTGCATTGTGGCGACCAGGTGAGAACCTCAGCACGGAGCCAATCAAAAGAGGGGCTGTGCCTCTGTAACCAAGGATAACCAATAACCAGCGGAAACATAGGTGAGGAAATAACTTGGAATTGGATTATCTCATGGTGAAGAGCCCCTGTGGCCATGGACAACGCAACAGTCTCACGAGTCAGATGGGCAGGCTGTAGAGGTCTCCCATCAAGAGCCTTAAAGGCAAGCGGAGTGTCACACAGCTGCAGCAGAATCGATCGCTTCGATATAAAGGCAGCATCAATGAACAGGCCTGCAGGCCCAGAGTCGATTAGAGCCTGTATCTCGACTCAGCCCAAGAAAGGGTAACCGAAACCAGGGGCTTATCTTTCTGGATAACTGGGGACGAAACAACACCACCTAAGGTCTGTCCATGACAGGACCTCAAGGTTTGGGCATTCCCTGGACAGGTAGGACAAGACTTCAAAAAGTGGCCTGCCTAGCCACAATAAAGGCACAATCTCTCCCTCTTCCTAAAGGTTCTCTCATTTGTAGAAAGACGCGTAAAACCCAAGTGCATGGGTTCACCTTCACTGATCGACTCGGTACCAGGAGGCATGGGAGGTGAGGGAGGCAAGATTGGGGTCTGGAGTCAAGGAGGATGGCAAATGTGATCAACTTCTCCAGCTCAGTGGGTATATCTCAGGCTGCTATCTCATCCTTGATGGTATCTGAGAGACCATGAGAAAAAGCAGCCACGAGGGCCTCATTGTTCCAAGCAACCTCTGCTGCCAGAGTGCGGAATTCAATGGCGTAATCGGCAACAGTTCTCGTATTCGGTTTGATGGACATGAGCCACTTGGCAGCAGAAGTGGAGCATGCGGCAACATCAAATACTCTTTTAAAAGAAGCCACAAACTCAGGGTAACTCAAGACAACAGGTTTTTGCATCTTCCATATTGGGCTTGCCCATTCCAAGGCTCTCTCAGAAAGCAAAGATATCACGAAACCTGCTTCTGTCCGTGGGAAACGACTGGGGCAGCATCACAAAGTATATCTCAACCTGGTTGAAAAACCCTCTGCATTGGACTGGATCACCCCCAAATCGCTGGGGAAGCAGAGCGGACCAGACATTCCTCTTATAGAGGTAATACTCGAGGTGGCTGCCTTCACAGAGACTGGAGCAGCAGCAGGGATCGTACCGGAGCAGCCACAGTGGGAGATTCCAGGTGAGCCGTACGACTCCGGAGCGTATGTAACGCCATGGCAAACTGATCCATGTGGTGATCCTGCTCATTCAATCTAGAAAAAATATTACCAACAAGTGGATTGACTGCATCTTCTGAAGTCATGGCCTTCGCCTACTGTCAGAAACCATGAATCAGACTGAGACAGAAGCACAGTTAAATCACACTTGTTTAATAATAATATATGTTTATATCCCAAATGTCTGACGCGTTTCGTGTAGAACACATTCATCAGGGGCCAGATGATCAGGGATTTCTAGAAAAGGTAATAAAACATATAGTAAATCTAACTGATAGCTAATACTAACAGTGAGAGACGGGTGGGCCACCCTAAAGTACTTACATACGAACAGTGCAATGAGACATGGCAGGTACAGAGCCAAGACCAACAAGTATCTGTCCCGGGAGCTGAGGTGTCGCGGAATGCGTGCTGGCGGGTCGGGTACACCGAGTCCCCCCCCTAGAACGTGGGGAACCACAGGGCTGATGTAAATGAAGGAGGTACTGACAAAAAAGAGGAAGTGCCAGTATGAACTGCCTGGGAGAAAAAATAAAGCAGTGTGTCAAAATGTATGCTAGTAAAATAGACCAATAATGTCTATCTGATAGAAATGGTGAAATACGGGAGTCTGTGCAAGAGAGAAAAAATATATACTTGAGTAATAAAATATAACCACATCCAACCATGGTGGACTGTGGTATTTGAACAAGTAAAAAACAGAACAAACAGCAGAGACATACCCGATTTAACAAAATTGAAAAAAGCTAGCTGGCAACGAGATGGATAAGGTAACCATATGTAGGCTTACATGCATCCCAGGCAGGAAAAGAGGCGCTGTTGATAAGGTATAGTGATAAAACATCTCTGAGTAGAGGCACCCACGCTGTGTCAGGGGAGGCAAGATATACTCGACACATAACACGTGCACGCTGGCCGCGCACACCAGCTTCACACGAGCATGGCAGGAAAAGGGGAGGGGCTCTGACACTGACGGTGAATTCCGTCAGTCAGAAACGCCCATGTTTCCCACCTGATTGGCTAGATGGAGGAACTCATGCATCATGCTGTGACGCCAGTCTTGGCGTCCAACGTGGGGCAGGGAGGGTGACGCCGATGAGCTGTGGGCGCCCGCACAGCCCCCCTAGAGCAACAAAGTGGACTCCCCCCCACAAACCAAAATGGGGCGGAGGGGAGGGGGAGGTAGGGGGGACACACAGAGCGCATTGCAGCTCCCGAGTGTCAGGTACAGAGACAGTCCTGGATGTAACACAACCATGTCTCATCCCTGAATGGGGTGACATACCAAACGGCTGTGCTGCTTGATCTCATGGGCACCTAAAGTGTGTCCAGAGTCAGCAGGACCTGGACATGGTAAATAACAATCCAGGTCATAGAGACCTAACACATGGGTGGCAGGGGAACACTGCCGGAACCTTTCCAAAGACCTCCATCCCTATGCAGAATAAAGAGAGGGGGGAAGGAGGGAATTGGGACTTTAAATGAGGCACATAAAGTGCCTCCATCCCTATATGCAAAAATTAATAAAAAATTTTGGACTTTAAATTAGGTCATGGACAACGTGAAGGTGACTAGAGTAGCAGTACAAGTTTATTAATTAAGTAAAATGCATAAAAACAATTCAAAACAGAACCACATAGAGAAGGACATTGTAATAAATATCATTCAAAAATCACAAACACATGTATATGTGCATATGCGATCGGCATCAAGGGTACATACAGCTTGGCGCCACATAGTGGTCTAGTTGAAAGATTGATGCATATACAAGGATTACATATATGTACAAATAACAATACCACAGCACAATGGAGAAAATCAGTTATCAATCTTTCAACTAGACCACAATGTGGCGCCAAGCTGTATGTACCCTTGATGCCGATCGCATATGCACATATACATGTGTTTGTGATTTTTGAATGATATTTATTACAATGTCCTTCTCTATGTGGTTCTGTTTTGAATTGTTTTTATGCATTTTACTTAATTAATAAACTTGTACTGCTACTCTAGTCACCTTCACATTGTCCATGACCTCATTTAAAGTCCCAAACTTTTTATTAATTTTCGCATTAAGGGATGGAGGCATTTTATGTGCCTCATTTAAAGTTCCAATTCCCTCCTTCCCCCCTCTCTTTATTTTGCCAAGCAAGTCTTTAACAGGAACACATCTCTAGAGATGTGACCAAGGCGAAGGCAGAGATCATTTGGACTGGACGGCTTAAGCAGGCAGGACCGACGAGCAGGATCATCAAGAGGTGAGTCACTGTGGAGAGATAGGAGCTGGCAAGTAGCCAACAGCTGAGCGGCCAGCTCAGAGAAGGAAGGGCTGGGCCCAGCCCTGACAATAACTAAACAGAGGAAATTATACCCTGCCTGAGGATGGACCAAGTTCATCTTTGCCTGTTGACACAGACACTGCTGGCCCTCTCACAGTGCCATGGGAACATCTGCCTGTCCATGTTGGCCTCCTAGACTGTAAGGTACCTGTGATAGGTAGTGTCCGAAGTGGAGCTTGTGTGCTGAGGATTCAGGCAAAAACTTAGTCAGGCAGATCAGGACGGCAACAGAGCAGGCAAAGTGGTACACGATTGAAATCCAGGCAGGCAAAGGTCATACACGAGCTGGCGGTGAAGTACTAAATCAGCAGGCTAGAGAGTAGTCAGGAATTCAGGCAGAAGTTCAAATACGGTATTCAGAGTCAGAAAGCAATCAAAACACCCAGGAAGATAGTCCAAACAAACGGGCACTGAGAGACAGAAAGTGCTGCTATTTATGGGCTGCTTTGATTGTAGATTGTCTACAGCTGGCAGCAAGTGGGGCTAGTGAGTCCAAGGTAATGCCACAAACATCGATATGCAGGGTTTAAGCAGAAAAAGAAAAAATGCCCATAGCGTAATCCCATTAAAAGAAGGGGAGGTGTATATGGCAGACAAAAGTAGTTACACTCACTTTTTAAAATGTGAACATAGGCAACAATCCACAAGCGCCAAGCTTGTTTGCTTCCATCCAATCTTGATTGCACCTATTGTCCAAAACCCTTCACTGCGTGTCTCGGTATGTGGGGTTTAAACATGGGAAAGAGAGGTGCCCATACCGTGATCCCATTTTTAAAAGGTAATCTATTGTAATAGCAACAAAGTAGACAAACTCACGTTTTAGTAAACAAGGAACCTGCAACAAACCACAGCGCTGCGCTCGTATCCTTGCATCAGATGTTGATGATACCAATTGCTTCAATCCCAAAAAACAGTGTGGGAGTCATTTATTTATACAATATACTGCGATAAACGTGCACCAACACACTAAAATATACTGCAGTAAAACTGTACTGCAATATGCTGCAGTAAATGTGCACCAATGCAGTAAAACTGCACTGACGCATTGCAATATACTCCGGTAAACGTGCATTAACACACTGAAATATACTTTGTTAAACATGCGCCAACGCATTGCAATGTACTGCAGTAAACGTGCACCAATGCACTGAAATATACTGCGTTAAACTTGCACTAATGCACTGCAATATACTGAGGTAAACTTGCACCAAGGCACTGAAATATACTGCGTTAAACATGCAGTAACACACTGCAATATACTGCAGTAAACGTGCAAAAACGCACTGCAATATACTGCGTTAAATGTGCACTAACACACTGCAATATACTGTGGTAAATGTGCACCAACGCACTGAAATATACAGCTTTAAACATGCACTAATGCACTGCAATAATCTACAGTAAACGTGCAGTAACGCACTGAAATATACTGCAGGAAACCTGCCCTGACAAAATAAAATGTCACTAAAGTAAAAATGAACAGTCACATTACATTCACACTGCCATATCACTAGATTCACACTAAACTGACACTAAAGTAAAAATGAATGGCCGCACTACACTCACACTGCACTAGATTCACACTAAAATGACACTTTACACTCACAATAGAATCATAATAGCCCACTATAGCACATTACTCGCTAGTCGCACTAAACAGAGCCCTATTCTATCTCTCTCCACACCAATATTACACTGCAAATGGCCACTATGAGAAGGATATTTTTATAGTGTGGGGTGGGACTAAGAGCAATGAACCATGATTGGATAGAGTCATCATGACAGTGTCCAATCATGGCTCTGACAGTGCTATGTGCCCTGATTGGGCAAAGCTTTCATTGCTTCCGCCAATCAGGGCTTCCAATGCACTGTGCAGCGGCACAGTGCATTGTTGTCATTCGGCGGACTGAACAAATGATCAAAAGCCCCGATAATTCAGGTGTTCATCAAATAGGTGAACAGCCAATGTTCGGCCTGAACTCATGCTCAGGCCGAACCGTTCGCCCAACACTAGTCTGAAAAGGAGTATAGATCTTCTTTAATAAAAAAAGTTATGCCCGCTTTTGCATTATTTGCGGTACAGCCTTTGTATAATGTGCTGATTGTTATTTGCTATATTTTTTTTTACAATCAAAAATTATGTTCATAATTCACTATTCGTTTTATTGCATGGAACATCTGAATTTACTGCATGCATGTTATCAATGGTTTTATATTAATACAATTCATAAAGATCATATCACAGGTTATAGCTCCCTAAGGTACCGCTATTTTTTGGCTTGTATTAACTTTTGAGTTTCTATAAAGTATCTATTGAGGAAAGCAGAAAATGTGGCAATTTGAACTGCAAGTAAAAACACTTTTTGAGATTAAATACCAAGCCATGAGTCGTAAAGGGTTTCAAAAGTTAAACAGTCATACTGTGGTGCTTCCTTACTAAATGATATGGGTATACACTGGCATATCGATTGTGAACGGACAATCCAATCTTGTCCTCACAGTATTAATTATCTCTTTAAAAAATAATAATTCCAAATTCTGTGAATCTTAATATAGTAACTGAATATTAAAATATTATTATCCAGTAAGTCATTACTGTAATACAAGAACTTTTCCAAGGACTGACCCTAAAAATTATGGTCATTGGCTTTAATAATTTGGAGAAAAACTGAGCAAATATGTATGAACCATAGCAGTAATACTAGGAACAATTATACTGTATATTACAAGTAATCACAATACTTATGGAAATCTATGGTACATGAATGAGTGTTCTATAGCAGAGAGATTGCTGTGAAATAATAAGAGACCTGTATGTGTGTATACACATGCAATATACAAACTCACCAGGGAAATTAGACTGTTCACTCTGTGATGGAGCCAGTGCAACTCCTGAGAGAGCTAAATGAAGTTGAAAATCAATAAAGTAAGTGTGTGAATAGAAAAAACACTAAGCTCCTTTTGGAGCTCCTGTATTTCAACTAATGCTAACACCCAAAGATCCATTTTTTCTAAGATAAAGTGTTGTATACCTATGGAAGATTTAAGAGCTTAATTGTTGAGAGAACAAATTATTTAGCATGTTCTAGCTGTTTACTATACAGCTTCGTCCACTGAAGAATCCAACATGTATTATGAACCACTTCAGGCCCGGAAGGATTTACTGATTTTCCTGACCAGAGCACTTTTTGCGATACGGCACTGTGTTGCTTCAACTGACAATTGCGTGGTCATGCGACGTTGCACCCAAACAAAACTGATGTCTTTTTTTTCCCCCGATAAATAGAGCTTTTTTTGGTGGTATTTCATCACCTCTGCGTTTTTTTTTTTTTTTGTGCTATAAACAAAAAAATTGCAACAATTTTGAAAAAAAAGCAATATTTTTCACTTTTTGCTATAATAAATATCCCCAAAAAATATATAAAAAAATAATTTCTTTCTCAGTTTAGGCCGACATGTATTCTTCTAAATATTTTTAGTAAAAAAAAAAATCACAATAATCGTATATTGATTGGTTTGCGCAAAAGTTATAGTGTCTACAAAATAGGGGATAATTTATGGCATTTTTATTATTTTTTTTTTATTAGTAATGGCGGCGATCTGCGTTTTGTATTGTGACTGCGACATTATGGCAGGCACATCGAACGCTTTTGACACTATTTTGGGACCATTGTCATTTATACAGCAATCAGTGCTATAAAAATGCACTGATTACTGTGTAAATGACACTGGCAGGGAAGGGGTTAAATAGTAGAGGGCGCTCAAGGGGTTAAGTGTGTCCTAGGGCATGATTCTAACTGTGGGGGGGTTGTCTCACTAGAACATGACAGAGATCACTGCTTCCGATGACAGGGAGCAGTAGATCTCTGTCATGTTGCTAGGCAGAACAGGGAAATGCCTTGTTTACGGCATCATCCCGTTCTGCCGCTCCATGACGTGATCGCGTGCCCCCAGCGGACATCGAGTCCGTGGTACCCACGGGCACATTCACGGAGTACGCCTGTACGCCCATTTGCCCAGCCGTGCCATTGTGCCGACGTACATCGCCATGCGCTGGTCGGCATGTGCTTAATACCTAAATGAACTTTAAGTTTAAATCAGCTAAATACATTCCAGGAGCATTCTAATTTCAAATAGAAAGTCTACAAATTGTTTTCTTGAGTAGAAATGCCTGTCTCCTGCCAGCATGCTGCTGCAGTGAAAGACCCATCAGTGGATGCTATGCAGTGGAATAACATCCTTACAGGATGTCTCCAATTTACAAGCCGACCTCAATGCACTGTCTGATTGGGCGACTATGTGGCAGATGAGGTTTAATGTTGATAAATGTAAAGTTATGCACTTGGGGGCTAAGAATATGCATGCATCATACATGCTAGGGGGAGTACAACTGGGGGAATCCGTGGTGGAGAAGGATCTGGGGGTTTTGGTAGATCATAAGCTCAATAATAGCTTTCTTGTATTAAGAGAGGTATGGACTCTAGAGAGAGAGAGATAATTTTGCCCCTCTACAAATCATTGGTAAGACCTCATCTGGAATATGCAGTTCAGTTTCGGGCACCAGTTCTCAAAAAGGATATCAGGGAACTGGAGAAAGTGCAGAGAAGGGCAACCAAACTGATAAGAGGTATGGAGGAGCTCAGCTATGAGGACAGATTAGAGGAACTGAATTTATTCACTCTTGAGAAGAGGAGAATAAGGGGGGATATGATCAACATGTTCAAATATATAAGGGGTCCATATAGTGATCTTGGTGTTGAGTTATTCTCTTTACGGTCAACCCAGAGGACACGGGGGCACTCTTTACGTCTAGAGGAAAAGAGATTTCATCTCCAAATATGCAAAGGTTTCTTTACAGTAAGAGCTGTGAAAATGTGGAATAGACTCCCGACAGAGGTGGTTCTGGCCAGCTCAGTAGATTGCTTTAAGAAAGGCCTGGATAGTTTCCTAAATGTACATAACGTAACTGGGTACTAACATTTATAGGTAAAGTTGATCCAGGGAAAATCCGATTGCCTCTTGGGGGATCAGGAAGGAATTTTTTCCCCTGATGTAGCAAATTGGAGCATGCTCTGCTGGGGTTTTTTGCCTTCCTCTGGATCAACTGAGGGTATACAATTGGGTATATTGGATTGTACGATATTTTTTATTTTATTTATTTATTGTTTTTAAGGTTGAACTGGATAGACTTGTGTCTTTTTTCAACCTGACTATGTAACTATAAGTATTAGGAGGTAATAGGGAAAAACGGCGCTACCCATAAGACCTGTTTGGCTCTGCCTATACAGGGAACGTTATATAAACGTAATTTTTTAATATATATGTCACTAGATTTCAAAATAATATGAGTGAAAAAATACCGTAATTGGATGAAAACTGGATGCTGAAAAGTTGCAATGAAATGGCTAAAAGTACATATGTGTGGATCAGTAAATAATCACATTCATCCTCCATGGATGTTAATATATAGTCAGAAAAAACTATATATATGCCAGAATGTCCTATGGTCCTAATGAGCCAGTGTACTTTTTCCCACCACAAAATACATTCAGCACTTTATGCACAATAAAGACATATTATGTATAGCGACAAAAATGCATGAAAACATGCAAGGATCCACTTATGTTAATTCCTATAGGGGAAAAGATTCCATACACAGTATCATAACAGTATCTCTGTGTCTCAATATTCATATAGTTCATATGTTATAACGATTGCACAGATATATAGTAGTCTCATGCATTTCATGCGGCAATCAGACTTGATATTTTCCCCAAAAGTGACTTGGTGTGTACAGGGTAGAATGGTGACTTCTGTGGTTCCCCTCAGATTGCTCACTCACCAGATGTCGGAACCCCTACAGACATATTTCTAAAACCATTGGTATGTACAGGGAAATCATATTTACGTGATAGCTCACAACTCCTACAAGATCTGCAAGAACTGGATGGAGTTCAGAATTACATATTAGCCACGGTTGATGTAAACTCTCTCTACACCAGTATCGTACAAAATGACGGATTACTGGCAGTACAGAAAGCTCTGCATCAACAAACCAACATGAGGCAAGCACAAATTGATTACATACTGGAGGGCTTGGAGATGGCTATGAGCTGCAACTATTTCTGGTACAATCACAACTACTACATCCAGAAAAAAGGAGTTGCAATGGGGGCACGGTATGCACCCAGTGTTGCAAATTTGCTTATGAATATGTGGGAGGAGGAATATTTGTACGGAAGAAATATCCCCCAACTTAAACTATATCGAAGATATATCGACGACCTGATTATCGTTTGGGATGGCACACCTGAAGATCTGGAAGAATTCTTTAAAAACCTGGATGCCAATAAATATGGGCTCACCTTTACAGGTAAATGGAGCCATGAAAAAGTCGAATATCTTGACTTGGAAATCTTCAAAAATGGAGATAGATTATACACCAAAACCTACTTTAAGGCTACAGACAAAAATGGGTACATACCCACTACCAGCTGTCACCACCCACAATGGAAGCAAAATATTCCGAAAGGCCAAATGTTAAGAATACGCAGAAATTGTGACATCATGGAGGACTTCTTAACACAAGCTGACAGGGTGATAGCACAATTCCATGAAAAAGGCTATGATATGGAAAAGCTGATACAGACAAAAATGGAAATAGCAGGCATGGATAGACACCAACTGCTCAGGAAGAACCGGAATAAAGATAAACCAATGGACATAGCATTTATAACAGGTTATAATAATCAATATAGAAATCTAGAACACATCTTTAGAAAATACTGGCCGATTCTTAAAGAAGACAGAGTATTAACCAAAATACTTCCCAACAAACCAAAATTCATCTACAGGAAGGCCCCCACCCTCCATGATCACTTGGTCCACAATGCCATCAATCCCCCCAAACAAATACAGATCTTTCCAAACCTTAGAGGGTTTTACAAATGCCAAAAATGCTTACCCTGCAGGGTTAGTAAAAAACAGCCCCGCAAAAAAGACACATTCAGGTCCAGGGTCGACCAGAAAGAATATAAGATAAGAAATCTGATCACTTGCCATAGTACTCATGTAACATATGTTATAGAATGCCCTTGCCACCTCCAGTATGTGGGTAGAACCACAAGGCCCCTTTATGTCAGGATAAGGGAGCATATTAAAAATATTAAGAAGGGCTTCCCTAAGCACAACTTATCACGGCATTTTGATCAGGTACATAATAGGGACCCATCGGGCCTAATTTTTTATGGCATCGATTCCATTCAACAGCATTGGAGGGGTGGTAACAAGACTACCCTAATCTCGCAAAATGAAACAGCATGGATATATAGGTTGGGGTCCCTAGCTCCCAGGGGCCTCAACCTAGATATAGACCTCAATTGTTTCATTGCCAATCCATAGTATGGCTCACGTGTTCTCCATTTTTGGGTATAAGATATCTAGGCTATTAATATGGACCCTATTGGTCCATTGCCAACCCATAGGTTGTCTTTTGCACTCTTCATTTCCTGATACTAGGTTAATAGGAAAAGGGTACCCATGTTATATACATACGGTCTTGGTCATTTCATTTATACACAATTTTTTGATTTCTGGAGGATTATAACATACCATTTCTAATTGAGTAGTGGGGACGACCTATCTCCACACACTTTAGCATACAGTCACACCTCACTTCTCTCCTGATGAGCCTACCAAGTTGACGCATGGAGTAATCCAATGCATCAACATGCTCTCATCACCAATATTCACCTTCACACTGTCCTAAAACGCACTTATAACATATACACACTTAATGCCAAAAGAACCGGTAAATAAGTGACCCTCAGCATTACACAGGGTCTACATACACATTTGCACATATAATTATGAATGTTTATTATATATAGCCACTCCCTTATTAGGTTAATTTTAAACCATATCCTTCACTGCACCACTTAATATATGGTTACATATATACCGACTTGTGCTCACTATTGTCTCTTCACTGCTATGGAAATCGATAGATATATGTTTATGTATATATAGTTGTACACATATGTATATTTTTTTCATTGGTGTATAAGGTCCCGGGCCTGATGTTGCAAAACATACACGAAAATAGACTCCCACTTCTGACCCTCCACATATTAGTACATTCAATTAGGCTGGTAGTCATATAAGGTTACATCTGCTATATAATATTGGTTAACGTCAGACCCTATAATAGATTTTTCTTATTTTAATATGTATTTTGTGATCTTATATTTGCTCTAATATATCCTGTGTGGAACTAGATATGCTATGTCATCATAAATAGTAACATGTCCGTATGTCTATTCACAAATCAATATGATCATTGACATGTAAAACAGCACCTAAGCTTTACCACCCATGACCACTGGGGGCCTTTCCATCATTAACTTTATCCCTATTTTTAATCTACTCTTTTCTCTCCACCTGCACATAACGGTATGACTGACCTTGGGAATGCTGGGACTGGTAGTGTTTAGACCCCCCCCACATTCCCTTGTATTTGGGACGAACCAACAACCCCCTCAATGATAATTTCATGACCCGCCTTTCCCCCTCCCCGCTATTGGAATGACAAGCGTAGATTGGGCATGATCCTCTAGAGGGGTGGAGTATAACGAACGATCCCTCTGCATATATATCTGTAATCTGCAGTTGCGTGGTACCGCCGCTGAAGACGTCAGATGACGAAGCGCGCACGACGGACCAACGCACACACATCACTTCCCAGCAGAACAGTGGGAGGAACGCATCACATCTCCAGCTGATCGCTACTTCCCCCACTTTGTACCTGCTTTGGTTACAGTGACTGAGCAACCAAACACCAACATACCCACACTTGAGTCACATCCCTCCCCAGTGGCCAAGGGGCAGATGAACGAACGGTATCTGTTGGATGTTTGTAATTTTACAACTTTTATTTATATTTTTATACTACTTTTTAAATAAACATTTTTTGGGACTATATTACACTATGGAAGCCTTTTTCTTTCCCTGATATGAGGGTAAATTCCAACATGATCATCGGAACCATCTGAAGCATTACAGCAGCAGCAGTTTTTCGTGCAGCATTACAGGCCTGATACCCCTGTAGGGGTTCCGACATCTGGTGAGTGAGCAATCTGAGGGGAACCACAGAAGTCACCATTCTACCCTGTACACACCAAGTCACTTTTGGGGAAAATATCAAGTCTGATTGCCGCATGAAATGCATGAGACTACTATATATCTGTGCAATCGTTATAACATATGAACTATATGAATATTGAGACACAGAGATACTGTTATGATACTGTGTATGGAATCTTTTCCCCTATAGGAATTAACATAAGTGGATCCTTGCATGTTTTCATGCATTTTTGTCGCTATACATAATATGTCTTTATTGTGCATAAAGTGCTGAATGTATTTTGTGGTGGGAAAAAGTACACTGGCTCATTAGTACCATAGGACTTTCTGGCATATATATAGTTTTTTCTGACTATATATTAACATCCATGGAGGATGAATGTGATTATTTACTGATCCACACATATGTACTTTTAGCCATTTCATTGCAACTTTTCAGCATCCAGTTTTCATCCAATTACGGTATTTTTTCACTCATATTATTTTGAAATCTAGTGACATATATATTAAAAAATTACGTTTATATAACGTTCCCTGTATAGGCAGAGCCAAACAGGTCTTATGGGTAGCGCCATTTTTCCCTATTACCTCCTAATACTTCCATTTCTGCAGGACATTCCTAGGGAGTGTCTTTGTTTAAGGGAGGCAGCAACCTGTATATATTTGGCCTATATACCTGTCCTAAGCGCGATTTTTTCAACTTTATCTAAACTATGTAACCCTTGCTTCTTGTGTGGAAGCAGTGGCCTCTCTGCAGAGGTCTGACATGCCCCCTTCCAAATCACAGATACAGCGCTCCAATCAGTGAGGTACATAAGTTTGTTGATTGTAGCGATATAGGCAGCGGCAGCCAGTCCATAAGGGTCACCGCCCCCCTAATCTCTATGCACCAGCCCCTAATCTCCATGCGGAGCGCCGGACGCATAGAGTTCTACAAGTTTTTTTTTTTTTTAAAGCACCGAAACCTAATTGTCTTCAAAAAGGTTGGGCTCGAGGCGCAAAGCACTACGCCCTGAGCCCATTCACTTGTGACATTAGCAAATCAACATTCGCTATTGTCTTCCTGCTTCTCCTCCTGGCCAATCAGGACAGGAAGAGGGTCCTAAGACCGGATTGGCCGGGAGGAGAAGCGACCAGATTGGCCGGAAGGAGAAGCTGGGGAAGCTGCCCGTGACCTAGATGGGGTGAGGGGGCAAGCGGGTTTTGTTTGCCTCCCCCCCAAAAAAATGGAGCACCAGCCGCCACTGGACATAGGTCTAACTCAGTATAAAAAATTTAAAAAGTGCAGATTTGCAATTGAGACAGTTTCCTTTTTCTTTTTTCCTGTTTTCTTATGTTTGTATCTTACTGTTATATGTTAAAAATATCAAAAAACAGTTAAAGAAAAAAATTAAGGTGTTATTTTTAAATTTTTTCAAAGGTATTATCCTCAAGAAGCAACAAACTACAAAAACAAACTAGTCTAGGTTCAGATCTGGTTCCGCTCACGTTTGCATGGGCACATTCATTTCAATCACCATAAATTCAGGTAAGGTATTTGCTTTCCACTTCACCAGCAACAGAGGCTAACCAGGACCTATTCAATCCATAACATTACAAAACACATTTTTCAATACGGTGAATTTACATTTTACATGACAAGCAGCAGAATGGTGTTGATTTACTAAAGGCAAATAGACTGTGCACTCTGCAAGTGCAAGCCTCAGAGCTTAGTAAATGAGGGGACATTCTGATGACTTCCATTATCAGAGTAAGGCCCCTTTCACACGAGGCGGACTCCGTTTCTACGGAGTCTGCTGGCTCAGCGGGTGATCTGTCCATTGATCTCCGCTGAGCCGGCGGATGACAGGTCCCTCTCTGCTCACTGAGCGGGGAGGGGCTTGTCAGGCGCCGCTGCCGCCTATGGAGAGATCGGACGAAAATGGACAGCATGTCCGTTTTCATCAGATCTCACCCGATCCGATCCGCCAGCGACGGACCTGGACGTAGAGCCATCCGTCTGCTTTTAGCGGATCGGACGGGGTCGGATGTCAGCGGACATGTCCCTGCTGACATCCGTCGCTCCATAGGCTAACATGGAGCGCCCGTTCAGGTCCGCCATCAAAACTGACAGGCGGACCTGGACGGTCCGATCGTGTGAAAGGGGCCTTAAAATACAGTTTTTGGTTTTTTTCTATGTGATTGGATATTCTTTGCAAAGTGAAAGCACTGAAGCAACTGCACTTGCAAAGTGTAAAATCTATTTGCCTTTAGTAAATTGGCCTCGTTGTAAGTGCATGTTCTGTGTATTTTGCTTCCTTTTCAAAAAAAATTTACTTCCATGAAATCGTGCATTTTTTGCATGTTACTATTGATTATAAAGCAATGCCATTTTGTCCAAAGGCCCACGAAAGATGCAGCAAGCAGGATTTTTTTTTTTGAAAAGCACCCCACTGTTCTGTAATGCAAAACACTGATATGAAGAGACTATAATAGAAACTCCTTTCTCTGCTGTTTGGGGGTGATGGGAACATATTTTTAATGCAATTAAAACCCATGCGTGAATTATTATATAGGATGTACAGTATATAGCGCCAACAGTTTGCACAGCGCTTTACTATTGAATTGTATTGTCACTGTATTGTCTCCCTTTATATTTACTATTCAATACAAGAGGGTAAGCTTACAATCTATCAGACGCACTGAATGGGCAACTTAGGCCTGATTCAAACTTGTGCAGGTTGTAGTTTGCATATTGCAGGTGCATTTTGCCTTTTTTCAATCCACATCTTTAAACCACTGAAATCTATGGAACCAAAGAACAGAAAAATAAACCCTGGCCCTTTCCATAAAATTCACAGATGTGAACTACATCCATAGGAAACCATGGGGTTGATTTACTAAAGGCAAATCCACTTTGCACTACAAGTGCACTTGGAGGTGCAGTCGTTGTAGATCTGAGAGGAAGATCTGAAATGAGGGGAAGATCTGCTGATTTTATCATCCAATCATGCTGTTTTTTTATTTTCCTAAGATCTACAGTGACTGCACTTCCAAGTGTACTTGTAGTGCAAAGTGGATTTGCCTTTAGTAAATTACCCCCCATGTTTAATGGACTTTAGTGTGTTTCTGCAAAACTGAAAACGCACTAAAAAATACATAGATGTGAACCAGGCCTGAGTATCTGTGTACGTGGACAAGTGTCAGACCTATGTTTGTGAAATATTTTTTTTGGAATCAAAATGTAGTGGGTGAATTTTTAACTTTTATGTTTGGTCACTCTCAAGAAATGAGAGTGTTGAATAGAAAAATAGGAGAAGACAGAAGAGTCATTTATAGTAAAGTATGCATCAGTGTGATATGGACAAAAGTAGAAAAGTGAATCAGAGAAGTAAAAACACAGGATCTATATCAGGAGAGATTGCAATAAACCATGTAGATAGTAACACAACCCAGACCAAGAGACTTTGGAGAATATATCCGTTTTCTTTTCTTCCATGATCACTGCTTGAGGAAAACCCAAGCTCTGGTCCCTTTGAGTGTGACCAGCATAAGGATGGCAGTAGCAGATGGTGTATGAAATAGGCCGTGAACTGACTTACATAGTAAAGGCACCTACTGGCATACTGTAGATGTGTACTATGTCAGTGTTTAAATATTTTAGTCATTTAAGTAGTTCATACCCCTTTGGACCTAAGCCTTTAAGACGTCCTTACCCAGTACGCAAAACTGAAATTCTACTAAGTGCACCGCGAACCAAGTCAATTCCGAAACTTTGGAGCACAACCTAGCCTGACATTTTCCTTGGATCTTATGGAGCAATTTTTATTGCTTCTTTTCCCGGCTGAATAGGACATGGGTCCTCCTGAGACCCGATTGGCAGGGAGTCTTAGGACTCCCTGGCCAATCAGGTCTCAGGACCCACTTCCTGATTGGGCGGGAGGAGAATCAGGAAGACAATAGCGAATATTAATTTGCTATTGTCACACAACTGGGTGGGTTCAGGGCGCAGTGCTCTGCGCCCCAAGTCCACTCTTTTTTTAAATCAATTAGAGCCTCAGGCTCTAATCATGTGCTTCAAAAAAAAAACCCTATTGAAATCCATGCATCCAGCACCTTGCATGTAGATTAGGGGCCGTGCGCATGGATAAGCGGGGCGGTGCCCCTGCACCCCTAATAGACGGGCAGTCACTGCAATGTATTAAAGTATCTGGTTTTGGGTTTAACATTGCTTTAAAAAAAAAAGAGAGAGGTTTAAGAGCTGGGCTTCTCCATTGTATGTTAATGGGAACTGGACTCAGCCAGTGAGAAATGTTAGCTGAGAAATGCTTACAGTCATCCATTAAATGTTCTCCTCAGAAATATCTAAAAGGTAAGAAATATTATTATTTTTTTTTTTTTTTTAATCTTTTTATTTGAAAAAATTCTCCATTACAACAAACGAGAATAAAAGGAACAGAGAACACCGCCATGAGCAGAGGCACAAAAATAACATCCTCTATCCATACATTATTATTCTTCCAATGTGTACCAGTTCAGGATACCCATAAGCAGTGAACTCAAAAAGAGTTTCTTCTCCCCCCCCCCCTATTTACTCCCCCAACCCCCCCAGGCCCCCCCACCCCCAAAATAACCCCCCATCACACATCTCCCCATACTTCTTTTCAGCCAATCCCTACCCAATCCATCCTCCTCCCACCCTCCCTTCCATTCCAACCCTATCCTGATCCAGCCATGGTTTCCATATTTTAACAAATTTCTTATAATTATCCCTCTTCTTATATATGTACTTTTCTCTACTAATCACCTCTTTTACTGCATTCACCCACTCTGTAACCGTCGGTGCATCCTTTCTCTGCCAGTACCGTGCGATAAGCTTTTTACCCTGAAACAGGCATCTAACCCTTGCATGTCCTTTGAGACCTCTTTGTCCTCCGTCAGTCCCAGCAAGCACTCCTTAGCCTCCAACCTCAGTGACATCTCAAACACCAAGTTTATCTTTTCCACAACCCCTTTCCAGTATCTATGTAGCTTGGGACATCGCCAAAACATGTAAATCAAATCTCCATACACCCCTCCACATCTTTGGCACTTTGCATCGGGCCTCTTACCCCACCTAAATAGTTTCAATGGTGTATAATATGCCCTATAGGATAAGTAAAAATGAGAAATCACCTGTGAAGGGGAGAGAGTGATTCTGGGCCCTAGCAATAGGACATAATCCCATTGGTCGTCAGACAGCACTCCCACATCTCCCTCCCATTTTATCCTATTTTTATTTTTCACTATGCCCTCCTGAGCTGATGCATTCAGGCAAATGTCAGAAATGAGTCCTTTCATAGAGCTTGCATCGATCAGCTTTCTCAAAGAGGCCATTTCACACCATACTGGTGCTTCCTTCCCAAATTGTGCCTCTAAGGCATGCCTAATTTGTAAGTATCTGTAAAATGACCTGTTGGAGATCGCGTACTCCTCCACCAGCTCTTGGAAAGATTTTAACCTCCCTGCCCTATATACCTGTGCCAAGCAGTGAATGCCCTGGCGATCCCATTCTTCAAAGCATCCCATTTTTTTAAGCTCACTGAGGTTATTATTATCCCATAATGGGGAGAACTCCGCAAAGCCAGTGTAACCCAGTGTTTTTTTAACCTGTACCCAAGCCTTGACCATCATCCGGGTGGTAGGACATTTGGTACCAAATGAGTCTGCTTCCAACGCCTCTACAATTGTGTCGTGTCTGGTGTCGTTCAGCAAAACACTGCCGCCTACTCCTTTACCCCCTAACCTATTACTGCCTCCCACATGTTGCAGTTGAGATGCTAAAAAATAACCTTGCAGGTCCGGTACCGCCAGGCCGCCCTTCACCTCTGGTTGTCGTAATGTCCGCAAGCCAATCCTTGCCACCCCGTTTTTCCAAATTAATTCTCTGAACACGCGGTCTATTTTTTTAAACCAGTGCCTGGAGATCCACATGGGGGAATTCTGCAGGATATATAAAATTTGGGGTAACCAGACCATCTTGATCAAGTTGCAGCATCAGGCAACCGAGAGGGTCAGGCGGCTCCACACCCGACATTTCTGCTTCAGCTTTTTCATAAGTGGAACCAGATTTCCGGATATATACTGTCCTGGACCTCTAGTTATATTAATGCCCAGATATTTCATTTGGCTGACTATTTTAACTTGGGATGCTTGGTATGGGAGGGGTTCATTCAAGGGGTCTATTGGTAAAATCACTGATTTCTCCCAATTAACCAATATCCCGGAAAAGACACCAAATTCCTCAATTATCCCCATGGCTGTCTTCAAAGAGTCCTTCATGTCTGCCAGGAACAACAGAATATCATCTGCGTACATAGCAACTTTGTCCACACCTCTCCTTCTTTTAAACCCCTGCACCCCCTGTGCCGTCCTCAGAGTGATAGCCAAGGGCTCAATTGCCAAGGCGAAGAGCAGGGGGGACAAGGGGCACCCCTGTCTCGTACCCCTGCTCAGATGGAACCACTCTGAGCACTGACCATTAATTTTAACCTTGGCCCTCGGGCTATTATATAGTAAGCTTAGCCATTGAACAAACCCAGAGCCAAACTGGTATTCAGCCAGCACCTTCCACATATAGTGCCACTCCAGGGAATCAAAAGCTTTGGCTGCGTCTAATGAAAGAACCGCTCTCTTGCCGCTATTTTCTATGGGTAGTTGCATGTTTAAATACACCCGTCTTATGTTCGTGCTTGTAGATCTGTCCGGGATAAAACCGATCTGGTCTACATGTATTAATTTAGAAATTATCTTATTCAGCCTTGCGGCCAGTACTTTTGCCAAGATCTTCACATCCGAACATAATAGCAAGATGGGCCTATATGAGGTCATATCTATTGGATTTTTCCCTTCTTTCAACAAAATTATTACAATAGCTTCTGACATAGAGGTAGGCAGTATCTTATCCTCCCTGGCTCCATTAAACACCTCCAAGAGTAGGGGTAGTAGTACCTCCTCGTAATTTTTAAATATTTCTATGGGCAGACCGTCAGGGCCCGGTGACTTTTGGCCCGCCATATCTCCCACTGCCCTTTGCAATTCTTTAAGAGTCAGTGGGGCATCTAACATTTCCCAGTCCTCATTTGATAATGGGGTTATTCTCAGCCCCTCAAAGAAGCCCCACATTTCCCCCTCCACATTTGTTTTTTGAAGAGCTATATAAATTCTCAAAATATGTCCTAAATTCGCCTAATATGTCGGGGGTGGCTTTTTTGATTACTCCTTCCCTGCCCTCAATTGCTGGTACAGCACTCGAGGGGGCATTTGCCTTGATAATCAGAGACAGAGCTTTCCCAACTCACTCTCCTTCTCCAAAAAAAGCTCTGCCTCTGAAATAATCTGTTCTTTTCCATCTTCTCCCGGAGTACCCTATTGTACTCATCTTGCCTCCCCACCCAAAACTCATAGCTGGCTGGGGATGGTGTCTCCACATACTGTGCTTCCGCCAATCTTACTCTCTCTTTGGCCTTTCTGCTTGTGACTGTTTTTTGGCATATGCAATTTTCTGAATTAGGGCTCCACGGAGATATGCCTTCAGGGAGTCCCATACTACCCCCAATGGAGCCGATCCTAGATTCATCTTAATAAACTCCGTCAGCCCCTCCATCATTTTCTCCTCCTCTCCAATGAGCTCGAGCCAAAAGGGATTAACTTTCCAGCTACCCCTGTTACGGTGCTCCCCCACCTTTACAGCAATGATAACTGGCGTGTGGTCTGAGATCCCTCTTGGCTCATAAACTATCTCCTCCACTGCGTTTAACGCTTCCTCATTTCCCAGGACGAGGTCGATTCTTGATAGGGTGGCATGTGTCCTGGAGTGGCATGAGTATTGCCTCTCCTCAGGGTGTCTCCTCCTCCAGATATCCACCAATCCTATTTCATCGCAGTATTGTAGGAGAGGACTCTTAGGGGCCCCTCTGGTACTAATTTTCAGTGGGAACCTATCTATACTGTTATTCATCGTCATATTAAAGTCACCAACCACTATGACCGGGGTCCCTGGGGCGTCCACTATAAATCTAGCTAAATCGTCCAATATTGCCATACTAAATGGGGGAGGGATATAAACATTAGCCAGAACATATCTCTTATTTTCTATTAGACAGGAGAGAAAAATGCACCGTCCATATTCGTCCACCTTACTCTGGCTGCAGGAGAAGGCCAAATCCGAGCTTATCAATACACTCACCCCTCTTGAGTAAGATGAGTAGATGGAATGATACTGCATCCGAAATTGCTTATTATCTAACGTTTTAATTGTATCTTTTACCAGATGGGTCTCCTGCAGACAGAGCATTTTAGCTTTCCCCTTATTGGCTATTGAGAAAATTGCCTGTTTTTTGAGGCTATCTTTTATCCCGCTTACATTCCATGAGCATATGTTAACCCGTTTTGTCAAATCCAAGGTTTTCTTACGGGCTCTTTCAATGCTCATAATCCTTTAGGCCTAATGCCTTTGCAACTCTCTGGGCTCCTATTAATCCAAACCACCTCTTTTCGTGAATGCTATGTATCACCCTACCTATTTTGGATCCCTTTGCTATATCAAGCTGAACCAACACACATCCTTTCATATCCACACTCCCCTCCACTCTTCCATTTTTGTGCACCCCCCTGTCCCAAACCACCCTCCACCCTCCTTAAATTGCTTGGACAAGTCATTGATTGATTGCTTACAGTTGTTAACAGCCAGGAAAATGTCATTCAGGGATGGCTCTCTCTCATTTGCCAGTACAAACTGACCGTCTCCTGTTGCCCCTCCACACCCAAAACCGGTTGCTTTTCCGGGGCCCCACCTGCTGCCGGACCCGCTGATGGTATAACTGCCATGGTCCCATTATCCTGGGTCTGACTTCTCCTCCCAGGGTGGCTAGCATGGTGTTGACTTCCCCCTGTACCGCTGGCCTTTTTAGGGGTTTGATTTGGAGTATGCGCAAAGAGTTCCAGCTTGGCAGCCACTTGGTTCACCTTCTCTTTGGTGCCGCGAAGACCAGGGGCCCCTATCCCTTCCTGAGCTGGCCCGTCCTCCGTCCCCTTCCTCCTTGTCATATCGACAGGGTCCCGCTGTTCTCACCGGGATGCTAGTCTCTGCTCTATCCTGGGTCTGTGCACCTCCTTCGCACACTGGGTTGGCGGCTGTAAATACTTTTTTTCTTTTTTTTTTCCCTTCCCCAGGGGAACTTTACACTGTGATATGCTTTGGGTGAGTATGCAATATACAGCCTACTCACCCCTCCAACGCTGAGAGCAGTGTCTTCTCCTGCTTGATTCTGCCAGGGGTTCTCCAGCAACTCTGCTCAATCCCGGGTGTCAGCGCCTCCCTCTCTCACTGGGATAGGCGCCGCTGTTACCACTCTCGGCAGAGCTCCGTGCGAGTGACCCGGCGCAGCTCCCTGCAAAACAGCATGCCACAACCGCGTTCCCCCTCTCCGGCGTCTCTTTCGGGCCACGCTAGGGCTAGGTCCGGCCGCAGCGCCTTCCCTCACCTCAACATCCGGTCACGCCCCCATCAAGAAATATTATTTAACCACCTCAACACTGACCACTTTCACCCCCTTCCTGCCCAGGCCAATTTTCAGTGCTCTCGCCCTCTGAAAGACAATTGCGCGGTCATGCTACACTGTACCCAAATTATATTTTTAGCATTTTCTTCACACAAATAGAGCTTTCTTTTGGTGTTTTTTTTTATTGCTAAAAAAAATAAAAAGACCAAAAATGTAGAAAAAAAAATGTGTTTGTGAAGAAGTAATTTTTCTTCATCAATGTGCGCTGATGAGGCTGCACTGATGGGCACTGATGAGCACTGATGAGGCGGCACTAATATGCAGCACTGATAAGCACTGATAGGCAGTAGGGACGGGCGAACGGTTCGGCCCGAGCATATATTCGGGCCGAACCCTCCTTGTTCAGTCATTCGGCGGACAGCCAAACGAGTCATTTGACTGTTTGTTCTCCCCCCGAACCGACCACAATGCATTGCGGCGCTGAACAGTACATTGCAAGCCCTGATTGGCTGAAGCAGTGAAAGCTTCAGCCAATCAGGGTACAGAGCACTGTCATCATGACTTTATCCAATCATGGCTCATTCCCGCCCCACAGTATAAAAGTATTCTTTCAATGGCAGCCATTTTCAGTGTTCTTTCGGTGTGGAGAGAGATAGAACAGGGCTCTGTTCAGTACTATTATGCCATGTACACAAGATCGGAATTTCGGCCCGCAAAAGACCGATGAGAATTTTTCATCGGAAAATGCGACCGTGTGTATGCTCCATTGGTCTTTTGCTGGAGGAATTCCAGCCAGTAAGAGACTGAGAGCATGGTCTCAATTTTTCGGTCGGGAGAAGTTACTATACGAAAATGCGATCGTCTGTGGCAATTCCGACGTACAAAATCCCTACGCATGCTCGGAAACAATTTTGACGCCTGCTCGGAAGCATTGAACTTCATTTTCTCAGCTCGTCATAGTGTTGTCACTGCGTTCTTGATGGTCCTAATTTCAGCGAACTTTTGCGTGATCGTGTGTATGCAAGGCAAACTTGAGCGGAATCCCTTCGGAAAAGCCATCATATCTTTTTCCGACGAGAAATCCGCTCGTGTGTACAAGGCATTAGTGTGCTATACTGTGCTAATTTGCTTCAATTGTCAGTATAGAATATTAGTTTAGTGTCAGTCTAGGGATAGTGTGAGTGTAGTGAGGAGGACCATCATTCAGCTTTGCATAGTGTGCAGCTAGAGTAGGGACAGCTCAGATATTTTCACTGCAGTGTAGTGAGACCGTGTCATTCATACATTGGTGTGGAGTAGGGACTGCTCATATAGTTTCAGTGTAGTGTAGTGAGACCGTGTCAGTAATCTTGACTTTAGTGTATAGCTAGAGTAGGGACAGTTCAGATAGTGTCAGTGTAGTGACTGTTGAACACCGTCTATTTGATTGCATTATGTCGTGTACACACGGGCGGACTTTTTGGCATCAAAGGTCCGACAGTCTTTCCGACGGACTTCGACTGAATTTTGATGGACTTTCGACAGACTTTCGAACGAACGGACTTGGCTACACACGATCACACTAAAATCCGATGGATTCATACGCGATGACGTACGACCGGACTAAAATAAGGAAGTTCATAGCCAGTAACCAATAGCTGCCCTAGCGTTGGTTTTTGTCCATCGGACTAGCATACAGACGAGCGGATTTCTCGATAGGAACTGGGTCCGGCGGAGTTCCGGCGGAAAGATTTGAAACATGTTCCAAAGTCCGTCTGAATTTTGACTGAAAAAGTCAGCTGCAGGTCCGATGAAGCCCACACACGGTCAGATTGTCCGACGGATTCGTTCCATTGGACCAGTCTGGTCGAAAAGTCCACCCGTGTACACGGCATTACTGCCAGGTTAACACCATTTACTTCTGTGTGCGTTACTGCCAGTTTAACACCATTTACTTCTGTGTGCGTTACTGCCAGTTTAACGTCATATAGTTTTGCATGCATTACTGCCAGTTTAATGCCATATCGTTTTGTGTGTGTTACTGCCAGTTTAACACCATATAGTTTTGTGTGCGTTACTGCCAGTTTAACGCCATATTGTTTTGTGTGTTACTGCTAGTAGGATCTGTATAACATGTTTTAAAAAAAAGATGAATTCCTGCTTGAACCTCAAGACGGAGCATCTTGTCTCGTACTTGGGGAAGAATTATTTGTATGGGTTCCTGGTTCGGCTGATGGAAGTGTTCGGTAGCTGCCTTTGTCTTTGGGTATGGAATGTCCTAAACGACTTTAACCCCTTTCATACTCGGGGTGTCATTACATTAGCTAAATTGTATATTGTTAATCCATGGAATATCCAAGGAATTTGTTTTGCTGTTAGAGCAAATTGTGTTCAGGGTCATGCGGGATGTCAGGTGTTTTATTTTTAATTTTTTATTTAATTTAGCCTCAAACAGTTCTGTACCCCCAGTGCTAAAAATAAAAGTATTAGGCTGGGTTCACATGGACAACGGATGCGGCTTGCAGCAGGGGGCCGAATGTGGCACTGATACAGAGCCAAAGATGCACAGGACTCCTGTGCAAGCCACCATGGAGATGTGTGAACCACCTCCATAGAGAGCCGGTCACAATCTCCTGTCATGCGAATTAGATATACTAGTGTGAACCAAGCCTATATGTCAGCTCAAAAGTGTGTAAAGTATGTGTGGACAAAATCTAAAACATATATAGCAATGCCCTCCAATGCATGCACATTTCTCCATGGTATGCCTTTTTAACAATGCAGGTCCTGGGGCGTGGCTTGCAAGCACCCGTGATGACAGCCGAGACCGGAGAACACCAGCATACTGACGGGAATCCAGCAACTATCACCCGTCAAACTCCCTACAGCTGCCTGCAGACTCCCCACCAACAATGTCCAGCAAAAGAAAAGACAATCGGTACCCTAAGAAGCTTACCGCCTTCTTCCTCCGGCCATCTCCAGGGAGAGGGAACTTCTAAGATGGCACCAATGCCCGGGCCTCGTGGTCTCCTTCATCCTACACAGACCTCCCTGATGCTGATCCAGGGAATCCAACTGAAGGATTGGCACCTCTATCCCCTCGCCATTCACCTCTGACCAGCCCGGTTAACCACAGTCCAGCCAAAGCCAGGATGTGGATGGATTCTTGACATCCAATCGATTTCCATGTAGGTGATTATGGATGTGGTTCACGATCCGCTGAGTAAGCCCTCTCTCTGCTGACAGCTTGAATGGCCTCAAAATCTTGTGGTTCCGTTATGGACGTTCAGTGTTCGCCATTAAAGGAATAAAAGAAAACAGGCCTCCCATAGTGTAATATGTAAAGATGATACAATTTATTGAAAATGCCAAGTTGCCTCTTACATCAAAAAAGTTAAAAACAAGCTTATCTGCATGTAGCTGTGTGTCAAACACACTCCTTGCATCACTTTCGTCCACACGTGACTTCGTCAGGGACCCCTGATGAAGTCACGTGTTGTGACGTAACGTGCGTAGGGATTGGCCGGAAGTTTGAGAGACCGGAAGTGATGCAAGGAGTGTGTTTGACACATGGCTACATACAGATAAGCTTGTTTTTAACTTTTTTGATGTAAGAGGCAACTTGGCATTTTCAATAAATTGTATTATCTTTACATATTACACTATGGGAGGCCTATTTTCTTTTATTTCCTTTAATGGCGAACACTGAACGTCCAATATGGGCAATACCGTCAAGGCAATACCAAATACAAATGACTGTTCCTGTCTACAATACTGCCAGTTAACTTACTCTCCGGTCCGGCCAACTGCTTGACTATATACAGTCTCTGACCTTTTCCCCCAGTTTAGTCAGCGACTCTCAGAGTTCTACACTGCAGACAATTGTATTACGAGTTTGTTCCTTTTATTTTTCCTTTCTCCTTGCAAAACA
Organism: Aquarana catesbeiana; assembly: GCF_042186555.1. NCBI lineage: Eukaryota > Metazoa > Chordata > Amphibia > Anura > Ranidae > Aquarana > Aquarana catesbeiana. The sequence continues at coordinate 264,145,938 of NC_133332.1, forward strand.
TAATTCCATTAGTGCTAAGTGAATAACGTCTTTCTTCTCCACATCACAGCTTATCACCTGGACATTCCCAATACAGTGGTACCTTGGATTATGAGCATAATTTGTTCCAGAAGCATGCTTGTAATCCAAAGCACTTGTATATCAAAGCATGTTTTCCCATAGAAGTCAATGGAAACTCAGATAATTCGTTCCACAGTGACTTCTATTGTATGCAGTACTGCATGTGTCCAGAGGTGGGGGGGGCCCCGGAGACACTCGGAAACACTCAGAAACCGATCAGAGCCGCTCGGATGCATTTGCAAACATTTGGAGAGGCTCCGAGTGCATCCGAGCAGCTCTGAGTGGCACCGGTGCCCCCACACCTCTGGCCAAATGCGGTACTGCACACTGCAGATGCTTGAGTCCTGCTCGTTTTGCGAGACAACGCTCGCAAACAGAGTCAGGTTTTTAAAAAAGTAATAGCTCATATTGAGAAATGCTTGTTTACCGCGTTCCTCGCAATCCAAGGTATTACTGTACATCTCTCCTGGACCTTCTCCACGCAGGAGCGTCCCAGGACCCCTCTCCACCACCCAGGAATCCATCCTCTACAAGTCCTCAAAACATAAGTTTTTTCTCTACAGTACACAGCCCTCCAACTACAGAACATGACTTTCGTTTTAATATTCTTTATTTATACCCAAGGGAGGAGCAAATAATACATTACATGCTGTAAGTTGCATGAACACATAGTTCCTTTCTCGTCAACTCATATATACAATTGACATATTTCTCCATATATATATATATATATATATATATATACACAATTGACATATTTCTCTGCATATGACTTTTGAAATATACACATTAAACTTTAAGATCACCTATCATCTCCCCTATAAACCCTCTTCCCCCTTTTGTTCTCTTTTTCTTCCTCTCCTGGCCAACAGGGTATAACTCATTCCTCCCTTTAATTTTTGAATTTTCATTTCACCCCAAAGAAAAAAGAAAAGGAAAAAAAAAAAAAAACCCCTTCCCCCTCTTATATCCATCCTTCCCTACTCCCCTCTCTTCGTAGAGGGTAGGGAACCTCCATAATATTGTAAACTTCCAAGACAGGTGGACTCATTGCCTTATAGTATCCCCCAACAATCTCTTTCCTTCTTATGAATATACAAATAAGTTCCATGTTGTCCACATTTTAATATATTTCTCTTTTCTATCCTGGGCCGAGAACACCAGATCTTCTATGGCCCCCACATTTCTTACTTTATTGAGCCATACTGTAGTTGATGGTGGTTTGGGGTCTTTCCAGCATCGGGCGATACACGCCTTGGCCTCGTTAACCATATGACATAAGTTTTTATATGTCTGTAGTGGTATTTGTGAGAGATGCAACAGGAAAAAGGCAGGATCGTCCAAAAGTGGGAAAGTTGTAAACTTTTGGGCAATCCTTTGTACTTCCAGCCAAAATTGCCTAATTTTAGGACACGTCCAAGATATATGGAATAGAGTCCCCCGTCCCCAGCTGCATCTCCAACATTGATCTGAAGCTTCAGGGAAAAACCTACGAATCTTAACCGGGGTGTAATACCACCTTGTCAGTAGCTTATATTTAGTTCTTGGGTTTGCGAACAGACTGATGAGTTCAACGAAAGATATGTTATCTTCTGACGTTGAACTGGCGTAAAAATCCTATTTAGGTCCCTTTCTCACTTTCCCATTCCTGGCATCTCAAAGTTATCTGGGGGGGGCAATTAACATCGTGTATATCTTCGATATTGTTCGGGCAAGGGGCTCTTTCTCTTCACAGTATAGTTCGAACCTTGTTGGTTCTCGTCTATAATTTATCGCTGGTCCCAATGACTCAAAGAAGTGGCGGAGTTGTAATGCCTGCCAAAAGTTTATTTCAAATTGGCCCCCCAGTTGTGTCAATGAGGCAACTGTAGGCCATGCGTCAGATTGCAAAAAATGTGATACCTGAGTATATCCCCTCTCCCGAATACTCTGGAATGCCCCTTTCTCCATCCCCAATATTGGAAACAGTGGGGAATGTATTGACGAATATTTGGGATTCTGACAGATTTTAAAACCTATTCGCAGTGTTGGGCCTATAAAAGGGTGTTTTTTAAGGGCGACCGGTAGAGCTGCATAGCACCCAATCGCTCTTCATAAGGGTACCACACTAAATTCTTGTTCCAATTCTGCCCATAATTTAAATTCTGTATGTCTACACCAATCAATGACCCTTCCGACATGTACTGCCTGATAGTATTTAACTACATCTGGGACTGCCAGGCCGCCATATTGTTTCGGTATAGTCATACGGCTTCTACTAATCCTTGGTTGCTTATTTGCCCATATAAATTTAGTAAAAAGCGTGTCGACTTGGTGGAAAAAGGCAGTTGGAATATCTATCAGTAAGGCTTGAAAAAAATATACAAATTTTGGCAGAATACTCATTTTAATAATGTTACAACGGCCGAACCATGAATGGAGTCCATGTTGCCATTTATCTAATGGGGAGCGAACTGCCTTATATAACAGAAGGAAATTTACCTCAAAGGTCATCTCTATTCTTGACAGAATTTATGTGCCGAGATATTTTAATGCCGTCCCAACCCATTTAAATTTAAAATTAGGTTGTACGGTTTGCTGTACCACTAGGGGGAGAGCCACGCCCATCACCTCTGATTTTGCGTAATTGATTTTTAAGTTCGCTAATACACTATATCCTTCAACTTCCTTCATCAGATTCGGCAGCGAAACGTGTGGACTAGATAAGGTGAACAACAGATTGTCTGCATAAGCTGAGATTTTATAAATACGATCCCCTATTTGGAGTCCCTGGATGTCTGGGTTTTGCCTGATTTTATTAAGTAGTGGTTCTAAAGATAAGGCGAATAACATAGGGGAAAGTGGACATCCCTGCCGCCTTCCGTTTGAAATTTTAATCGGCTCTGAGTATACCCCATTAACTTTAACCCGGGCCTGGGGGGAGGCATACACCCCGGCAATCCAACGCAGCATATGCTCTCCCAGTCCCATATGCCTCAGTACTCCAAACATAAATCGCCAACTGACCCTATCAAACGCTTTTTTTGCGTCGGTGCTCAGAAAGATAGAGGGGGTTTTTGTCTTATTGGCATGATGGACCAGGTTGAGTACCTTAATGGTATTATCCCTCGCCTCACGGGTAGGGATAAACCCAACCTGGTCCAAATGTACCAACTGGTTCAATAGCGGCTGAAGACGCGAGGCAAGCAATTTGGTGAAAAGTTTTAAGTCTACATTCAACAATGAGATTGGGCGGTAGCTCCCACACTCCGCAGGATCCTTTCCTTCTTTCGGAATAACCAATATGTGCGCCATAAGTGAATCCGGGGGGAGAGCGGCCGCCCGTCCAATCTCATTGAATGCCTTTGTCATATATCTACCCAGTAATGGGAAAAAGTTCTTATAGTATTGGATTGTAAATCCATCCGGGCCTGGCGCCTTCCCATGTTTGACTGTTTTTATCACTGCGCTTAATTCCTCAATCGTTATGGGGGCCTCCAAGCTATTACGGTCCGGAGATGACAACCTAAAGAGACGTGCTGAGGAGAGATACTCCTCCATACTATCTCGAGATGCGGGTATTGATTTCAGATTATAAAGCGAAGAGTAATACTCTCTAAATCTCTGAGCTATGTCTTTAGGTAAGGAGATCATCTGTCCATTCTCACCCTTTATATGGGGTACGTATGCTGACTTTCCCTTTTCTTTAAGTTTCCCTGCCAACATTTTACTACATTTATCTCCCAGTTCATACATAACTTTCTTACCTGACTGTATAGCTGCTTTCGTTTTGTATCGAAGGAGGTCAGTCATTTGTCTCCTCAGATGTGCAAGCTCTTTCCCTAAAAGCGGTGTCTGTACTTTCTTATGTTGTGACTCCAAGATCTGAATTTCTTCTGCTAACTTTACTATTTGTGCCTCCCGTGCTTTTTTAAGTCGTGAACCATGTTTGATCAACACTCCCCTCATTACTACCTTATGTGCCTCCCATATCATGCCCGGGTCACTCCCCGGGATGTCATTCGTCCTAAAGTATACTTCCAATTCTTTTGCTACATCTTCTCGGACTTCAGGGATCTGCAGCAAACTTTCATTCAAACGCCATCACCACTCCGGGGAGGGAGCTGAGCCCGACAGGGAGATCTGGAGCATCAAAGGCGCATGATCTGACCATGTTATGTTTCCTATAGTCACTTCACATACCGACGCTAATAAATAGTGTGGCACCAGGAAAAGATCTATGCGGGAGTACCGTTGATGCGGGTTGGAAAAGAACGTGTAATCTTTCTCTCCTGCATGTAACACCCGCCATCTCCTGTAGCTTACATACAATACTCTTCCTAGTGCCACTTGAAATGGAAGAGACCCCTGATGATGTGTCTACACTAGGGTCCAATGGTGTATTAAAATCCCCGCCCAGGATCATTTTCCCCTCTGCAAATTCTGCCAATTTAGTCAAAGTTTTACTTATAAAGATATCTTGGTGCGTATTTGGTGCATACACAGTGGCCAGTGTCACCTTCACGCCCCCAATGTGTCCCTTTAAGAATAAGAAGCGTCCATTTACATCCAACCATCTATCTATAAGAGACCAGGATACCGGATTGGAAATCAAAATGGACACCCCTCTAGATTTTGATGTCTGATTCTGTGCATGGTATGTACAGGGAAAAAATCTATTTTGAAGCAAAGGGAGTCCGCCCGTCTTAAAATGTGTTTCCTGCATGAATGCCACATCTGTGCGGGATCGCTTCAGCTCTTTAAGAAGCATCTTCCGTTTTTCCGGGACATTAAGTCCTTTTGCATTTATGGAGGTTACCCTAACCTCCCCCCATCTCGGTGAGAGGCAAAACCCACAAAGTCCCCTCCCTCCCCCTTTTAATCCAATCCCCCCCTCCCCTTATCTGCCCCTAAGGGAGACACCCATCTCTGAACCTTTAAACTTACGGTTCACATGGGTGTAGGCCTAATTAGGGTTTTGGTTTGAATCTGCTGAGGTGCCCCACTCCTATTCCTTTCCTCCCGGCCTACCCTAATTCACCTATTTCCCCCGCCCTATATGCCCAGCACCTTCTGTTTACTTGTTTTTAAAATGCTGTCCCTATTCTTGTTTCTCCTATTGCCCCCTCCTACATTTCCCTTACTACTTCTCTTTCAGTTTACTTTATTTCCCATTTCTCTTATTTCCCTTCTCCCCTCCCCTTACCTCCCCCCCCCCTCCGTTTTCCGCTTACCCTTGTAAGTCTAATTTTCTAATTCTCTTTATCCAACGGCTATGATCCAATTCAATTAATACTGAACCCCATTTCTTTACTGGAGCTTTTATTTCCTATTAAAGTCTCTACCTCCTCTACCTGACTAATCCCACGTCCTGCACAGCATGTGTTCGTGCTAAAAAAAAAAAAAAAAAGTGAGATTTTAAACCCACCCTCCCTCTACCTCTCCCCCCCTACCCCACCCTCCCCAATGTGAAATCCTTAATCCCTCATTGTGTCTGTGTTCTATTTACACTATTGACTATTTTCTCTCTTTCCCACCTCTTGATGTGTCACCTATCCATATGTGAGTGTCTTACTTGTGCCAAAATGTGCAATTAATATAACACATGCTTTAATAATTCTCCCCTATCCCCAGGTAGGCTTTCCTTTTTCTTTTTCCTTCTCTCTTTCCCCCTTCCTTTTTTTCTCTCTCTTCCTTTATTCTTTTCCCTCCCCCTCCTCCTTCCCTTTTTTTTTCCTCTCCTTCCCCCCTTTCTCTTTCCTATCTTCTCCCCCTCTTAGTCTATTCCCCTGACATAATTATTCAGAAAGGGATTGTCTATAAAAAAACAAAGGGGGAAGGACTTCTGGAGGCCTGAAGGTCTGTTTTCTTCTGTGGGTTCAGTGATTTATTTGTATCCTATCATTGCCGTTGTCTCCCCCCCCCCCCCCCCCCAATGTCCCCTTTATCCCTCCATCTCCCCAGGGTACATCTACAATTATTTTTATTTTATTTTAAATCTCAGGCCTCTTTATGTGGTTTAATAATCCTCATAATCGGGACCCCCCCCCCAAAAAAAATTAAAAATCCCTTTTCATATGTGCCTATCTAGTTTGTGGCACCAATATGAGTGTATCCTTCAAAAATGTAAATCAGAGCCAAAGTGCAAAAAAAAACAAAACAAAATACCGTATACATTATTACACTTTCTATACATTTTCCCCCTTTTTATCACCAAAGACCAAGTATCACCACACCAATCATGAAACCCCCCAGTATCCCCCCCAAAAAAAAAAAAAAAAATGCTTTGCATTTATGCTTTTTCATAGGTGCCTATCTAGCTTGTGGCACCAATATGAGTGTATCCTTCAAAGTGTAAATCAGAATAGAGTGCAAAATACACAGTACATTATACCTTATTATGCCATATTACCCTTTCTGTACATTTTCTCCCTTTTTATAACCAAAAACCCAACATCACCAAACCAATCGTGAAACCCCCCATTCCCCCCCCCCCCCAAAAAAAAACACCCCTAAAAAACCTGGGGGAGGAGAGTCCAGAGTCATCCCTTAAATCCCTGGTAATTAAGAAAACTTACATCTCTGTTCTTCTGAGGGCGCCTGCTTATCCCCAGAGAGAAAAAAAAGTAAACAATTCAGTCCAGGGGTGAGGGGAGTCTTGCACCTTATCTTCTCTGTAGTTTTAGGGGGGTACTATCTTGCTTCCCTATCCCCTTCTGGGACTTTAGATCCTCCTCCCCCTAAAGAATCCTTATTTCTCAGGGGTCCTAATATTGGTTGCAGCCAATTCGGGGTCTCAAAGGCCTCCACCCCTAGAAAGACAGATAAATCAGGGAGCTCTACCGGGTGCCGCAAAGTGAAGGTCAGAGAGTTTTTCTTTATAGTCAACGAAATTGGGTAACCCCACCGATATGTCCCCCCACTGATTTAATTTTGTCCAAGAGTGGGCGCAACATTGCCCTTCACTGCAAAGTAGCACGTGATAAGTCGGGCAATACTTTCACTATGGCTCCATCTTGTTCTATGTCTCTTGCCTCCCACGCCTTACGACTAATAAGCTCTTTATGCGCAAAACGATGGAAACGGCATGTCACGGAACGTCCCACACTCCGCTTGAGTGCTTCCGTCTGTATACCGATTCCTAAGTTCTGGAACACAAGTCCAATGGATCTGGCTATAGGAACCCCCAAGAACTAGACAACACCAGTCTTGGAGTACATCAGGACTAACTTTATTTAGAATCAAAATTACAAGACTTTATATGCCGTTGGAACCTCCTCTAACAATACAACTGTAACCTTATTAACATGAGCTAATTATCTAATCCTTTATACAGCCTAGGTGACTGAGACATGACCTTTCACCCAGACTTGTGGGCACCGAGCTTCACACAGTAATATAAACACAATAGCTGGAGCTAATTACAATTAACAATACAAACAAAACCTAATTAACCTAATTAACATGAGCTCCAATAGGAGTCGTCCCGTCTCCTACATTGTATAGAGGACAATGTGATCAGCTCATTCAATTAACAGGTTGCGTTCAGAATCAACCAAACCAATAATAGTCTCTACATACATCCTGGGAGATATTGTGGACAAATATTACTGTCCCATTTTAAGTAATCCAAGATATATTTTCTCACTCACCCTGTGCCAGGCTGGCACAGGGTGACTTAGACATAAGATGTATTCTGAGTTCCACGGGCCCTCCCGTCACACGGCATATGACATCTCTTGGTCTATTTCCATTTACTGAGGGGGGCCCAAAACTCTATGGACTCTCTCGAATTCCAAAGCCTGGGGTGGAGCAGGGACCGCTAACTTTTGGCATATTGCTAGGACCGTAGTCTGCAGTACGTCCCGTCCTATGGCTTCAGGGATCCCCCTGAACCGCAAGTTCTGGCGGCGACTACAGTCCTCAGATTCCTCCAGCTGTAACTGCAAACTAGAGACATGGAGGATTTGTTAATTTTGTACCTGTTCCAGGTGCAGGACACACTTCTCTAGGGAAACCATCGAATCTTCTTCACACTTAAGTCTCTCAGATAGGTGCTTTACCTCTGTTTGAACCAGCTTCATCTCCCTCTGGAGTTTTCCTCAAAGCGAGTCACCATAGTCTCTATATCTGCTCGGGTGGAAAGAGCCTGAAATAGTGCTTTTAAATCCGGATCTCCGGAGGGCAGAAGAGTTTTTCCTCGTTGTTGCTGGGGGTTCAAGTGTCCCCCCCCTTCAGTCTCACTCTGCGTTCCAAGATCCATGCCTAGTTGAGCAAGTGGGATAGGAGGAGCATGCTCCAGCGTCTCACCAGTCTCCCCGCTGGTCTGCTCGAATACCCGCTTGTTGTGTCTCTCCCTGCCTGCTGCCGTGTCACGTGACTCCGTTGTCTGTCTCCTAGATACCGCGGCTCTTGTGCGGGGGAAGAAGTGCTCTATCTCCGGCTGTACCCCCGTTTTCTGTAGCGTTTTCTTCTTCTTATTCATCCCCGGGTAAGCGCCGCTTCAATGGCTGGTTCTCCGAAGCTGTCTATGAGGGCTGCATCAGTAGTTGGGTGGCTGGGTGGAAGGTCGGAGCTCTACGAGCGCGTGTTCCTCTCTACTCTGCCATCTTCAAACACCGCCCCAGGCATGAGGTTATGAACATGACTTTGAACATAATTTCACTCAACGCAAAAGGCCTCAACCATCCAGCCAAGCGAGCCTCAATGTGGAAAACAGCCTTATCGCTTAAATGCAACATTCTTTGCATACAAGAGACTCACTTTGATCAAGCAGCATCACCTCCATGTAACCACAAAAACTCTCCCCAAATGTTCAAATCCTCTTTTATGAAGAAACAAAGAGGAGTGCTTATAGCTATTCGAGACACTGACACATTTCAATTGCATAAATGCATTGCAGACCCAGAAGGTCGTTTATCATATTACTGTGCTCTATATTGCCATTCTCAATATACGCTAGTATCCCTCTATGCTCCTAACCATTGCCAAATGACATTCCTGAAAAAGTCCTTAGGAAGGCGAAAGACAAGGCCAACAAGGCCATCTCTTACTATGTGGAGACTCCAATCTGGTACCTGATAACAGAATGGACACAACTTCGGGTCCTAAGAGACATGAATCACCTTTGAACAAATTTATAGCTTCCAATGATTTGTATGATGTGTGGAGATGTTGTCATGCTGACGAACTGGATTACACATATCTTTCCCTGCGTCACAACACCTACTCATGGATATATCTCTTTGTAACAGATAAATGGCTATTACAGAAAATATCAGCCTCCACTATCCACACTGTCACTTGGTCAGACCCCGTTAGCATCACTTTATTGAGGAAACCTTCCCACCACAACACTTATTTGTGGCGAACCAATAATTTCCTCTTACAGGATCCCACATACGCTCCTACGCTCTCAAAACATGTAGAAGATTATTTCTCCCTTAACTCTAACTCAGTGGAGGACCCAGCAACAGTGTGGAATGCTCACAAGGCTGTAATTAGAGGGATCTTTATCCAATAAGGATCTAGAGCAAAGAAAAAGGGGACGCAGTGCTTAGACAAACTTAATGCTGATATATCAGCTTCAGAATCCCTTAACAGACCAAACCCTTCGTTATCTCTCCAAGCTAAAATCTTCTCCCTACGACAAGAACTCGTAGGGAGAAGTAATTTCTATTACGAGAATCATTTGAAAAAGCCCAAAGGAAACTTAAAATGCTAAAATGTATTCCACGGGTAATAAAGCAGGGAAAGCTATTAAATAATAATTTATTATTATTAAATTATTTTAATTTAAATAATTTTTCTTTTTAAATAATTTTCCTTTTCTCAATCTACACCACCTCCTTGGGTCAGTTGACCACCTCAGCCTCCCACGGCTTTAAATATCATCACTACGCTGATGACACCCAAATCTATCTCTCCACCCCCCAGCTCTCTCCATCTGTCTCCTCACGCATTACCAACTTACTAGCAGACATATCAGCCTGGATGTCACATCACTTCCTCAAACTCAACCTATCCAAAACCGAGCTCATGATTATTCCTCCCTCAGGTGCCACTTCCCCTGATTTCCCTATCAATATCAACAGCTCAACTAGCAACCCATCTCCCCACGCCAAGGTCCTAGGTGTAATCCTGGACTCTGAACTAACCTTTCGACCCCACATTCTATCACTATCCAAAACTTGCCGCCTCAATCTCCGCAACATCTCCAAGATACGCCCCTTCCTAATCAATGTCACCACAAAGCTTCTAATCCACTCCCTGGTCATCTCCCGCCTTGACTACTGCAACTCCCTCCTCATTGGTTTACCTCTACATAGGCTATCCCCACTTCAGTCCATCATGAACGCTGCTGCCAGGCTCATCCACCTCACAAACCGCTCAGCGTCTGCTACACCCCTCTGCCAATCCCTCCATTGGCTGCCACTCAGTCACCGAATTAAATTCAAGATACTAACTAAAACTTACAAAGCCATCCACAACCTGGCCCCCAGCTACATCTCTAACCTAGTCACAAAATACCAACCTAATCATTCACTTCGCTCCTCCCAAGACCTCCTGCTCTCAAACTTCCTTGTCACCTCATCCCATGCTCGCCTTCAGGACTTCTCCAGAGCCTCCCCCATCCTCTGGAATGCTCTACCCCAATCCGTCCGATTTTCTCCTACTTTATCCACTTCAGACAATCCCTGAAAACTCATCTCTTCAGAGAAGCCTATCTGGCCCCCACCTAACAACTGTACATTTATCTTCTCAATCAGCACATCACCCACAGTTATTACCTCTTGTATCTCTTGACCTTCCCTCTTAGATTGTAAGCTCTAAGGAGCAGGGCCCTCTGATTCCTACTGTATTAAAGTGTATTATTGTATTTGTACTGTCTACCCTCAAGTTGTAAAGCGCTACGTAAACTGTTGGCGCTATATAAATCCTGTATAATAATAATAATAATAATAATTAAAGGGCAACACCTTAAATCAAAAATACACCACCTTTACCACCCGATTACCAATGAAAAATCCTCAAACCCCAAGACATTGCCAACACGTTTAGCCTATACTACAGTCGTCTCTATAATATCCGAGACGAACAAGGTACCCACCAACCCTCCCATGAGGAAATCCAAGCTTTCCTCAACCACATTAATCTTCCCTCTCTATCCCAGCAATAAGTCTATGCCCTTAACGAACCCTTCACCATTCCAGAAATCCTACAAGTAATTCACAAATTACTCAACTTCAAATCACCGGGCCCAGATGGGTTCACTGGGAAATATTACAAAAAATTCCAGCACATCTAAGCAACTCTCCTATGTAAGGTTTACAACACTGCCGCCTCTTTCTCTTCTGAAATGTTAAGCACACTTGTAGGGATGGGCGAACGGTTCAGCCCGAGCATAAGTTTGGGCCGAACTTTGGTTGTTCGGATGTTCTGAGAACATCGAACAATATGCGGTGTTCGGGGCAAATTCGAAAGCCGCCGGAAGACCGTTAAAGTCTATGGGACATTAACATGGACAATCAAAAGTGTTCATTTTAAAGGCTTATATGCAAAATATTGTCATAAAAAGTGCTTGGGGACCCTGGTCCTGCCCCAGGGGACATTTGAATTCTCCTAGATAGGAAGGCTGGCAGGATTCAAAGTGCTATACCTACCCCAACTTCTCTATATTTTCAGAACACTACCAATTCCAATTCCACCTACCTACCTTAAATCACTACAATCTATTCTTTCCAGATTCATATGGCAGGGAAAAAAAATCTTGCTGCGCTCATGCGCAGCTCATAAAACATCGTTTAGTAGGGGGAACAGGATATATCGACTGTTGACTACTACCTAGCTTCTATACTCACACAACTTAAAGAATGGCTCCTACCTTCTCCTACTACAATTTGGGGAACTATAGAAGCATCCTCTCTATATCCCTGGCTCATTAGCATACCACTGGGAGCTAGAATCCCTACACATATACCTCCCACCAGCTGAAAAACATTGATTCAATCAACCTACTCCTACACTCACTCCACCACCCTGAAGATCCCTATTTTAGCGCTACATCAAAACATGGATTCAATATCCTTTACATCCTGACAATCGAAAGGTATAAAATATATCAATGACCTATTTGACAAAGACAAGGTCACACCCTTTCCTACCCTTCAAAAAAACCTTTCTCCTCCCAAACTCAGATCTATACAAATACATTCTTATGAAACATTGCATATCAACACTCTTTATGGCCCTGCAAAATACCGTCTCCAGCTTGAACATTTTACACCGCCAATACACCCCAAAACAAGGGGATCACGGTCTTCTACAACAAAAACGCACCTTTACTAAATCGACCCCTCTACTCAAATGGGAAAATGATCTAAGATGCACATATACTGAAAAACAATGGACCACAGCCTGCAATGCCACTTATAAACTCACCAGTTGCTCTATCCTCTGGGAACTCTCCATCAAATTGCTACTCAGATACGGTACTTGACCTCCTTCATACCTTCTGGGGGTGCCCTAAATTGACAGCGTTCTGAACATCCACATTTAAACTCATATCTGAAGTCATCCAAACTTCTATCATACCTTCTCCCAGTCTAGCACTCCTATCTCTAGAAATGGAAACACTCATCACAACACATAACTACTCATATCCTACTAGCTGCTAAATTTAACATCTACTAAAAGATGGAAAAACCCTAACCCTCCCACCTTATGGGATGTGACAGATCTAACCCAACTGCCCTATTCACATGAACAAATGACTTCAACAAATGATTCATTCAGACAAGATAGAACACTTCACTCGCAAGTGGCAACCGTGGAGAAAATGGAAAACGTTAAATCTATAAAAGATTGACCCTTCATCCTTTCTAATGCAAGAATATATAGGAGACAACCGCCATCTACCCAATGACGGTTTTCTCCTTTTCAGTATACTTATCTGAAACTGGTGCTCCTCCTACTTATTTCTGAGGAAATCAAATGCATATATGAACTATGTAAAAATACTTGTGATATTTACACTATATACCTGAAATTCCTTTACAACTGTTAATGATGTTCTGTTTTCTTTTTCTTGTCAACTGAAAATTCAATAAATACCTATTGGAAAAAAAATGCCTGTCCTGAAAAAATACCTGATGATCCCACCATAGATGCAGTCAGCTCCAAAAACACATGTAATGGGCTGAGAACACTGCTTCCATTGTTCTAAAATAGCATTAGAGGTGTAGAAACCACAGTCAGGATAGGAGAGAAGGGAGTGCTGAGAATTAAAACAAGAAATAGTTATGGAAAATGGAGGAGGGGTGTACTAACATAGTCCAGAAAATGAGAACTCAGACAAGACTGGCAACACTGCTTAGTGTCTTCCAGTGTTTCCACAATAAAGACTGCATAGACTGTGTGTGGCAGTCACTTTATTATTACACTCTTTGCCATGGAGAGAACAGAATATGGGTTTGTTCTGTATAGTTTTAATGTAATCCATAAAAAATAATACATTAAAAAAAGAACATAAGTTGCAACATCCATGCCGATTCGATCCTGGAGCCATAATTTCAGCAATGGTTATCATATGTGAATACTGAGCTTTGGTGAGTAGAGATGAACAACAGATAGAAAATTTGCTTTACCTTTTATTCGGCAGTGCGAACCTTTAGGTGGGAGAATATTTATTCCCTTGCTGTAATTGTGAATGTGAAGTGAAGTGTTTGAGTAAATTGAGGTTTACTACTTTCAGGAGAACTCTGCTTTAAAGTAACCTGGCCAGATTTACTGTGCGTTCTGATTTATACAACTTGTACATTCTCTCTCGGAAAGGATTCCAAAGGGTCATCAAGTATGTTTCTAGGATCCATGAAGCAGTCAAGATAAGCCATGACCATCGTGTCCAGTGCCTAGAAAACACTGATATTTTTTCACTGAAATTAATTAAGCGAACAATACCAGGGTAGAGTATCAACTCGGGATTCCAGCTTACAAAAAAGTACAGTCTTTTTTGAAAAATGTACTAAGTGAATCATGCAAAGGTTTAGCAACAATTCAGGATTTCAGTTAAACGGAAAAAGGAACACCTCTCCAGAGAAGTGTGAAACGTGAGCCATACTATGATAGAGCAAATAAGTCAGGAATCCTATCCAATTATCAACACCTTTCTAGATAAATGAATAAAGTTGGCCATGACAGCACATGTGAAGACTCCATCGTATAATTATAAAAACACACTTTTGCAAAAAAAAAAGTCTCAAACTGAGTCACGTCAGCTATAGTAGCAATTCAAAACTCAAGTTTACAAGTAAAAGAATCAACACCTTGCTAGAGGAGTTCACAAAGTGGGCCATGCCATGCCTGAGGAGCAGCAAGACGGGACTTCACTCCACAAATAAAAGAACTCACACCAACGTTTCTAGAGAAGTTCACTAAATAGAAGATATAAAGAGGAAAAAGCATGTTAGGGTTCCAGTTTTCGAAGAGAGCATCTGACCAGAGGAATAAACTGACAAACTGGGTTATATTTATAATAATGCAACAAGTTAGGGTTCCAATGCCCAAAGAAAACAACCAACCCACTTCTAACAACATTTATGGAGTGGATAATACCAATATAGAACAGTAAATCAAGACTGTAGGTAGGTAAGCCCTAAATGTATTTGTTAATCATTGGGCCATAATACAACATGTAGTGATGTCAAGTGACATCCCTCTACAACAAATATCCCTAGGCATAAAGCTACCTTTTGTAGGTTTGAGATAAAAACAACATATTTGACATTTATGCACAGATTGCAGAAAATGTTCTACGGAAAAAAATTTAAGAAATTTCAAACAGTGATCAGACAAGCTGGCTATACTCTATCTGGCTGCTGTAATCACAACCGTATTGCCCGTGCCATGCTTGTGAAGACAAAAAGGTATAGCACCATACATCACTCTCCTCTTTTGTTGTGTCACCATCGGGCATCTGGCTCTGCCTGTCTGACCTATGTCTTCCCCAAATGTATACAAGAGTTCAACAATGTAATCCAGTGGGCTATTCAACCTGTAATGGAACTAGCATTATAAAAAACTTCAACTACAGCCTACATATTTTTTCCCAGTACAGGTTGCCTTCAAAGACACAATAAAATGCTAATGGTACTGTACATCCCTAATGTCTCTTTTGAGTCATCTGAATTGGACTTGAGGGTGCAGCTGTCTGTATCTGTATGATCAACACTATTGATACAGTGCATCAAAAGTATACAATGGTCATCAAAAACTTCAAGTTTAATAGGAGAAGATTACAATAAAGTGTTTTGTCTTGTATTTATGTATTACATCCAAAATATTTTTTTACAACTTTTCTTTTCTTGTAAATGTTGTTTTTATGAATTTAATTTATAATAAAGTAATACAAACATTTATTTACAATCACAACAAAAATCAGATAAACAAAATAAAAGTCTGATATTCACATAATATCAAATAATATATTATCAAATCACAAGAAAAACAAATAATAAGGTAAAGAAGGAACATGGCTCTATGTAACTTTGTTCTCTTGATTCAGTGGAAGCCTTGGATTGACTATAACTTTTATTTTTTCTGACAAAGAGGCTTGTGAGAGAGATATGTGCATGTAAGGTGTAGCATAGATGTTTAAAGCCCAACTCTGGGTATAAAAAAAAAATCCCTTTCTACTGACATACAGTAAACCCACAGTCCCAGGCTTCCTCACCTCCCCAATTTACAACCAGTGTGGTCCTCTGGGGTACACTGCCAGCATGACATTGACACTTCACATTGGTGGCAGCAATATTGTCAGCAGTGCAGTTCTCTGATATAGCTTCAGAAGCAGAAGAACTACATGTGGTTGGTCAGCAACTAGTCACCGAAGAGATAATGAGTAGGAAAATATGACTGGGCTCTAGTGCAGGATATAAGCTTTGTACAAAGAGAAAACTGTGACTTGGAGTGATTACCCCATGGGATGGGCAAGGAAGAGGTGCTTACTATTATGATTATACAGGATGTATATAGCACTAACAGTCTGCACAGCACTTACAATATAAAGGGAGACAGTACAATTACAATACAGTTCAATACAGAAGAAAAAGGAGGGCTCTGCACATGGAGTTTATAATCTAAATGGAGGGGGAGGTGGTACAAAGGGCAATAGCTGCAAACGTTTGCATAAAAACAGGGATTGTTGGTTCAAATATATTGCATGTATATACATGCCTGTATATATGTTCAAGCGGGCCAACTGCAAAGTAAAATAGAGGTGTCTATACTGGATTTGAGCACAAACATCCCTTCTTAATTTATATTGTGAAACATGGGGGTGCACCGCTCCAAAGTGATCACCTCTCCTAAGAACAGCTGTCTCCACTATCAGGCAGGGTGCTGGCTCTGTTTGCAACAGAGATAATAGAAAAATAGAACGCTGGATAGCCGCACTCCAAGAAAGTTCACCTTTATTAAAAAATTAATATCAAAGCATCACAGGGCAATACAAACTAACTGCACAGCTACTGACGCATTTCACACCAGATATGGTGCTTAGTTATAGTCAGTGTGAAATGCATCAGTGCAATGCAATTTGTCTGTATTGCCATGTGATGCTTTGATATTCATTTTTTAATAAAGGTGAACTTTTTTGGAGTGCGGCTATCCAGCGTTCTATTTTCCATTAATTTTTATTGTACCGTTCAAATCAGTGACCTGAGTCAGTAGCTCACCTTCACCTTTGTCAGTTTGCCTCATATTGACACTATGGGGTTTATTTACTAAAGCTGGAGTGTGAGTTTTCTGCATAGAAAACAATCAGCTTCTAACCTGTAACCTAACTAAGCTTTGGCAGTAAAACCTGGAAGCTGATTGGTTTCAATGCAGAAGTGAGTCTCATTTTGCCCTCTCCAGCTTTGGTAAATCAACCCCTATATGTCCAATAAAATATGCTATAAGCAAGTAAGAATTTGGTATTTTGCACAATGACAAAGAATTGGGACTGGCCAGATAAGACTCACTTTGACATCCTTGGCCAGCTTGAACATGTATTGCAATATAGGCAAACCAAGTATTGGTAACGCTTGGATACTTGAAGTTTGAGCTCCCTCCATAAATTTTCTAGAGGATTACGGTCTGGAGACTGGCTAGGCGACTCCAAGACCTTAATGTGCTTCTTCTTGAGCCACTCCTCTGTTGCCTTGGCAGTATGTTTTGGATCATTGTCATGCTGGAAGATTCATCCACGACCCATCTTCAGTGTTCTGGCTGAGGGAAGAAGGTTCTCATCCAAGCTTTTACAATACATTGCCATGTCCATTGGCCCCTCAATGTGGCAGACAAACAGCCCCAAAGCATCATGTTTCCACCTCCGTGCTTGACTGTAGGGATGGTGTTCTTAGGGTCATAGTCAGCATATTTCTTCTTCCAAACATGGCGAGTCGAGTTAATGCCAAAGAGCTCAATTGTAGTCTCATCTGACCACAGAACTTTCTCCCAATCTTTCTCTGAATTATTTAGATGTTCATTGGCATGACTATACATGTGCCTTCATGGGGAGGGGGACGCGCCATGATTGGAGGAAGAAAAATGCAGATTATGGCTGTAAGAACACAATCCCTACAGTCAAGCACGGAGGTGGAAACATTATGCTTTGGGGCTGTTTCTCTCCTAAAGGTACCTTCTTTTCTCAGCCAGAACACTGAAGATGGGTCTTCCAGCATGACAATGACCCAAAACATACCGCCAAGGCAACAAAAGAGTGGCTCAAGAAGAAGCACATTAAGGTCATGGAGTGGCCTAGTCAGTTTCCAGACCGTAATCCTATAGAAAATTTATGGAGTGAGATGAAACTTCCAGTTGCCAAGAGACCGCCAAGAAACCTTAAAGTGGAGTTCCAGCTGCAAAAAATTTATGGAATGAGCTCAAACTTTGAGTTGCCAAGCAATAGCCAAGAAACCTTAATGATTTAGGCTTGGTTTACACCTGTGCAGATTGCAGTTTGCATTTTGCATTTTTCAATACACGTTTTTGATCCATTGAAGTCTATGGAACCAAAAACCAGAAAAAAATCCCATGGCCCTTTCCATAAAAGGCACAGATGAGAACTACATCCATAGGAAACCATGTTAAATGGACTGTAGTGTGTTTCTGCAAAACTGAAAACGCAATAAAAAATGCATAGGTGTGAACCAGGCCTTAGAGAAGATCTGTAAAGGAGAGTGGACCAAAATCCCTCCTGAGAAGTGTGCAAACCCGGTCACCAACTACAGGAAACGTCTTACCTCTGTGCTTACCAACAAGGGTTTCACCACCAAGTAGTAAAGTTTTGCTTTGGGATCAAATACTTATTTTACTAGACCCTTCATTTCTTTGTAAGTGGGCAAAATTACAAAATCTGCAGGGGATCAAATAATTATTTTCCCCACTGTATGTATAGCAAGCCCATTGGCATAGATCATACTTTAAAAAGAAACAGTCAACTTTGATTGCAGAATAGTTATGTGGCTGGCACAAAAGAGCACTACAACAGCTCTTTCAGTCTCCTACTCTGTAACTGATGTTAAAAATGACAAAGACCTACCTGAGCACCCATTAATCTATCCCATCACTGGCCCTCTATAAGACACATAAAATGGCGACATGTTTTTGCATGCTTATTTATAAGCATATAAAAGACTTTTATACTGGGGAATGGCCAATTCCTTCACCCATCCTTGCTGGCTGCTACAGACAGGTAGATAAAGAGAGGCCCACTGATGTCAAAATGGTGCAGATCATTAATTATAATGCCAACATTACTCTTGAGAAAAGCATCTTGGTCCATCACTAACTATGGTTTGATGTGATAATCTTTTCACTCATCCCTGTTACAGTGCCACAGCTAAGCATTTAAAATAATTTACACAATCCAAAACTTAATTTTATAATTTAAAAAATATTTATTTATATACATGTATGCTGAATGTTTTCTTTTTTTATTTTTACATTTCTGCATGTTAAAAAATATTTATATTTTATATTATATTATATTATATTTCTTACCTGTGAAAAAAACTTTGTAAATCGGGTGTTAAAATCACAAGGAACATTTTCAAGTGCTAATAACACATGAAACTTTGTAACATATCAAGAGTTTTAATCATGTGTGATAATATTGCTTGATGTGCATTTTTTTTTTATTTACAGGTTTACTAAAATGTGTTTAAAATGACAGAGTTAATTTGCATGTTGGCTTAAGTAACAGTCTATATCTAACAGAGCATCAAGGGGTAGTTTGTTGCTAGGCATCTACACTTCTTCCTGTCATAACCTGTGCTCTCCAACAAATGATCCTTTAACACAGTGTGACCAATAGACATGATATGATTACAGTTTTCCAGTGTTTCACATTAAATCCCATCACACACAAATCTTACTAAGTTACTCTTGACAGCATACTTAACAAGAACACATTCTGAGAATTACAACATAAAGGAAAAGACAAGTGTTTCTCTGCGCTATCCGTGTGATGTGATGAAAAGCTACAAATATAATGTAACCCATAGCAACCTATCAATTATCTATGCTGATCAGATTTGTACAGATTAGTTTAATTGATGGTTAAATATGTGGGTTTTTTTTTGTGTTTTTTTTTTTCTGCTGAGGACTTCAGTACTTAAATAACCAGGTGCTTAAAATACAAAGTATTATAGTATTTAAAATACACAGCACAGCAGTTATCACAATGAAATAGGGCAACATTTTAAAAGTAGCTACTATAAAATGATCTTCAAGTATTGTGCATTGTATTTTTTGTCAACTGACGAATAGCGTTGCTGTTCAAATTTGGAGAGAATGGTAAATTCACAAATACGAACATTGCACATTTAGTTCTGAAAAGCTAGAACCAAACATCTATGATCTTCAAATGCATTTATTTTAAGTATGTAAGTATGTTATTGATGAAATTAGGTTAATGATGTCAAACCAGGGTTCCAGGCAGTATTAATGCAACCAGGAAACTGTCATTTAGTGGTGGGAGTGTGGCCTGTTTAGATCGGGGGGTGACAGGTCATCATGATTGATGTGGATCACTGGACCCTGGGGTTGATGTTTGATTTACTTTGGGGGACATTCATACATTTTATTTTTAAAGCAAGTAATTACTATAAGTGTTTTATTTCAATAGAGTGGAATCCCAGCTACAAACTTCTATAGTCATATGAAAAATAAAACACATCCCATGGAATCTGCCAAATATTAACAAAAATTACTTTTTTACAGGCATTTTATTTAACTGCCCACAGTCTCTGACATCTTTTCAGTTACTTCTGAAAAGTTAGATCTTCTCCATGCAAAATTCCTTCAGTTGCTGGAAGTTTGTTGGTTTCCTTACATGAGCTGCTCGTTTCAAAATCCCCATACAAAATTTCAACAGGCTTTGAATCAGGGCTTTAGGACAGTCCATAACCTCTGTCTATTATTTCCGAGTCATTTCTTGGTAAATTTGCCAGTGTGCTTTGAATTATTAACACATTGACCGATTTATGGTTCAACTTCAACTTTTGGACAGATGGCCTCACATTCTTATCAACAAGCACATGTTTATATGATGCAAAATGTATAGTTTTCCTGCTCACTGTAGTTTATCCAGAATGTATGGCTGCATCCACTAAATGCTTTGTTTTCACAGGCCCATCCCCCCAACATTGGGACAAGGGTGCAATTGCAAGGGGTGCTTTGCCACCCCTCTCTTCCCTTCCCTTTCAAGGTAACTCCCCATGTTTAATGGAATGTGGTCTGGTATGGTACAGGACGGGGGCTGAGCGTTCTCTTTTCCCTCCCTTTCCTGGCTATTCAGGCAATATGCCTGGATAATGGTTCGAAAAGGATTCTACTTTGGTCTGAACCTGAACCTTATCCCTAGTTAGGAGTAAGTAATGCACAGAGTGCAGAGGTCAGGAGTAAGTAACATACACAGGGCAAGGGCTTAGGAATCAGCAGTGCACAGAGTAAAGAGATCATGTAACATGTACAGTGCAGTGCAGGAGTGGGTAACGCAATGAGTGCAGTGGTCAGAAGTAAGTAAAGTGCAGAGAGTTGCCCAAATAAGAATACCCACCTCCTGCCAATGCAAACCACCCTACACCCATAACAAAACCACTTGCAGCACAAATTTCCCCTCCCTAAATTGAATTAACTGGACTTTGGCATTGCATCTACTGACGAGTTCCCAGGGTTGCCACACCATGACCACCCACATTTATCACTGTATTCACTTGAATACACTGACAGCAAATTGAAAATCATGACAAAACATTAGCAAAAAAAAGCAGGCAATCATGACATATGCAGTCATACGTGATAGATTAGGGGTTCTGATGATACTCTGTGGCCCCCTGGGGGCTCACCATGGACAGGTCAGGTATGAGGGGATATGTGGATGGTTCAGGTATACAGAGGTAGATGAACAGGCCAGGCTTGAGGAGATAGGCAGACAGGTCAGGTATGCAGAGGTACCTGGATGGGTCAGTTATGAGGATTTAGGTGGATGAATCAGTTAACCAGGAGGTTGGAGAACAGGTCAGATATGAGGAGATAGGTGGATGGTATAAGAATGTGGAGGCACGTGGATTAGTCAGGTGTGAGGAGGTAGCTGGACAAGTCAGATTTGAGGTGGTAGGAGGAAAGGTCAGGTATAAGGTAGGAAGTATGCTACAGTAATATGAGGAGCTAGGTGGACAGGTCAGGTATGAGGTGGTTAGTAGACAGGTCATATATAAGGAGCTAGGTGGATAGGTCATAAAAGAGGGAGAGAGAGAGAGAATGATAGGTCAAAAAAGAGGCACAGATGGGGATTGAAGCTACAAGTTGAAAAGAAAGGGTTAGTGATTTCACTCACATGACAGTGATGTCAGTATGTTCACAAACTTTGAGGCTGGAGTTGGGCCTGGGGCTCAATTTCGAACGCATGACACATCTACGGATATTTTGCAGCTGGGGACAGCCTCCCTAAATCGGGGATGTCTGGTCACCTTATCATATAAAAAAGCCACATACATGTCTAAGTGAAGATGACATACAGCTGCACTGACCATTCATTTAAGTATGCAAGTTTTTAATTTACTCCCCTGGTTAAAAGTAATTGTATGCAATGACCGTGGCAGCTACTCAGAAATCAGCCTCACCAGTCTATTGCTAAAAATGCATTATTTATAGGCCATTTAAATTACATATTTTGTACAAGCTCTGTTAGGCCCGCATTTTTCCCCCTACAAATCAATAGAAAGGCAAACGCAGAAAAAAGTAGTGTAAGTGTAGTGTAAGAAAAGTAGCTCAGAAAGCCACAAGAAACAACTCAGAAGGAACTCATACGTATCCCAAATGCAAGTTCAATGCAATTAAATGATGCTGTATATTGGACATCTACACAAACCCCTTTAAAATCCAAATATATTTCTAACGGTGCTAAAAATAAGTCAAACAGTCTTAACACTTTGAACCAGTGAAACTTCTTTAAAATTTTACTCAAAAACTAAATCCAAATACTGAAACTGCAAGCCCTCTTCATAATACCTAAAATAAAGACTTTTTCTATATTACCGAACAGATGTGTAAATAGCCCAATTAAATACATTAACCTTGCTTAAAAACCTGCAAAAACGACAGTTTAATATTAGGAAGTTATTTAATTTATTGGCTGTGACCTCATTGAACATGTTAATGACTCGTACTCAAATCATAATGAACTTGATTGCTTCTCTCTCGTTAAGATTTTTTTTTCATCTTCTGCCTTAATGTACACTAGTGGTTTAACAGACCCTACCAGTGTGCGATTTTCAAAAATAAGGAAGTTGAAAAAAAAAAATGCGATTAACCAAGCTCTTTCATGTCAGAATAATTTGTGAAGAAAAGGTTGTTGAAAAGGGTTGTGTTTAACCACTTCAGCCCTGGAAGGTTTTACCCCCTTACTGACCAGAGCACTTTTTACAATTTGGCACTGCGTCGCTTTAACTGGTAATTGCGCGGTCATGCAATGTTGTACCCAAACGAAATTTGCGTCCTTAATTCTCCCACAAATAGAGCTTTCTTTTGATGGTATTTGATTGACTCTGCCATTTTTATTTTTTGTGATATAAATGGAGAAAGACCAAAAATTTTGAAAAAAAAAAATGATATTTTCTACTTTTTGTTGTAAGAAAAATCCAATAAACTCAATTTTAGTCATACATTTAGGCCAAAATGTATTCCGCCACATGTTTTTGGTAAAAAAAATGTCAATAAGCGTATATATATTGGTTTGCGCAAAAGTTATAGCGTCTACAAACTAGGGTACATTTTCTGGAATTTACACAGCTTTTAGTTTATGACTGCCTATGTCATTTCTTGAGGTGCTAAAATGGCAGGACGGTACAACCCCCCCCCCCAATTGACCCCATTTTGGAAAGTAGACACCCCAAGGAAATTGCTGAGAGGCTTGTTGAGCCCATTGAATATTTAATTTTTTTGTCCCAAGTGATTGAATGACAAAAAAAAAAAAAAATTACAAAAAGTTGTCACTAAATGATATATTTCTCACACATGCCATGGTTATATGTGGAATTGCACCCCAAAATACATTTTGCTGCTTCTCCTGAGTACGGAAATACCACATGTATGGGACTTTTTGGGAGCCTAGCCGCGTACGGGGCCCCGAAAACCAAGCACCACCTTCAGGATTTCTAAGGGCGTAAATTTTTTATTTCACTCCTCACTACCTATCACAGTTTTGAAGGCCGTAAAATGTCAAGATGGCACAAACCCCCCCCCCCCCCAAATGACCCCATTTTGTAAAGTAGACACCCCAAGCTATTTGCTGAGAGGCATGTTGAATCCATGGAATATTTTATATTTTGCCACAAGTTGTGGGAAAATGACAAACTTTTTTTTTTTTTTTGCACAAAGTTGTCACTAAATGAAATATTGCTCAAACATGCCATAGGCATATGTGAAATTACACCCCAAAATACATTTTGCTCCTTCTCCTGAGTATGGGGATACCACATGTGTGGGACTTTTTGGGAGCCTAGCTGCGTACAGGGCCCCGAAAACCAATCACTGCCTTCAGGATTTCTAAGGGCGTAAAATTTTGATTTCACTCCTCACTACCTATCACAGTTTCGAAGGCCATAAAATACCAAGATAGCACAAACCCCCCCCAAATGATCCCATTTTGGAAAGTAGACACCCCAAGCTATTTGCTGAGAGGCATGGTGAGTATTTTGCAGCTCTCATTTGTTTTTGAAAATGAAGAAAGAAAAGACATTTTTTTTTTTCTTTTTTCAAAACTTTGTGGCAAAAAGCGAGGTCTGCAAAATATTCACCATACCTCTCAGCAAATAGCTTGGGGTGTCTACTTTCCAAAATAGGGTCATGGGGGGGGGGTGTTGGGCCATCTGGGCATTCCATGGCCTCCGAAACTGTGATAGGTAGTGAGGAGTGAAATCAAATTTACACCCTTTGAAAGCCTGAAGGCGGTGCTTGGTTTTCAGCCGTACGCGGCTAGGCTCCCAAAAAGTCTCACACATGTGGTATCCCCGTACTCAAGAGAAGCAACAGAATGTATTTTGGGGTGTAATTTCACATATGCCCATGGCATGTTTGAGCAATATATCATTTAGTTACAACCTTGTGCAAAAAAAAAAAAAAATTGGTCTTTTTCCCACAACTTGTTTCACAATATAAAAAATTTCATGGACTCGACATGCCTCTCTGCCTCTCAGCAAATAGCTTGGGGTGTCTACTTTCCAAAATGGGGTCATTTGGGGGGGTTTGAACTGTCCTGGCATTTTATGCACAACATTTAGAAGCTTATGTCACACATCACCCACTCTTCTAACCACTTTAAGACAAAGCCCTTTCTGACACTTTTTGTTTACATAAAAAAATATTTTTTTTTGCTAGAAAATTACTTTGAACCCTCAAACATTATACATTTTTTTTAAAGCAAAGGCCCTACAGATTAAAATGGTGAGAGTTTCATTTTTTTCGCACAGGGGTGCTTTTTTTTTTTTTTTTTTAATTATTTTTTTTTGCTTTTTTGTCTTATTTTTAAACTGTTCCTTTCATTTTTTTTAATCATTTTTATTTTTATCTCAGGGAATGTAAATATCCCCCATGATTGCAATAGGTAGGGACAGGTACTCTATTTTGAAAAAAATGGGGTCTATTAGACCCTAGATCTCTCCTCTGCCCTCAAAGCATCTGACCACACCAAGATTGGTGTGATAAAATGCTTTCTCAATTTCCCAATGGCGCTGTTTATATCCGGCGAAGTCATGAAATGCTCGTAGCTTCCGGTTTCTTAGGCCAGAGAGATGATTGGAGCCATTTTGGTCTCTGATCAGCTCTATGGTCAGCTGGTGGAACCACCGGCTGCATTCTCAGGTTCCCTGTTGGGACAGTAGAGCCAGAGAAATCCATGAAAGACAGTGGGGGGGGGGGATTCCCTCCCACTGCTTGTAAAAGCAGTCTAGAGGCTAATTAGCCACTAGGATTGCTTTTACATGAAAGCTGACCGCTGGCTGAAAAGAATGATACCAAGATGATACCTAAACCCGCAGGCATCATTCTGGTATAACCATTCAAAGTCCAGCAACATACCAGTACGTTGCTGGTCCTTGTTGGGCATATATTGTAATCTTTTTTTTTCACGCAGCCTGTGGGCTAAACGAAAAAAAGAGATCGATCGGTGGGTATGCCCACAATTAAAATACCTCCCTTCATCCACCCACTTCTAATGATGGGCATACATGCACCATTTTGCTTTTAACTGTGGTGGGGAAATCACCTCCTACAGCGCTGGAGTCACGGCTTTATGTATCGTGGAAGCAAACGCTGTTGCTGTCAAGATAAATAAATCCGCGCTGCAACTGAATGGCGTACCTGCTAAGCAAATGATGGTTAACAATAAAACCAAGTAACATTACAGTATAACAGTAAGACATACCATACCTGCAAAGCAAATACAAAAAAAACCATAGTAAAAAATAAAACATTTTTTAACGCAATCTGTGCCTAAAATATATATATGCTGAAGCATGGGGGCATCCGCCCGCAAAAGTTAGGAGCAAATTGCTCCTCCACCCCTGCTGCCCCCTTGCTTTGGCATATATGCTCTTTTTTTTTAACTGTGGTGGTGAAATCACCTCAGACAGCACTGGGGTCACGGCTTTATGTATCGTGGGAGCAAACACTGTTGCTGTCAAGATAAATAAATCCGCGCTGCAGCTGAATGGCATACCTGAAAATAAAAAAATGGTTAACAATAAAACACAGTAAACAGTAAAGTATAAAAAAAATACATACCTGAAAAGCAAACATGATAAAACATAATAACAATAAAACATTGCAGAATAGAATACAGTAAAAAAGAGCAGAACAATAGAGAGAGAGAAAACAATAAAACAACAACTATTTTTGTTTTTTTTATTATATATATTTTTTTTGTGTTTTTTTTATTTATTTATTTTTTACTTTTTTTTTTGTAACTGTAACTGTTGTAACTGTAACAGTTCCAGGTTCGGGTCTCTCAAAATGCGATGGCATCTTGGGAGACCCTGGGAAAGTGTGCCTAGTCTGTGCAGTGCTGTACCCTACACTAATACTCCACTAGTGTATGGTAGCGTTCAAAACATTCACCAATGCAAAGACCAGGATAGTCAGAACAGGAGGGACAATAATAATGGGTGTCACGCCCATATCAGCGCTTGCTGCAGACACCACATCTTCTTTGGGGGGCTCGTTGGGTAGGGGTACTCGGGAGGACATACGGAAAATGCCTCTCATGAAGCGGGCTTGCTGCATTTGGATTGGGAAGGTGAGGTGGAGCACCGTCTGGAAACAGAAGGGCTCTGACGATCTCTTCCTGGAATTTAAGGAAGGATCCAGTCCATCCTGAAGCTCTGTATAGCACATGAGCGTTCAAAGCCAATTGAAATAAGTATACAGACAATTTCTTGTACCAGCGTCTGGCCTTACGGGCATCTAGGTAGGGCGCCAACAACTGGTCGTTGAGGTCCACCCCTCCCATATTAAGGTTATATTCAGGGACACAGAGGTGTTTCTCCACAACACCAGTCGCCGTAGGAATTTGGACCGTCGTGTCTGCATGAAGGGAGGTAAGAACGAAAACATTCTTATTATCCTCTCACTTCACAGTGAGCAAATTATTACACTTTAAGCAGGCTCTCTCCCCCAGCCTAAGATGGGAATCTACAAGCCGCTGGGGAAAGCCCCGGCAATTAGGTCGCACAGTGCCACATGCTCCAATCTGATGATCAAACAAGTGACTAAAAAGTGGCACACTCGTGTAATAATTATCCACGTACAAGTGGTACCCCTTTCCGAATAAGGGTGACACCAAGTCCCACACAATCTTGCCAGCGCTCCCTATGGAATCTGGGTTCGGCGGCTCGTGCCCTGGTCATGGAGGCAGAGAACACGGCATATGGTGAAGTGGGTCACTGGACCAATATGACCGCAACTCACTCTTTTTAGTTATACCCATGAGGAGGGATAGGCCCAGAAAGATTCGGAATAAATTCGGAAACCGTAATTGGTTTCCAATCTCTGGCAAGGGAGGACTTAGGAATAGCGGCAATGTATTGACCAGCATACAAATTTCTTTGGTCCACCATAGATCTATAGAGATCTTCGGTGAAAAACAGAAAATAAAAGTCAAGTGACGCAAAATCAACTGTTTCCCCCTGAATGCCGGGTTGGTCAGTGAATGGGGAAAGTACGGGTACTGCAGAAGTGGTGGGTTCCCAATTAGGATTGGCGAATGCAGCAGAAAGGGCATTATGGGCACGACAGGCCTGTGTTTGTCTTCTTCTTGGTGGTAGCGGGACACTACTTGTGCTTGCCACCTCACCAGCTTGAACTACACTTATGGGACTTGCCACGTCACCACGTGTTACTGCAGTGCTGGTTTGACTACGACCAGGGTGTACTAGGCCGCTGGTGCTTGCCAGTTCACCAGAAGGAATAGCGGCACTAGTACTTCTCTGCTCCATACGAGAGCCCTGCGATTCTTGCACCTCAACAGCAGAAGAAGATCAGGGTCTGGTACGCCTGACCTTGGCAGGGACCACAACTCCGTTGTCAGAGCTATCTGTCATGGAGCCGCTGTTGTCTACAGGATCGTATTCTGAGCCCGAATCTGACAGATGAGTGACTTCCTCTTCAGTATCTGTCATGCTCAGAAACGTGTAGGCCTCTTCACTAGTGTACCTTTGATTTGCCATTTTGGGCTCTAAATTTACTGGTACACTAGTGAGACTCACAGGTAAAAAAGCTCCTGACTGTTAGCGACTGATTCAAACACTACCAAAAAAACTGTTAGCGATCCCAGGGATCAGGCCTGACTCTGCAAACGCTGCAGTTATGTGTGTTGTGTTTTGTAAGTGACAGTGATCGATCGATACTGCACTTGGGTGGGCTGGGCGGAGGGGCAAAACGCAGATGCTAGCAGGTATCTGCTATTACTGTGTTTTTGGGAACCCTAAACTGCTGGGGACGCTAGTATAGATCTGATCAGATCAGATATTGATCCATTCAGATACTATACCACTAAGGGAGGTGTATGCTGCGTGCGTGGGTGTTAGCGGTACTGTCACTAACCTGACGCTGCCTGGGGTGATTCAGACCCTATCTGACCCTAAAACCTAACTGATATCACCCGCCGGGCAATCAGGGGTTTAACCTTTATTAGGTAATAAACAACGGGTGCCCTGACACTATAAAAAACAATCTAACTTACCAGCGTCACCCGTAACAGTTATAAGGTGATCACTGGTGAAAGGGTTAACTAGGGGGCAATCAGGGGGTTAAAATCTTTATTAGGTAGTATATAGGGCTACCTGACACTATAAAAGGCTGACGGTGAACCTAAATACTTACCTGGCTACCTAGCGTCACTTGTGACACTAATACGGCGATCAGAAAAAAGATTGCTTAGTGACACTGGCGACAGGGGTTAACTGGGGGGTGATCAAGGGGTTAAACCTTTATTGGGGGGGTAGGGGGGTACCCTAGACCTAAAGGGGCCTACCACTAACTGCCCTACCACTTATAACAGTCACAAATGATACCAATGCAGTAATCAGTAAAAAAATAAAAACTGCTATTGGTGTTACTGTGACAGGGGGTGCAGGGGGGTGATTTGGGGGTGATTTGTGTGCCTGCGTGTTCTACTGTTAGGGTAGTGTTGGTGCAAACTTACTTGAGGTCTTCTCTCCTCGTAAGCCGGAACGAAAAGGCTTCACGAGGAGTGATGACATCACGTCCTCTGCTTCTGTTTACATTACAATAGCAGAGGAAGCATTCCATTCTCCAGGAGCGATTGCAAGGGGGTGGCCATGAATCAGTGGCCTCCCCCTCAGCACGGATCACTCCTGGAGCGATGCCGACCGCCTCGAGCGAGTGACATACCCATACGTTACTCTGCCTGCCTGTGCCATTCTGCCGCAGTATATCTGCATGAGGCAGTCGGCAAGTGGTTAATTAAGGGAATGGATGCATCATTTACAATAAAAGGACTTTCTTTATTATTTTATTACAGGTACTTATATAACGCCCTCAATTTACATATACAGTATATATAGAGGGTCCCGGAGCAGAGAAAGGCAGGGGATCAGCGTAGGGACAGCATGACCTGTGTGGACTTCACAGGCACGCTGTATTAGGCTGCTCTGCTTTCCCCTTTAAGAAAGGGGGAGTGGCTGTAGCAAGGGAGGTTTTCCTGAGGGAAGTTAGTGAAGAAGAAGGGGGAGTGACGTCAGTGGAGAGCGACGGGGAAAGAAGATTGCACACGCTCCCACATCTCTCCTCAAAAACTGTGTCTAATGGCGGCATTAACGGCGGCGGCGATGCTAGAGCAGCTACGAGCGGCGGCCGCAGCTCAAGGGGCAGACTGGCTGCAGGCTCAGGTCTCAGCCATACTAAATGAGGACAGAGCGGCACCGAGCGGGGGGGCGCCGGAGACTCCACGTGCGCGCCGGTCCAGGCCGCCTGAGCGTTTCAGCCCTGACCCTGCTCCTGGGGGTCAGAGGCCACAGATCCAGCACAGAGGACGATCGAGCCAGCCATCCCCCAGTGCGCAGCAGGCTCGGG
The DNA here is from genome assembly GCF_042186555.1 of Aquarana catesbeiana. Taxonomy (NCBI): domain Eukaryota; kingdom Metazoa; phylum Chordata; class Amphibia; order Anura; family Ranidae; genus Aquarana; species Aquarana catesbeiana. Next base: position 264,176,112 of record NC_133332.1, read on the forward strand.
GAGCCCGACGAGATGACGGACGGCGGTCACAGCGAAGAGGTCGGAGTGCAGGGATGGGGGAGACCAACGCAACCCACGGTTCCCCCCCCTCAGTGCGTCGCAGATGTCAGCAACAGCCGGATGGTGAGCCACGGGGGGCTGCGAGCGGTCAGTCGGACCGACAGGCGTCGTCAGTCAATCGGGGGGCTGGCCAGGCGGCCGAGGCGGCCAGCAGCCCTACGCCAGACAGAGGCAGAACCGTGAGGAGCGCGGTCTCGGTTGTGCGGAGAGGCAGAGGGAGAACAACAGTGGCCCAGTACGGTCAGAGGAACAGAAGTGCATCTAAGAGGCCAGGACACGGGTCTGGTGTTGCTGCGCAGCGGGTGGGAAGAGAGCAACAGCGGAGACCCCCGGCAGCCAGAGCGGGTCCCTCTGGTGTGCAGCCGGCAGTCGTTCGTCAGGAAGAGGTCAGCGACAGATCGGAAGGCGAGCTGTCCGGGTCGGAGAGGGACGAGGACCAGGGACATTCGGCAGCGGTGGATTCCGGAGTGGCGGCTGTTGGGCCCAGTCCTGGGCAGCCCGGTGAGTCCAGCTCTACTTTTGCTATTTCTTCTTTGTTAGAAAAATTATTAGAGCAGGGCAGACAGGGGGTTTCTTCCGGGGAGGGTAGTTCAGTGGGTGTTAGTGTGGTCAGGTCGCCCGTAGCGCAACCTAGGGGGGCAGGTGAGGAGGTGAGCAATAAGGGCTTGCAGGACTTATTGGCTGGGTTGCGGGATTTGGTACAGCGTTTTGATTCAACCACGGGGGACAGTTCATCACCAGCGCGGGCGTGGGCCACACCTCGAGAAAATGAGACGGCTGTGGTAAGTACGCCGGGTATGGCGGTGGCGGTTAGTGGAGGTGCGGAGACAACGGCAAATAGCACGGGGTCGGCTGTGGTTGAGCAGCCCGGGACGTCAACTGGCGTTTCGGTCTCGGACAGCCAGGAGAAAACAGGGGAAAAGAAGGCAGAGTCAGTCAGATTGGCCGACGCTGCAAAAAGTGAAGTGTACGTCTGCTTCGAAGGCCCATTGGGAGCACATCTTAAAGCAGAAGTAAAGGAAAAAATTTGGAAAGGGGAATATGTGGAGATATTTACATTATTGCCGTTAGAGAAATTCAATCTGGATAGATTGAAACCTGAAGAACGCAAGAAGGAGGATGAAGAAAAACGCAGGTATCGGCTGATTCCGCGTACTTTTTCAAACTGGTTACAGGCGTTCGCTATCCTGGCAAGCGTGGTTGGGGAAAAGGCCCCCGAGCACTGCTCGGCCTTATTTGTGTATTTAGATGCCATTAGCGAGGCACACCGGACATACGGAGGAGTGGCGTGGCTGCGATACGACGAGCAGTTTAGGCAACGGATGGCCGTCCGACCTTCACTTCGCTGGGATCATAAGGACATCAGCCTATGGATGAAGCTTATGACAGCAGCGAGGGCTCCGAACCAGTTTTTTCAGGCAGGGGTCGGAGGTAACGCAGCTCCAGGACAACCGACCGACAAAAAATGGGGCTTTTGTTGGCAGTTTAATGAAGGCACCTGTAAGTTTGGTGCAACCTGCCGGTTCAAGCACACATGCTCGGGTTGCGGGGGATCTCATGCCCTGTCCAAGTGCTTCAGAAGAGGAAAGGGGCGTGGGGGAGAGCCTGCGAACAAAAGGGAGGACTCCAGTGCTGGTGGAAAGGATGCGTCCTTTTCTCAGTAGATACCCCGACAGAGAGGCAGCACAGTTATTAGACTCAGGATTTGAGCATGGTTTTCAAATACCGTGTTCATTGGATGCGGCACCTCCTTTAGCTAAGAATTTACGGTCGGCCCTCATGCATCCGGTAGTGGTTGCTAGTAAACTGGAAAAAGAGGTGCAATTAGGGCGCATGGTCGGTCCTTTTACCTCGGCACCGATTCCGGGATTGGTGGTTTCTCCTTTGGGAGTTGTCCCGAAGAAGGAGCCCAATAAATTTAGGTTGATTCAGCATCTTTCTTTTCCGAAGGGTGCTTCAGTTAACGATGCGATTGCGCCGGAAATGTGTGCGGTGTCGTATACTCCCTTTGATGCAGCAGTATCATGGGTGCGGCGCTATGGGCGGGGGGCACTGTTGGCAAAAGCGGATATTGAATCTGCTTTCCGGCTTTTGCCGGTTCATCCGGATAGTTTCCGTTTGCTTGGCTGCACATGGAATGGGGCGTTCTACGTGGATCGCTGCCTTCCGATGGGATGCTCTATCTCATGCGCTTTCTTTGAAAAGTTTAGCTCATTTTTAGAATGGGTGGTTAGGGACGTTTCAGGGATCCAATCGGTGATCCACTATCTGGACGATTTCCTTTGTGTTGGCCCAGCGGGTTCCAACGTTTGTGCAGTCCTTTTGGGGACCTTACAGCACATAGCGGAACGTTTTGGGGTTCCGTTAGCACCGGAAAAAACGGAGGGCCCTAAGTCCTCCATCATTTTTTTGGGAATTGAGATAGATTCCATGAATATGGAGTGCCGACTGCCGGCAGACAAGCTGGGCAATCTCAAAGCAGAAGTGGGTGGGGCCATCGGCAAGCGCAAGGTGCAATTGAGGCAGCTCCAATCTTTGTTGGGCAAACTAAATTTTGCTTGCCGAATAATTCCCATGGGCAGGGTTTTTTGCCGACGATTGTCGGCAGCGACCGCGGGGGTCACGGCTCCCACTCACTTTGTGACGCTTAACAAGGAACACAGAGAGGACTTATGGGTATGGCAGGAGTTCCTAGAATCATTCAATGGGCGTGCTTTGTGGATGTCAGGTCCCATCAGTAACTGGGATCTCGAATTATTTACGGATGCGGCAGGTTCTACGGGCTACGGGGCCATTTTGCAAAAGAAGTGGAGCGCAGCACGCTGGCCCACAACGTGGGTTGAGGCGGGGTTCTTGAAGAACCTGGTCCTGCTGGAATTGTTTCCAATTGTAGTGGCAATGGAAATATGGGGGGAATCATTTCGCAACTTGAAAGTGCGGCTCAACTGCGACAACCTAGGTGTCGTGCAAGTGATTAACCGTTTGTCAGCCAAGTCATTGCCAGTGGTTAGGTTGTTGAGGCATTTAGTATTGCGTTGTTTGAAACTGAATGTTTTCATCTACGCTGTGCACTTACCTGGAGTTGAAAACACCTTAGCTGATGCACTGTCTCGTTTTCAGTGGGACAGGTTTCGGGAATTGGCACCAGACGCGGAGCAGCAGGGGGTTACCTGCCCGGACTGGATGTGGACCGTTGCATTGGGAACGCGGCCAGGTGGATCCAGAACTCAGTGAGTAAGGCCACTTGGGACGCTTACTCCAAGGTATGGCAAGAATGGTTGGCTTGCTTACATAGGCTAGAAACTGACCCTGTGAGCCGGGAAGTGCCTCAGGCGTTGCTGTATTTTATTAATGCGGGATTTGAGCGGGGCATCTCGGCAGCTGCCATTGATAAGAAATTGGCGGGTTTGGCCTTTCTTTTCAAGCTACAAGGGCTGCGGGACCATACCAAAGATTTTTGGGTGAGGCAAGCAGTGAAAGGTTATAGAAAAGCACACAAGGGCAGGGATGGTCGGCGCCCGGTGTCTTTTGACATGCTGCATGTCCTATTCAGGCAGATAGAACTGATTTGCTGTTCAAAGTTTGAAAGCGCTTTATTTTGTGCGGCTTTCGCACTAGCATTCTTTGGGGCGTTACGGATCAGTGAATTGGTCAGCCCGTCTAAGCGTGCAAAAGGGGGACTTCAGTGGGAGGATTTGGAGTGTTCGAAGGATTCAGTTCGGATTTATATTAAACGGTCAAAAACCGATCAGGTGGGGAAGGGAGTACAGCTGGAGGTGTTCCGGATTGCGGAATCACACATATGCCCCGTAGCAGCGGTGGCAGCATTTAGGGATATGCGCCCGCGAGGTCCGGGGTCATTTTTAATTCATGCAGACGGATCGTCCTTGTCAAAATTTCAATTTATAGCCGTATTCAAGAAGTGTTTATCCGCGGCCGGCTATGACCCCACCAGTTATTCGTCCCACTCTTTTCGTATAGGTGCGGCCACGGAAGCGGCTAGGGCAGGGCTCAGTTCTGAGGCAGTAAAGCGCATTGGCAGGTGGGACTCAGATAGATTTAAGCTTTATATCCGCCCACATCTAGTTTAGGTTGTTAAAAAGGGGTAGTATTTTGGTGTAATTCAGGGGGGTTCAGGGTTCATGTTAGGTAATTTATTGTGGTGTTTTGTTAATCTTGCTTTGCAGGTGAATCGGTGGCCCTCGTTTGGATATTGGGTCACTCATTCGTTTTCTGGGGGGCCAAACGAGCAGACGTTCGGCCGAATGGTAGGCAGCTGGGTATCCCAAGGCAGGAGGCACGGGTAAGGTGGATTGGGTTATCGGGGATGCTGTGGAACAGGGTAAGGTCGGAAGTTCATAAGTTTGCTAGGTGGGACAGGGCTCCAGATGTTCTAGTGCTACATGTGGGGGGGAATGACATGGGGGTTAGGTCTATGAGGGACCTCATCCGAGATATAAAATGCGATGTTTTACGCCTTCTGGCTGCATTTCCTGGGATGGTGATAGTATGGTCAGACATGGTAGGGAGGAGGTCATGGCGCTGGGCTTTGTCTGATAAAAAGGTTGACAGGGCCCGTGTAAAAGTTAATAAGGAGGTTAGCAGGTTTGTTATGCGGAATGGGGGCGTGACTATAAGGCACAGGGAGTTGGAGGTGGATACTTGGAGGTACCTTAGGAGTGATGGGGTGCACCTTAATGATGTGGGCACGGATCTTTGGGCACTTGGTTTGCAGGACGGAGTACAGCGGGCTTTGAAGGTGTGGAGGTGCGCGCAAGGGTAAGGTTTTACCCCTTGCGCGCGGTGGCAGTGGTTTGGGTCTGTGAGGAGGAGGAGAGTATGGTATGGTGATATAATCTGGTTGGTACCCATATATAATATGGGCTGTTTTTTGTACCTTCCGGTTACGAGTGGTTAACCAGGAAGGGGAAGAGTTAGGTCACTGAGAAGGTTGGGTACTGTCTCACAGTCTGGGGTTAGCGACTGGAGGCCAAAAAGTTTACGAGGTTTTACGCAGTGACCTGTGGGTGTGTTCCCCTTCCAGACTACAATAAGTTCTGAGAAATTATTATTAAAAAGTTATTTAAAAGTTATTTAAAAAGGAAAGTTATTTTAAAATGTTATTTATTGATTTATATTTTGTTAATAAAAGGCCGGCAAGGCCATTTACTCCAACACCTTGTCACGTCATTTGTGGGAGTATTTTGAGGGGTATTTAATTATGATAAGGGGTAACTTGGAAGACTGAGGTATGTCCTTCATAGGTCAAGAGGGTCCCGGAGCAGAGAAAGGCAGGGGATCAGCGTAGGGACAGCATGACCTGTGTGGACTTCACAGGCACGCTGTATTAGGCTGCTCTGCTTTCCCCTTTAAGAAAGGGGGAGTGGCTGTAGCAAGGGAGGTTTTCCTGAGGGAAGTTAGTGAAGAAGAAGGGGGAGTGACGTCAGTGGAGAGCGACGGGGAAAGAAGATTCCCACCCACCCTCCCTGGTGTTTATGGAAAAGGTAACGAGGGGCGGCTAGGCAGTGGTTTGGGTCTGTGAGGAGGAGGAGAGTATGGTATGGTGATATAATCTGGTTGGTACCCATATATAATATGGGCTGTTTTTTGTACCTTCCGGTTACGAGTGGTTAACCAGGAAGGGGAAGAGTTAGGTCACTGAGAAGGTTGGGTACTGTCTCACAGTCTGGGGTTAGCGACTGGAGGCCAAAAAGTTTACGAGGTTTTACGCAGTGACCTGTGGGTGTGTTCCCCTTCCAGACTACAATAAGTTCTGAGAAATTATTATTAAAAAGTTATTTAAAAGTTATTTAAAAAGGAAAGTTATTTTAAAATGTTATTTATTGATTTATATTTTGTTAATAAAAGGCCGGCAAGGCCATTTACTCCAACACCTTGTCACGTCATTTGTGGGAGTATTTTGAGGGGTATTTAATTATGATAAGGGGTAACTTGGAAGACTGAGGTATGTCCTTCATAGGTCATGCACATTCACTGTAGTTCATGCCCTCAAGGAGCTTACAATCTAAGGTCCCTTATTCTCATACATACACATACTAGCGCCAATTTAAACAGGAGCTAATTAACCAACTAACAGCATGTCTTTGCAGTGTGGGAGGAAACCAGAGGACCTGGAGAAAACCCACGCAAGCGCAGGAAGAACATGCAAACTCCAAGCAGGTAGTACTGTGGTTGGGTTTTCGAACCGACAACCCTAGTGCTGCGAGAAGTGCTAACCACGTACTCACTGTATTATAGAATATTATAGGGTAATAAATGTAGCACTGGAATGAGGGGGGCACGTGCATTTATTTTTCTACCCTGTACTATTTTTGGCAAGAGCTCGAATTCCAGCTCCTTCTCACTTTTGTTGCCAGCGGTTTAGACATTAATGGCTGTGTGTTGAGTTTTTTTTAGGGGACAGCATATTTACACTGTTATACAGGCTGTACACTCACTACTTTACATTGTAGTAAAGTGTCATTTCTTCAGTGTTGTCACATGAAAATATATAATAAAATATTTACAAGTGTGAGGGGTGTACTCACTTTTGTGACATACTGTACTTACATAGTTACATAGTAGGTGAGGTTGAAAAAAGACACAAGTCCATCAAGTCCAACCTATGTGTGTGATTATGTGTCAGTATTACATTATATATCCCTGTATGTTGCGGTCATTCAGGTGCTTATCTAATAGTTTCATGAAACTATCAATGCTCCCTGCTGAGACCACCGCCTGTGGAAGGGAATTCCACATCCTTGCCCCTCTTACAGTAAAGAACCCTCTACGTAGTTTATGGTTAAACCTCTTTTCTTCTAATTGTAATGAGTGGCCACGAGTCTTGTTAAACTTCCTTCCGCAAAAAAGTTTTATTTTTTATTTTAATTTACTTTATTGTGGGGTCATCAGTATGGTATTTGTATATTGAAATCATATCCCCTCTCAAGCGTCTCTTCTCCAGAGAGAATAAGTTCAGTGTTCGCAACCTTTCCTCATAACCAATATCCTCCAGACCATTTATTAGCTTTGTTGTCCTCCTTTGTACTCGCTCCATTTCCAGTACATCCTTCCTGAGGACTGGTGCCCAGAACTGGGTGCGGCTGGACCAGAGTCTTGTAGAGCGGGAGAATTATCGTTTTATCTCTGGAGTTGATCCCCTTTTTAATGCATGCAAATATTCTGTTTGCTTTGTTAGCAGCAGCTTGGCATTGCATGCCATTGCTGAGCCTATCATCTACTAGGACCCCCAGGTCCTTTTCCATCTTAGATTCCCCCAGAGGTTCTCCCCCCAGTGTATAGATTGCATTCATATTTTTGCCACCCAAATGCATTATTTTACATTTTTCTACATTGAACCTCATTTGCCATGTAGTTGCCCACCCCATTCATTTTTATTATTGCCCTGCTTAGCTTAGTATCGTCCGCAAATACAGAGATTGAGCTGTTTACCCCATCCTCCAGGTCGTTTATGAACAAATTAAACAGGATTGATCCCAGCACAGAACCCTGGGGGACCCCACTACCCACCCCTGACCATTCCGAGTACTCCCCATTTATCACCACCCTCTGAACTCGCCCTTGAAGACAGTTTTCAATCCATGTACTCACCCTATGGTCCAGGCCAACAGACCTTATTTTGTACAGTAAACGTTTATGGGGAACTGTGTCAAATGCTTTTGCAAAATCAAGATACACGTCTACAGGCCTTCCTTTATCTAGATGGCAACTCACCTCCTCATAGAAGGTTAATAGATTGGTTTGGCAAGAATGATTCTTCATGAATCCATGCTGATTACTGCTAATGATACTGTTCTCATTACTAAAATCTTGTTTTTTGTTGTTAAATTGTCCCAATTACTTGACTATTGTCATTAGTGAATATTTGTTGCCCACATAGATATTGCCTGGGTTTTGCTAGGTCAGTACAATGTATTGTCATTTCAAGACCTTATTATTATACTTAAATCCCGATATTTTTGATATTTAAATCCCCTGAAAGGATGTCTAAAACTTGGGATAGTTAGACTCTGTTGTATTAAGCAAACAGATTTTTCTTAGCAGTAGGGGCCATACAGTAAAAATGTGAATCTTTTCTTTTTTTTCTGTCACTATAGTATGAACTTTGTGGTTTTTGACATTTTATGTTTCTCTGAAGTCAGTTGATATAAGAAGATGGAAAGTGGGAGTTTTGCATGTAACAATCAATCACATATTAGTTTGGAATGCTCCTGATATAATTAATGTTTCTAAAAAATCCATGTTATACTGGAATTGCCATGGCATTTGGTATTGGTACACTATAGTGGAGCATTTTACAGCTTCCTTGTTAGTATAATATACAATATGGCACATATTCCAACTTTAATTTTACATTTTGTTTGATAGGTCTACTTTATATCCACATTGAGCAGATCCTTAAGAGATCCTTTCAGGTGGAATTCATTTATTTTGCTATAGGGATTTGCAAAGAATGGTAAATTAGTGCTGGGATTAGTGTCAAGATGAAAATTAGATGCACGACACAGGTCTACTGCATCCTTTGTGTCCATCTGAAAGACACTGATGTTAAATGCAAATTGAGATTGGTCTTTATCTTTAGCTGCCTGTATCTACTGTTTTTACTGAAGGTAAACTCAGTTTATGCATTTTTTCCTCATGTGCTCAGGCTGAATTGCCCAGGTTTGCACTAGATTTACCTTAAGCTCAGCTGTAAGGAGAGTGTCTAGGCCAGATATCTTTGAAATGGCATTATTGGTTGTTTAAACTGTATTACAGATCTTAAATGTAGACTTTATTGTGTTATTGACGGCTGCCCTGTTGTGCTGCCAGCACTTGGATAGTGATGTAGTTGTGGGGTCACTGCAGACAGTGTGTTTGGGTCACTCCCGTTGCTGCATGTAGTCTATAAATCACACAGTGAGGTGTAGAGGTTTCAGGCAGGAAAAAGGAACAGGCCAAGCTGGAGTGTCTAATTTACTGAGGCATCCACATTTGTCACCGTCACAGAGGGAACTGGTGAGAAAGGAACAGAGACACTGCAGACAATTATTCTTGTACAGAAGGTTACTGAAAATACCAGTACAACTGCTTAGAACAATCAGTGGGCACAAAAGCCATTATTAACTGCAAAACAGCCTTCAAAATAAGACTAGTCCTCTAATGGGGCCTACAAATAAGGCACATGACCCCAAACACAGGATGGAATGAAAGTGAAATGGTTAATGATCAAATAAAAAAAAATATTTTAAGGAAAGGTTTTGGGATCTACAAAATTAACTGAGTTTTCTAGAGAATATGAAAAGTTTAATTAATTTTTCTTAGAGTTGGTACTTACAAGGGATTTACAAGGGAAGGTCATCTTGCTGTTCAAACAGTAAGAACAAATAAGGAGACAATAAAGTTCACCCATAATGCAACTGTGCCAATGTGTGGCTGCTGATACACAGTAAAATAAACATTATGGACTAAACTTATTGGTAGAGGCTTTGTAACCTTTCTGGCATCAATGTCTTATGTGTACCAAACCCTAAAGAAATATATACAGTGTATGTTCTCATTAATCCCTTTGTGATTTTCTGCAAATGTCTGCCTGTCGAATGTCTTTATGGTATTTGGATAAGAAATATCTGAGTAAGCTGGTCAAAAACAAATATCACAGAATATGTAATATTTTAGGCTGTTGGGAGTATTGAAACACGGAGCTTCCAGCTTTTTCGAAGCAGAGGACATGACCAGTGTAGCCCAGATGTCCCCAACCTTCTTTATACTGCCCAAACACTCATACACCACCATCCCTCTTACCATTATCTGAATTAATGAGACCACACCTGAATTTGGAGTATAAATGGCCATAGCAGCCTTTTTATTAACAAAAAATAATATTTCAAAACTTTTAACATATAAACATCTGTAAACGACAACTATCAATCACTCAGTCTGTTGGTCTTTGATGGAAACCAGAACACATATTGCACCACTACACTGCAGGACCTTTCTCCATGATAGGCCTCCAGCCGTTCCACACCAGCTCGGAGACAACACCCTTCCCACAGTGCAACCATTATCGTATTCCAGCTAACCGTTCTAACTGGAATACACCAGTGGGGCACATACTACCAATAAATCTGCATCACTTCCATCTTGTAAGTTTTCTGACACCATCAAAGACCAAAACACCACCACTGCTCAGCTGCTATGACGAAACCTGCTCCCAATGCACCTGAAAAGAAAGAGAACAAACAAACAAACAAAAACCTAAACACAGGGAGGGTGGGTGGGAAACTGCTTCCTCCTTTCTGCCCTAGCCTCTGCTGCCTGGAAGTCCTGCCTCTCCCTTAACTAAACAACACCCCTCCCACTCTGCTCATTTACCAATCCGTAACATCCCCTTCCTTGCAAACTATCCAGCTTTTAACCCATTGTTGTCTCCCCTCTACACACTGTCGTGCTCGGCCTTGCACTACTTTCTGTTTTTCCTTTCCCTCCGGGCCTCACTTGACCAGTGTAGCCCAGATGTCCCTAACTTTCTTTCCTTCTTTATACTGCCCAAACACTCATACTCCACCATCCCCCTTGCCATTATCTGAATTAACGAGACCACACCTGAATTTGAAGTATAAATGGCCATAGCAGCCTTTTTATTAACAAAATAATAATATTTCAAAACTTTTAACATATAAACATCTGTAAACGACAACTATCAATCACTCAGTCTGTTGACCTTTGATGGCACCCGAACTTAACACATATTCCACCACTACCCTGCGGGATCTTTCTCCATGATAAGCCTCCAGCCGTACCACACCAGCTCGGAGACAACCCCCTTCTCACAGTGCAACCATTACCGTATTCCAGCTAACCGTTCTAACTGGAATACACCAGAGGGGCACATACTACTGATGATTCCTCAACACTTCCATCTCGTATGTTTTCTGACACCATCAAAGACCCAAAACACCGCCACAGCCCACAAGGATAACACCTTACCCTTAAGGTCCCCATCACGCCCGCAGGGCCCACTAAATCCGGTCCTGTAGACCCACCGCCCATAAATCAATCCCCACTGCAGACAGGTGAACCTCATCTCTTCAGAGGTACAGGCTGGTATTAGATTCCAACTCCATGTGGCGGATGACCATGCCCCCATTCCAAGTAATAAATCTTCCCACCACCTTGTTCACCTTTATGCAAGCCGTATTAAGCCTCGCCACTGACCGTGCCAGGCGCCAAGTTTTCCGAACAACAATGTCAGACCACAACACCAGCATGTCACGAAAGGCCATGCGAAGCCTCAAGAAATCAGATTTGATGTCCATAATTAGCTCTCTAATAGACTGAACCCCCAAATCGTTCCCGCAAACATGAAGTACTAAAATGTCAGGCGGCCAGTCCAGACGTGCACAACGATGCACCTCCGGCACGACCCTACTCCGCATCATCCCAGGTATCCCCAACCGCTTCCCTCCTAGAAATACCCAGCCGTCTGCCATCTGGTCTAACATCTGCTCGTCTGGCCCCCCAAAAAACATAGGAATGGCCCATAAACCAGACAAGGCATATGTGCACTCCATCTGAAAGAAAAGAACGAACAAACACCACAGGATAGCACCAAAACAAAACACTGAACACTCACCACAAATGAAAAGAAAAACACATGATGACATACACCTCACTACTATCCCTCCCTTTCCTTCAACAGCTAATCCACCAACAACTGCGAGCGAATGTAGGTACGGAATCTCTTGGATTGCCATCTACCAATCCGTTTTACGGCCGCCTCCTATTGTGCGTGATCCAAACCCGCTGCCCTAAGACTTTTTCGGAAAACTGACAAAAACAGAAATTTAGATTAAGGAGACCCATCCCCATGTAACAAGAACGGCCCCTCCCTGACTGGGCGAACTGCCAAGAACTCCCTTACTGCCCCAACCGGGCAAACCGGGCAACCCGGCAGTGGAAACAGCTGCACACGCACTCCCTTACCCCCCTGGTCCATCTTTGACCTGCACAACAGAACCCTGTCATCACTACAAATCACGTCCTATGCCATAAACCCACCCGCAACCCTCTTAGAGGGGCTGACCAGTTCCTCAATCTGAAATGCACCAAAAAAGGCTAAAGAAAATGCTGCCTTAAATAGGGAGGCCTCGTAACTCGATGTACATGAAGACCCCAGTTGACCAAAAATGACCTGCAAATTCGAAGAGGATATGGGTGCCTAGTATCCTTGCTCTTGTGTAGCTTCCGATACCCCTTAACTGCCTCCCGGACCTAAAAATCCTTTGTCAAATCCACCATGCAGAACCATCCCAAACCATTCCTGCCATACCTTGGCGTAGGCCGCCTACATGGACTCACTCACCGACCATCTGATCCATCCAGCGGCGACTCCAGGGCAATCTCCCATAGCCATCCGGGACAAGGAACCCCTTTCTTCTCTGCCACCAGAGGCAGCTCTCTGAACCTGTCCCACTGAAACCCAGATAGGGAGTCAACCAAAGTATTGTCGAAGCCCGGAAGGTGGATGGCATATAGAAAAATGTTCAACTGAAAGCAACGTAGCACCATGTGGCGCAGCAGCCGTATTACTGGCTGTGATGACGCTGAAATGCGGTTGTCATGGTTATGCAGTAATCTTTCTCTGTCAACTCACCTCTCCTCCATGTGTTCACCTTTAGAGGCCAGCCACCCTCACCTGACTGCTTATATAATCTTTCATCAGCATAGCTCCACCTCAGCCTCTAATTAGGAACACTATATTAACCTGTGCATTGCAAGCCAACCTTGCTGATCAACCATTGTGTGTTTAGCTTTCGTGTGTGATACTTGTTGTGTCTCCTACATCTGATTCCAGTTACCGATCTTGGCCTGTTCTTGACTATCCCTGTCTGCTTGTGACCCTGACCTTTGGCGTGTTCTATGTTTATCCTTGTCTGCTAGTCACCCCGACCTTTGGCGTGTTCTATGTTTATCCTTGTCTGCTAGTCGCCCCGACCTTGGCTTATCCCTTTACTATCCTTGTTGTTCCAGCTGCTTCTTTCCTCTTTCTCCTGTAGTCTACCGTTAGCGTGAGCTGTGAGACCCTGGGGGCCGTGACCTGGAGCCAGACTGCAGTGCAGTCCATCCCATCCTCACCACTAGAGGCCTTGGTGAACACCTGCTGGCTCTTAGACTCCGTGCCCTGGGGAATCTATGCTCTAGCTCCCAGTGGGATATGTGTTGATGCTTCAGTAGACCTGCTTCCTGGATCTCCCAGAGTTCAATCTGCAGCAGTCAGTCCTAGGGTCCACTACTTTAGCGATGCACTCCTGCCTCCTACGGAGTGCATGTGTCACCTGGACTCAGGTGACCTGACAGTTTGATCAGCCATGGACCCGGCTGATGTGCCGCTACCCGCAGATGATCCGTTGCAGGACCTAGTTCGCAGACTTGAGACCCAGGAATCTAATTAGACCCAGGAGATGCGATTCCTTCAGGATTTGGCCTCCCGTTTTGAACAGGTTCAGGCCTCGTTAGGACCCCCCGGTTCAACAACCTCAACCGCTATCTGCTGCCGCACCTATTCCAGTCGTAGCCACATCCACAAATTCTTTGCATTTACCTGCTCCATTCCATTACTCTGGGGACACCAAGGCCTGCAGTGAGTTCCTTAGCCAGTGCACAATTCATTTTGAGCTTCAGCCCCAAAACTTCCTGTCCGATCTGGCAAAGGTAGCCTATATTGCATCCCTCCTGTCCGGCGAGGCGTTAGCCTGGGCTGCCCCTCTGTGGGAACTGAATGATCCAGTGGTATCTAGCCTGTCTGACTTCCTGAAACTTTTTCGGAATATCTTTGAGGAACCGGGTCGTGTCTCCTCAGCGCCCAGCGCCCTTTGTGTCTCCGTCAAGAGTCCGCTTCTGTGGGACAGTACGCGCTTTATTTTCGTATTTTGACTGCTGAACTGAACTGGAATAATGAGGCCTTAATTGCAACCTTTTTACATGGCCTCTCAGAGTGAAGGATGAATTAGCGGGAAGAGCTATTCCTGCTGATCTGGATGGCGTCATCACCTTGTATAACCAGATCGATATTCGCTTTCAAGAGAGGACTCTCCCCTCTCTTCATCCCGAGGAGCACCTCCTGTCTGCTGAGAAACCTATGCAGCTGGGCCGAACCAAGTTATCTCCCAAAGAACACGCTAGGCGCAGAACTCTGTTGTGTGGTCAAAGGTCATTTTCGTGACACTTGCTCTCTTTGTCTGGAAAAACGCTTAGGGCTAATACATCTGCAAAGTGTAGTATTTAACCCTGAAATATCACCTTCACCTTCTCCTTTCTGTGTTCCTACATGTCGGCGCTTCCTCTCATTCGGTCTTGGCATATCTGGATTCCAGAGTTACTGGCAATTTCATGGACTTGGGACCTGCATCTTTCATGAGGCTTACCTTTTTGCCCCTCAAAACGCTATTGGTGGTCTTGGCGATTGATGGCACTGTTCTCTCAGGGGGCCCTATCTGCTTCCAGACTCTCCCTGTTAAGATGTCGGTAGGGAGTGGATATCCTTCCTGGTCTTACCTAAGGCTTCATCTACTATCATTTTAGGTCTTCCTTGGTTACGGCTCCATTCTCCACACATTTACTGGACTGCTGGACAGATCCTGGCATGGGGTTTCTCCTTTTCCTCTTCCTGCCTACTCAAGGTTGCCCCAAAAGAGAAACTTCCTGTTGCCACCATTCCAGTATCTTCTGCTCTTCTCGCTGTATATAGCGATTTCTGGGATTTGTCCTGCAATAGTCGGGCCAAGGCACTCTCTAGGTCATGTGGCACTCTGGATGAGGAGCCCACCTGTGAACCTGAGCTGATCATTTATTCCAGTTTGCATAACCATTTACCCTTGCCTGTCCCTAAACTTCCTTGGACGCACAGCCAGGTTAACTTGTCCGCAAGTTCCACAGTCGCTACGCCCTGTGATGTGATTGAGGTAGTCGCTACACCTGGGAATGCTATTCAGTCGACCTTTGCACCAGTTATTTGAGCCCAGCCCATGCCCAGTGAGCTTCCTGCTTTTTCCTATTCAGGACCTTCTGTAACCTGGCCTCACCCTACTACTACTATGTCCATTCAAACTTGTCTAAGAGGCTCAATCCATTCTTAGGATAGACTGCCTCATTCGGCCAGGTGGGGTTTTCAGCCTTTCTTTCTGGACTCTCTGCATTCTGCTTGTGTTTCAGCTATCCAGCTTGACTCTTGTGACACGTCACCTTCTAACCAACTTGGTGTCAGGGATCCACTGACCTCTGCCCAGTCTGATGGTCCTGTGCTGGATGTCCAGCTCATCTTTAAGGGTCTGGGGGACCCCGCTCAGATTCCTGATGGTCTTCTCATGCCCTTACCCATTCTTAAGAAGCCTTTAGTCCTCAATAAGTCCTCTCCCTACCTCGGTTTCTGTCTCTCAGGATAATCTAAAGTACAAGGTTAGTCAAGTTCTGGATTCCTGGCGCCGTAGAGGCATTCTTCAGTACCTCGTACATTGGAAAGGGTTTGGTCCTGAGGAGAGGTCTTGGATCACTGCATTTGAGATCTTTGCGCCTCGTCTGTTGAGGAGGTTTCATCTGGAGTTTCCCTTTAAGCCTGAGCCCAGGCGGGGGAGGGGGAGGCCTCGTCGTAAGAGAGAGGGTACTGTCATGATTGTGCAGTAATCTTTCTCTGTCAATTTACCTC
Source organism: Aquarana catesbeiana (assembly GCF_042186555.1). NCBI lineage: Eukaryota > Metazoa > Chordata > Amphibia > Anura > Ranidae > Aquarana > Aquarana catesbeiana. Next base: position 264,191,875 of record NC_133332.1, read on the forward strand.
TCCTCCATGTGTTCACCTTTAGAGTACAGCCACCCTCATCTGACTGCTTATATAATCTTCCCTCAGCATAGCTCCACCTCAGCCTCTAATTAGGAACACTATATTAACCTGTGCATTGCAAGCCAACCTTGCTGGTTACCCATTGTGTGTTTAGCTTTCGTGCGCTACTTGCTGTGTCTCCTACGTTTGATTCCAGTTACCGATCTTGGCCTGTTTTCGACAATCCCTATCTGCTTGTGACCCTGACCTTTGGCGTGTTCTATGTTTATCCTTGTCCGCTAGTCGTCTTGACCTTGGCTTATCCCTTTATTATCCTTGTTGTTCCAGCCTGCTGCTTCTTTCCTCTTTCTCCTGTAGTCTACCGTGAGTGTGAGCTGTGAGACCCTGGGGGCCGCGACTTGGCGCCAGACTGCAGCGCAGTCCATCCTCACCACTAGAGGCTCTGGTGAACACCTACTGGCTCTTAAACTCCATGCCCTGGGGAATCTATGCTCTAGCTCCCAGTGGGATCTGTGTTGTTGCTCCAGTAGACCTGCTTCCTGAACCTCCCATAGTTCAATCCGCAGCAGTCAGTCCTAGGGTCCACTACCTTAGCGGTGCACTCCTGACTCCTACGGAGTGCATCTGTCATCTGGACTCAGGTGACCTGACAGCGGTTGATGTCTTGCACCACTCCCTTGTTGTCACAGTTCAGCCGTATCTTCAAGTTCCGACAAGATGAAGAAAACCCGCTTCCACCCAGGAACGTGGACAAGGTTCTGCGCTCCAGTGACCCTGATAGAAGGCCCCATACCCAGTAGACCCGGCCGCGTCCGTAAACAGCTCCAAGTCAAGGTTACTCACCGGGCTGGACATCCAGACCGATCGACCGTTATAAAATTGCAAAAACATGTGTCTTCAAGTTCTCTCGATGTTCCTTATTGAAACAGATAAAATGGGTCGGGGCCTCAACCCCTGCTGCAGCTGCCGTCAGCCGTTGGCAAAAAATCCTACCCATAGGAATAATACGACATACAAAATTAAACCTACCCAACAATGATTGTAGTTTCCGAAGCTGAACCTTGCGCTGTCCCAAAATCACCTGAATCTCCATCTTGAGTGCCACCAATTTATCCTCCAGCAGGCGGCACTCCATGGTGCCGGAGTCTAAAACTATGCCCAAGAAACTGATCACGGTAGTCGGGCCTTCCGTCTTACCCACAGCCAACCAAATACCGAATCTACCCGCAATGTGCTGCAACGTGGACACGGGAATCGCACACACATTAGAGGAAGGCAGCACCATGCAGAGGAAATCATCCAAATAATGGATGACGGAATCCAGACCTGACACGTCTCTAACCACCCATTCCACAAAAGAGCTGAACGTCTCAAACATGGCGCAGGAAATGGAGCAGCCCATGGGTAGGCATCGATCCACATAAAATTCCATTTGCCAGCAGCACCCCAGCAGCCGAAAATTGTCCGGATGTACTGGAAGCAAACGGAAAGCAGATTCAATTTCGGACTTTGTCCATATCGGCGAACCCACCCAACAGTTGCATCAAAGCAAGTATAAAGCAAGTATATGACACCGTACAAGCTTCAGAATCTATAGAATCATTGACCAAACCTCCCTTGGGGAAAGACAGGTGATGAATAAGGCGAAACTTGTGTGGTTCCTTCCTAGACACCACCCCCAGAGGAAAAACAATTAATCCTGCAAAGGCTTAACCGAGAACGGCCCACCCATGCGACCCAGTGCCACTTCCTTTACCAACTTCTCTGAAACCACCCCAGGATGCTGCAGTGCAGACCGCAACTTCCATGCCACAGGCGGGACAGCAGTCAGAGAACATGGGATCCTAAAATCCTCCAAGAATCCCGTGGCCAAGAGCTTCGCCACTTCCCGGTCTGAGTATCTATTTAGAAAAGGTTGCTTCCTTTCCCCCCTCACCGGTGTCATCCCTCTTGTTAGCAAACTCTGCAGCACGGCCCCCCTTATCTTTTTTGAAGCAGTGGGACACAGGATGTGAACCTCCACATTCGGAGCACTCGTGCTTAAAACAGCAGGACCCCCAAAACTTACATGATCCCTTGTTGTACTACCAGCATAGACTCCATTTCTTTCCGACCAGTTGTCCTGGGGTAGGTGCACCCCTGGCCCCCCTGAAAAAACTGACTCGGGGCCCGAGCCGAGGACATCAGGCACATCCAGAGGCTGTCTTTGTGATCCCAGTGAAGAGATGGACAGACGGCCCTGAGCTGCCGGAACTGCTCATCGTAGCTTAACCAGGCCGATCCCCCATAGACCCAGTGAGCCTCTGTAATGGCGTCCATGTAACAGAGCTGAACAATGTTCCGGGCACTTTTCCCCTATAACGCTCGCCATAATGGCAAAGGCCTGCAACCAGTTAGCAAATTAATCTGTACCTCCGCTTCTCCTTACCCTCCTTCTTGGAGTCATCGGGGTTGATCCTATCCAAGTTAAATTTTTCTAGGGGCAGTAAGGAGAAGATCTCCACATACTCACCCTTGCAATTTTTTCCCGCACTTCCTGTTTCAAATGTGCCCCTAACGGCCCTTCAAAGTACACGTACACCTCACATTTTGCTGCATCAGCAATCCCAACCACATCTGTCCTGCCCATGACCTAATGCGACGCTCCTGCTTTTTCCCCAGCCTTTGTACTCACCGGGGGCGTTACAGTAAGCTCCGTAGGGGCTGGTGGGACACCCGTGACCTGGGAGGGGGTGCCCCCCCATTCGACCACGTTGCCCTGCCATCCGCACGAGCCTGGCCAACTCATTGGACCCACGGTGACACCTGCAGGGGCTGTCCTCCTTTTCCACCCACAAATCGCTGCACCAAATCCCGCAGACCCCCAGCAAGTCTTGCAGCTGCGCCTCTGTCCCAGAATTGGCAGGCGGAGTGCCCACCACCTGTGGGCCAGCCGCAGGTGACTGTGGCGTGGCTCTAGCAGCCACTGCAGCACCCCCATCCACTACACCCAACAACCCACACAGTGCAGCATTCAATTAAGTATTAGGTAAAACAGACGACTTACCGGGCTGACCACGAATGCCCCCAACAGCTGCCGCTCCAGCATCCATCGGTGTCGTGCGACTCCTTCTCCTCCGAGCATGACAGCTCGCCTTCTGACCGTATTTCAAGAGCCTGTTGATCTGGCATCTGCAACATCCCAGGCAAGGAGGGCCTGAATGCTGTGGATCCTTGCTGTTGTTGGCCCTGCCCACCAGAGCTGGATTCACCCACAGCTGCACCTGCCCGCTCGGGTTGGGCACTGGCCAACAGATCCCGATCGTCTGCCGCCTTTCTGCCCCTTGTCCCACACTGCTGGGGACCCTTCTCATCAGTGGAGCCACCAGCAGCGTCTGGTAACACGCTTCTCCCTCACTGAGACTCCCCCCATGCAGGCACCGCTGAGGGGGAGGAATCCGCTGGCTCCTGACCTGTGCAACGAGCGGGCAGGGGAGAGGCGCAATGGCGGCCTGTAGCCCCGCCCACCGAGCTCTGCTGATGGTGAGGATTCCGACCAGGACCCCCACCGGTGGAAGCAGATGGGCGCTTCGCCGGGGGGGCTGACAGGTCCAGTGGGGAGCTCCTGATGTGGCGCAAAGCTCTGGAAGAGGGTCCCAGCGAAAAACACTCTGGAGCCCTAGACCTCCGAGCCCATGGAGACACCTGACCACCCGCTGCTTACCCCCATGCTTGGTCCTGGAGCAGGGAGGACACCTGGCTGTGAAGCCACTCCAGTCCCCTGGTTGCAGCAGCCGTCAACTGGGCCAGGATGAGGTTAATGTCGGCCATGGTGAGGAATGTCAGCTCTCTCTGCTCTGCTGCCCGGAAGTCCCGCCTCCCACTTAACTAAACAACGCCCCACTCTGCTCATTTACCAATCCATACCATCCCCTTCCTTGCAAACTACCCTGCTTTTAACCCATTATTGTCTCCCCTCAACACACGGTCATGTCCGGCCCTGCACCACTTTCTCTTTTTTCCTTTTGCTCTGGGCCTCACTGTACTGCTACAATTGAAAAAATGACCCCGTGTAAATAAACTATGGTAAAAAAACAACAAAGATTTTTAATACTTTTCAATTAGATTCTTGTCCTACATAGAAAAGGAACAATACTAAACAATTATTAATTTCTATGGACACTTGTTACACTCACTATTTTAGCCAAACTGTAGTCTTTTAATTGCAATGTATCTCTGACAGACAGTACAATACCAAAAGCCATGAATATAAGCCTGCACATGGACCTCTTGGAACATTATGTACCCTACAAATTTTTGCACCAAAAGGGAAAAGCACCTGCGGTAAATAATGAGTGGGACTTGAAGGGTACAAAAATATAATAAAGTCTAACATTTATTTAGCTTGATTAAAAAAAAAAAAAACTCATACAACATGAATATAAGGCTGGTAACTTATTTAGCGTGGTTAAAAATCCTGCAATTTTTTATGTCACACGGTATTTGCGCAGCAGTTTTGCAAACACAATTTTTGGGGAAAAAATACACTTTAATGAACTGAAAAGAAACAAAAATATAACACAACATTTACCCCAATTCTTTTGTAAATTTTGAAAGATGATGTTACGCCAAGTAAATAGACACCTAACATGTTGCGCTTTAAAACGGCGCAACTCTCGTGGAATGGCGACAAACTACGGTACTAAAAATCTCCATAGGTGTCGCTTTAAACGGCTTTACAGATTAGCTGTTTAAAGTTACAGAGGAGGTCTAGCACTAGAATTATTGCTCTCACTTTAACATTCACGGTGATACCTCACATGTGTGGTGCGAATACCATTTACATATGTGTGTGGGACTTACATATGCGTTTGCTTCTGTACGTGAACATGGAGGGATGGGGGCGCTTTACATTTTTATTTATTTTACTTTTTATTTTTTATTTGTACACTGTCCCTTTATTTTAATTACTTTTATTCCTATAACAAGGAATGTAAAAATGCCTTGTAATAGAAATAAGGTCCTCTTTATGGAGAGATCTGGGGTCAAAAAGATGCCAAATCTCTCCTTTACCTTTAAAAGCAAAAGATCACAAAAAAAATTGTTTTTTTTTTTTTTTTAAGCAAAAGATTAAAAAACAACAACTTGTATATTTCCAGCCTGGACCAGAAGTGACATCATGACGTCCATGGAGGCAATCAAAGGGGATCTTCCCTTTGATTGCTTGTGTGGCCAGCTGGCGACACCGTCGAACTGCCTCTTGAGCGAACCGGCTGAAACAGTAAATCCGAGAAACACCGGCGAGCTGAGGGGGACGTCTCCTCCCATCAATTCCAAAAGCGTTCCAGTGGCTCTTGAGCCGCTCAGAATGCTTCCATGAGAAAGCCAGCCGTCGGCTGTAAAAAATAATACTGCAGTTATAGCTGATATCTTCAGCCATAACCCTGGTAAACTACTTGCAATCTGCAATGTGCATACTGTATACATTTTGCAGTCGGCAAGTGGTTAAGTATATACTGTGTGTGTGTATATATATATATATATATATATATACACACACACACACACACATATATACACACATGTTTACAGTAATAATATATATATATATATATATATATATATATATATATATATATATACATACATACAATTTCTATAAATATTTTTCCTCTTGTTCTCCCTTCTCCTGTGGACACACATTAGCTGCATTGCTGAAGGAAGTATACAACAATATGAACATGGTTTTTCACAATGGTTCAAAACAAAATCTTTGGCCATGTCAAGATACAGTCAGGTCCATAAATATTGGGACATTGACACAATTCTAATCTTTTTGGCTCTATACACCACCACACTGGATTTGAAATGAAACAAACAAGATGTGCTTTACCTGCAGTCTTTCAGCTTTAATTTTGTAATTGTAATTAGGAATTACAACAGTTTGTATATGTGCCTCCCACTTTTTAAGGGACCAAAAGTTATGGGACAGATTAACAATCATCCATCAAACTTTGACTTTTTAATACTTGGTTGCAAATCCTTTGCAGTCAATTACAGCCTGAAGTCTGGAACGCATAGACATCACCAGACGCTGGGTTTCATCCCTGGTGATGCTCTGCCAGGCCTCTACTGCAACTGTCTTCAGTTCCTGCTTGTTCTTGGGGCATTTTCCTTTCAGTTTTGTCTTCAGCAAGTGAATGCATGCTCAATCAGATTCAGAACAGGTGATTGACTTGGCCATTGCATAACATTCTACTTCTTTCCCTTAAAAAACTCTTTGGGACCGGCGCATGCGCACAAGCTCCAAGATGGACGCCTGATCCAGAAGCTCCGCAGCACCTCTGTCCTACAAGCCTCTCAGCAGCTGCAGAACCCGGGGAAACGAATCCCCCTCAGCCCATCCGAATTCGGGACTTCTCCGGGACCCCCCCTGGATGTTTATTCCGGCCGCCAGGCGTGATCTGGGGCCGGAATTAGACCAAGCAGGCCACGGTGGGTGTACCAAGATGGCCGCAGGCATCGCCTCAGCACAGCAACACGCGTCCTATGGGGAGAAACACCAGGAATTCAGGCAAGTGATTGCTCCATCCACGCTGACCTTCACCCAAGTGGTACAGGGAGCCTCTCAAAGCTGCCCAGCTCCCTCCCCAGCTTCCAGAGAGTCCCTGATTACTAGAACACTGGAGGAATACAACCTATCCCCTGCAGGGCCTGCTCCTTCACCATACCAGGCTGATTTATCTCCCTACCAGCAGGACCACGATCTTTCATCAGCACAGGGGGACATCTTCCAGAAATTCTCTGCGTTACTGGAGAGGGGTTTGGCTAACACAGCTGCCCAGATCACCAGAGACATTAAATCTGACTTTGCCAACCTCGTTACTAGAATGGAAGTTATAGAAACCAAACTGGATAGCACTGTATCCCACACCAACCAGAATGCGGCCCACATTCAGGTCCTCCAGGACCAACTGGACACAGCCCTGGACAGGAAAGATGACCTTGAGAACAGGTCGAGAAGATATAATTTCCGAGTAAGAGGCTTGCCCGAAACTATCACAGATATTCCCTCCGCAATTCAAGACCTCATCAAGGAGCTGATCCCAAACACACACCCCCATTGTCTAGAGCTAGATAGGGCCCACAGAGCCCTTGGTCCCCCCAGAAGGGACGGATCCCCAAGGGACATCATCGTCAAACCCCACTTTTATGCAATAAAGGAGGAGGTGATGAGGCAATCTCGCCTCAAACAGCAAGTTTTATGCAGAGGTCACCAGATTCAAATTTTCGCGGACTTGGCCCCCTCGACCATCCAAAAAAGATGGTCTCTCAAACGGCTCCTATTGGTTTTGTCCCAACGCGACATAAAATACCGTTGGAACTTCCCCTTCGGAGTTAAGTTTTCCATCCAAGACAAAGCTTACTCCTTCTCTCCCTTCCAGAAGGAGAGAAACTATTCCTTCACCTTAAGTTGATTTCCCAGGTAGCACCCATGGACCTCACCTCAGCTCCAGGAGGTTCCACCAAATGACAGACACCGGCGAGCCCAGTCTCCACTCTCTGGAACAAAGGCAAATCCAAGAGATCAAAAGAGGGCCGACCACCATAAGACGCTTTCGGGGACTCTTTCATCCTTCCAGCCCTAAATAGGGCCTCCCACTTAGGGAAACACACCCCCCTGTCGCTGGAGCCCGGGGCTCCATTCTACTCCCATGTTGCCAAACGTTGGCCTTTTGAAGTTTCAAATTTTAGTTTTGTTTTTCACAAGTCCTCCCACTTCACTGCCAGTCTGTTTTCTGGTCTAAAGGCTATTTCTCAAGGCCCCAACCACAGTTTGGTTCAGACAGAAAAGACGGATTGAAACTTTGCGGCCTTCAACAGACTCTCCCTTTTAAGGTGCCTGCTTGGTCACCCAACCGTCACCCGGAAGATCATCCTTCAGAGTGGACAAGCAGGGAGACTAGCGATCTCAGGATTCTATGTCAGATTACTTAACCGGTCTTCAAACCTGGAGACAGCACCGCTATCAAATTGATGACATCACTTGCAGGACCACCCATGTTCCCTACTTCCCTGAATCGGAGGGTTAGGGCACCAGACATTGATCCCTGCAGTAGAACACTCAATATACCGGGCCCCTAATCCTGAGAGAGCCTTTGATACCCTTATGATTGATTGGACAAGTTGGTATTTTGCTGAGTTAGATTACTGTTCTAAACTTATCTTTTATGCAAGGGCCAGGGGTGCTACCCCTGCACTTTCACTCATTCCACAGACGAGACTTTTTTTTATCCTCAGTGGCATGAGTCTTCGGGACCCTCACAGAGGCTCCCAAAGCCATATTGCAGACACCAGATGGGGTTATGCCCCAACGTCCATCCTCAGTCTTCTTAGAAGACACCGTTTTTTATTTTACATATTTTTCTTCTTCTCCCCTCTCCTTCCTAACCTCTTCATTCTTTTGAGCCGCTCGGTAGGTCTTGCAAAGCTCCTAACAACTCCGATCCCCTCGCAGTTATTCCAATGGATAGAGCCCAGGGCGTACAGTCTTCCACGGGTAAGTAAGGTACTCCGCAACAGCATTCCACCCCTCTGATTCAATGGCAATAAAACACACGACATTTAAAGACCTAAGAGTGGCCTCTCATAATGCTCAGGGTTTGAACTCCCCTAAGAAACGCAGAATGGCTTTTGAAAACTACAAAACTCTGAAGATAGATATAGTATTAGTACAAGAGACTCATTTCCCGATCCGATACAGCCTCAAATTCCTCCACGCACATTATCCCACATTTTACATAGCGAATGCCGCTAATAAAACCAAAGAAGTAGCTGTGCTATTCTCTTAAAACAGTAAGTTCTCTTACATTTCAGACCACAAAGACTACAAAGGTAGATACCGTATTTATCGGCGTATAACACGCACCCCAAGTTTAGGAGGGAATTTTAAGGAAAAAAAACTTTTAGGAGGAAAGTTTAAGGAAAAAAACTTACATTTAAATGCCCATCAATGCAGCCTCATCAGTGTCCATCTGCAGCCTTGTCAGTGTCCATCTGTAGTGTTGTCCCTGATTTCAGCCTTGTCCCCCATTGCAGCCTTGTCCCCCATTGCAGCATTGTCCCCATTGCAGCCTTGTCCCCCATTGCAGCCTTGTCCCCCATTGCAGCCTTGTCCCCCATTGCAGCCTTGTTAGTGTCCATCTGTAGTCTGTGCATCTTTGAAAATGGTGCCGCCGTTCTTGGCCGCTTTCGGCCATTCTCGGCCGCTCTCTGACGCACTCGGCTTTCAGCGGCACCCGCGGTACTGCAAGAGGCGCCGAGAATGGCCAAAAGTGTCCGAAAGCCGTCGAGACTGGCCGAGAGCCGCCGAGAATTGCCAAAAGCGGCCGAGAGCCGCCGAGAATGGCCGAAGGCGGGCGAGAGCCGCCGAGAATGGCCGAAAGCGGCCGAGAACGGCGGCACCATTTTCAAAGCCGCCAAGAAAAGCTAAAAGCCGCTGAGAGCGGCCAAAAAGCTTACAATCGGCGGGGGATCGGCGTATAACACGCACCCACGATTTTCCCCTGATTTTCAGGGGAAAAAAGTGCGTGTTATAAATACGGTATATCCTTGTAAAAGGCACGATTGAGGGAAATATTTACTCCATAATTTCCTATTATGCCCCCAATAAAGGACAAACTGCATTCTTCCAATCTCTCCTCAATACCCTTATGCCCCTAGTGGAAGGCAAAGTAATCCTTGGAGGTGATTCAAATATAGCATTCGATCAGGGGCTTGACAAAACTAGACTCCCCAAAGCCCAACTGATGCGCCCCACCAAAGCTAGCATGAACATAGCGAAAACCCTTCACGCGCATGGACTAGATGACATATGGAGGGAACTGAATCCCTCAAAAAGGGACTATACCCACTTTTCGGCTCTTCATCAGTCATATGCAAGAACAGACCATATTCTGGTTCCATCCTCCCTTATCCCATCAACATACAAGGTGAACATATTTGATTCGGCGTGGTCAGATCACTCCATAGTATTTCTTTATATGCAAAACGCCCTCTCCAAGCCTTCAGGATCCCATTGGCGCTTGAACGAATCCATGCTGAGTGACCCTATTATAACATCCGAATTGGAAAATTCACTAAAGGAATACTTCTGTATCAACAACATGGAAGATATCTCCCCAAAACCCTCTGGGCAGCCCACAAAGCCACCATCAGGGGTAAAATTATTAGTATGGCTACTCAAATAAAGAGAGAGAGACTAATTGATATCCAAAAACTAGAAAAGAGCTTTGTCGCTCTAAAACTCAGACATAAGAAAAACCCCTCTAAAACCCTTCTAGCTCAACTGGATGCAACTAGGCTTGAATTGAATTTAGCTCTCACGATAAAAGCGGAGAAGCATATCCGCTGGAGTGGAGCTAGATTTTACCATCAAAAAGACAAAATTGGTACGATGTCTCCCCGTCCACGGTCTCACTGTATTCCCAGAATTAGAATACCAGGACATCCCCCTACGTCTGACCCCAACAAGGTATTGGAAGCCTTTAGGGACTTCTATACCAACCTGTATGCCAAACCTACCAAGAATAAGGATTTTTTGATATCCAGATTTCTTCAGGATCTTCCGCTACCAACACTTTCGGAGGATCATAGGGAGATTATGGAGGCTAGCATATCAGTTGAGGAAATAAAGGAAGTAGTTAGACATCTAAAAACAGGATCCGCCCCTGGTCCCGACGGTTTATCAGTGCCATACTACAAAGCCTTTGTGGACACGCTAGCTGCCCACATGGCTAAATTCTTTAACATGAAAGCTCTAGGATCCCCCTTAGATCCTCATCTTAATGCGGCCTACGTTTCTATAATTCCCAAACCCAATAAAAATCCCAAAGCAGTTGAAAATTATAGACCAATCTCCCTCATAAATAATGACTTCAAAATATTAACAAAAATAATGGCTAACCGTGTCTCTTCCTTTATTAGCCACTACGTCCATAAGGACCAGGTTGGGTTCATACAAGGGAGGCAGGGGCCTGATCAAATTAGAAGGGCCATCGATTTAGTCTCCCTTCTACAATCAGGATGGGACGACGGCCACAAACAGGAAGGCATGTTGTTATCTTTAGACCTGCACAAAGCCTTCGACACAGTCGAATGGCCTTATCTGTATGGGTTACTGGAGAGATGGGGTTTTGGCAACCACTTTCTGGGCATTCTCCACTCCCTCTATTCCAACCCTTCGGCACAGATTCGAATCTGCGGGCATCACTCTAGACCCTTTAACATCGCACGAGGCAACAGACAGGGCTGTCCGTTATCCCCATTAATTTTCGCCATGGCTATTGAGACACTTGCGGTGGCGATTCGTTCCAACCCTAACATTCAAGGAATTTGTTGCGGATACCGAATTCATAAATGTGGCTTCTTTGCCGATGATATGCTAATATTCATCACTTCACCTATCACTTCCCTCCCCAATCTATGTAAACTCCTAAACGTCTTTGCTAAGGTGTCAGGTCTAAGGGTTAATTATGATAAGTCCCATGCCCTCAACGTATCTCTGAAACCAGACATAGTAGAATTGTTAAAAAAGTCATTTAAGTTTAAATGGAACGAATCGTCACTAGAGTATCTAGGGATTCATCTCACAGCCAAAATTGACCAACTATACTCAGCCAACTTCCCGCCCATGTATAAGAAACTGGACTCAGAGCTAAAGTCCTGGGGCAGTAAGGAACTTTACTGGCTAGGGAAGATCCATTCAATTAAAATTACACTCCTCCCCAGACTACTTTATTTATTTAGAGCTTTACCGATTATCTTTAAGAAGGACCACTTACAATCTCTACAAAGGAAAATCAACAAGTTTATTTGGGGAGGAAAGGGTCATAGACTTCCAAATAACACTCTTTACCGGTTGCGGACACAAGGGGGCTTAGGATTACCAAGACTTTTCTGGTATTACCAGGCAGCAAGAATCGCCCAACTCTCAACTGTTTTTTCCAGGACAGAAAAACCAGATTGGATCCAAATCGAAAGACAGTCAGTCCCTAATCATACTCTTGACTATTTACTATGGATCCCCTCCAAGGACAGACCCCCCATACTCTCACCAATCCTCTCACAATCCATGTTCATTTGGGACAAAATAATGACTCAACCTTCATTAACCTCTAATTGCCGTCCTCTGGCACATATCTTTAATAACCTGGACTTCACTCCAGGTCTAAACATATTCTCCTTCAAATGGTGGTTGGACAAGGGGCTGTATCGGATTGGTCACTTCTTTACAGCGACAGGCCCATTAACTTTAAAATTTTGTCAGAAACAATTAGACATCCCCAGGGAGGAACACTTTAGGCTTCTACAAATGCAACACTTCTTACACACCTTACGAATCATGGATAGGCCAAGCCACGAATCAGAGGGGTGGAATTTCTGTAATATACCAATCTTTGGCTCAAACGGAAGACAAAACCCCATATATGTCCGCTTGGGATAGAGATCTCCAAATCCAATGGGACCTGGACAAATGGCGGATATCCTTCTCCAGAGCCTACAAGGGGATTCAAAATATTTCCCTAATAGAAGCAAATGTTAAAGTGATGACCAGGTGGTATCTCACACCTTCTAAATTATCTCACATGTTCCCTTCTGTGGATCCACAGTGTTTCAGGGGCTGTGACCTGAATGGCTCTATGGCCCACATATGGTGGGAATGCCCTAAAATTAGGTCTTTCTGGAGGAGGACATTCACTCTGATTCATAAAGTAACAGGGCAAGAGATCCCCATAACTCCTGCAATGGCCCTTTTGAATGCCAATATCCCAGGCGTTTCTAAAGGATCACGTAAATTAACCCATTTCATTCTCCTGGGCACCAAACTAACGCTTGCTAAAGTACAGAGGCAGAGAGAAACACAATGATTTCTTCAGAACAACAAAAAGCCTTTTTATATCCTTTTACGGGGAATGAGTGCCTACCTGCCTTATAGAAGATACCTTGTGGGGAGAACCTAAGGAGCCATCCAGGTTGAAAGACCCGAGGCTGGGGTAGAAAGCCACAGGCATGTACGATCTCCTTTAAAAAGAGATCTTAGGAGCTGGTAAGCGGCAGTATTTTCATTGGTGGAGGCACCCTTCTGTCATCACATTCTTCTTGGCGTTGCAGTTGCACTATTTACATCGCCTGGACATTTGCTAAGTCAGCGCTTGGAAGATTGTTCTGCTAGTGAACCTTATCTTCTATAACCCATTGGAGTGGACTTGAATTTGTTTACTTCATTTATTTATTCATGTTTTTTATTATTTAAGTTTTTCCACTTGTCACTGGTGGTCACGTTTCAGTGTGTGTATATTAATTTCCTTTATTTAGATGTGTTTGAATTTTTTTTGCATTTATACATCTTTCAATTTATTTAGCGCAGCTTTTTTTTTTGCTTGAATTATTTAGTGTGTGTGTTTCACATTTTAGTTGCAGCTTCATTCACTTTATACATTGTATATTTTGCTATACATGTTTTATGGGGATAGCGCAGTAATTTTACCTTTTTTAGTTAACGATTGCTAAAGCCTGGAAACAGCCCAAGGTTTCTTTTATTGCTGCCAAGCGGAAAATCTCCTGGATGATGTGTCAGGAGAAATTGATCAGTATTCTGTTGAACTCCAGGGCAAAGTTTGAATCAACCTGGGAACCCTGGGCTAACCACATAGGTCTCTCCCTCATCCCTGGGGTACAAATTAACCAAGATAATGTCAACAACATTGCTCCTTCGTGAGGATTGGCTCTCTCTCTGACCCCTTCCCTCTCCCCCCCCCCCCCTTCTATATTCTTTTAGTCCCTTTTCTCCCGTTTTGTTTTTGCTGGATTTTCCTAATGTAAATTGTAGGCGAAAAGTTATCTCATCCAATCTGTTACTGCAATTAAAAGGCGCACATTTCCACAGGTCAAAACCTCCCTCAGGAGCTTATGGGACAATCGAAAATGCCACACTTGATTTCTGGGGTGCTCTTTTCTTGTCAATAATCCTTGAAGTGCTTCAGGGGTCTTGGGAGGGTTCCCCCGGCACAGATTGATCCCAATAGTGGTGCCGGGGGGTCTTCTGGGGCAACTTGAGCATAGACCGAGTACCAGGAGGCATCCCATGGATTCCATTGGATCTTAATAATTCTGGAGGTACCATAACCCTTAGACATTGCATGTACCCATTTTATGCATATTGGAATAATCCTTTGTGAAGATAGGTTTTGTCGCAAAAATGTTTCTTTCTTTTTTTCTCTTCTTCATTTGTTGTCTCTATGCAATGTCTGTACTTGATACCACTTTGTTTAAATTTTAATAAAAAACTTTGAAAGAAAAAAAACTCTTTGATTGTTTTCGTAGTATGCTTCGGGTCATTGTCCATCTGCACTGTGAAGCGCCATTCAATGAGTTCTGAAGCATTTTGCTGAATATGAGCAGATAATATTGCCGAAACTTCAGAATTCATCCTGCTGCTTTTGTCAGCAGTCACATCATCAATAAATACAAGAGAACCAGTTCCATTGCCAGCCATACATGCCCACGCCATGACACTACCACCACCATGCTTCACTGATGAGGTGGTATGCTTTGGATCATGAGCAGTTCCTTTCCTTCTCCATACTCTTCTCTTCCCATCACTCTGGTACAAGTTGACCTTGGTCTCATCTGTCCATAGGATGTTGTTCCAGAACTGTGAAGGCTTTTTTAGATGTTGTTTGGCAAACTCTAATCTGGCCCTCCTGTTTTTGAGGCTGACCAATGGTTTACATCTTGTGGTGAACCCTCTGTATTCACTCTGGTGAAGTCTTCTCTTTATGGTTGTTGACTTTTACACACATACACCTACCTCCTGGACAGTGTTCTTGATCTGGCCAACTGTTGTGAAGGGTGTTTTCTTCACCAGGGAAAGAATTCTGTGATCATCCACCACAGTTGTTTTCCACGGTCTTCCGGGTCTTTTGGTGTTGCTGGGCTCATTGGTGCGTTCTTTCTTTTTAAGGATGTTCCAAACAGTTGATTTGGCCACACCTAATGTTTTTGCTATTTCTCTGATAGGTTTGTTTTGTTTTTTCAGCCTAATGATGGCTTGCTTCACTGATAGTGACAGCTCTTTGGATCTCATATTGAAAGTTGACAGCAATAGATTCCAAATGCAAATACCACACTTGAAATGAACTCTGGACCTTTTATCTGCTCCTTGTAAATGGGATAATGAGGAAATAACACACACCTGGCCATAGAACAGCTGAGCAGCCAATTGTCCCATTATTTTTGGTCCCTTAAAAAGTGGGAGGCACATATACAAACTGTTGTCATTCCTACACTGTTCACCTGATTTGGATGTAAATACCCTCAAATTAAAGCTGAAAGTCTGCAGTTAAAGCACATCTTGTTCGTTTCATTTCAAATCCATTGTGGTGGTGTATAGAGCTAAAAAGATTAGAATTGAGTCAATGTCCCAATATTTCTGGACCTTACTGTATATCCCAAGTGGCCTATGTTGGGCATTGGGACATTGACAACTGTCCATAATAATAAATGTTTAAATAGGTTTATTGTTAATATTTATACTTGTATATTCTGGATTTCTTTGAACGAAGAAATATGTAAAATACGTACTGTGTTTTTTTTTAATCAAAAATAAATAAGATGTAAATTATAGCCTAAATGGGATTTTTGTTGTTTATCCTTAAAGTCCCAGTCATTATTGACTTTTCTAATGTACATGCCATGTATGAAGGGATGGTGGTACAACCCTATATCAGGGATGTAGTATGGATTGTCCATTGTTATTTAAATTGTTTTTGAAAAGCATATGGAGCTCTTTATACTATTGTGACAGCAACTATCCACTGTTTCATACTTTGATCGGGATATTGCAGACACTTTTCCTGCCCGCTCTGAGCTCTGTGGGTTATTTACTCACAGATTCAGACTGCTCCGAGAACACTGACAACGAGCCTTAGGGGGCCTGTAAAGCGAGGACTAAAGAAAAATGAACACTAACACTGGGACTATGAAAATCCCTGCACATTGACTATATATTTTGATGCAATGATGGGTGTTTTGTACATTCAGTTTTAATTCATATGAATGAAAAGAATATGAATGAAAGGGGTAGTGTATATGTCAGTACCAGTTAATAAATTATTACCCCCCCCGCCCAGCGAAAGAAATCTTGTACAGGACGCATGTGTCCAAGAAGGAATGGTCACATTATATAGTTAGTCGGTTTCAAAAAAGACACTAGTCCATCTTCTTCAACCAATTAAAAAAATATTTATAATCTGTCCTTAATAGTTCTCCCTTATACAGGGCACAGGAAAATGTAGGAGAGCTAAAACCTAAAATATCTAGGTAGAAACTTCCAAGTGCGACAAAAACCTCACAAGGTACAGGAAATGTGTTTATCCAAATTGTTATATCAGCATTATTCTTGTAACTATGGTTGCCAAAGCTCATAAAAAAGTTAAACCTCCTAGCACCACAAAAACTAGGGTTACTTAGCCATACATAAGGATTTAGGTTACACATTTGCAATCCATTTAACTCCCACACATGCCTTTTACTACTCAAATCTTATTTCATATTTTGGAACAATACAGAATAGGCTGTAATCCAAGGTGCAAAAAATATTTACCAGTGGAGATTTAGGAAAACAAACACAGCTGTATTTCTCCATGGTACAGTATATTCACAAATATCAGATTTTTTTTGGTTTGGATGGAAATCTCTTTCCAATTATGGACATCTTGTAATCACCACCTTATCAATACCAACAATCTAAAAATACAACAAAGGCAACAAAGGCAGCTAGCGTACATAAAAATCAAAACTGAAAAAAATGACTGTGTGTGTGTATTGTCTGACTAAAATGTTTGACCTACAAAATTTCATATACTGTATATGTAATAAATTATTAGGGTCAATGTTAACATATTTGTAGGGTAGAATTTTCTAAATCTGCCCAGGACAAAGCCTATTCTTCAAATACTATGAGATTCTACTACGATGTTTCTTTTCAGTTCAGCTATAATTGTAATGCCTCATTAATTAAAAAAAAACTTAAAACCGGGCCATATAAGCCATGTCCTCGTGTTTCAATTCTAATACAAAATTATTATTTCAAAGTTTTCATTTTTTTCTGCTGCCTTAAGTTATTCTGTCTAGCAAGTGGCAGGTCTGTAAAAAATTATCATTGATGCTGTATGTAGGAATATCTTCTTTTGAGATGTATCAGTAGTGGAATCATAATTCACCAACTCAGAATGTGAACTGATATCTGTACTGGTCCGTGTATGTCTTTTGATATTGCAAGCCTCATTAGGTTGTTGAAGACAGGCATGCACTTGCTAAATAGTTTTGTGGAAGGCAACATGAGGAAAATAGTATGTCAAAAAGATTTATTGATCCTTTTGTTGCCCACATGCAAAGCAATAATATACACAGCTCAAAGGAGCACAGGATGAAATGGTTCCTACCTGTAGGTCAAGAATAATGCTGCTGTCCTTGTGAAAGGCATGGTTCATGGGTTGTGGACATTACTAAAACATGCTGGTGCAGTATTTTATTGATACTGTAACAAATAAGTGTTTCATTTGCAGCTCAACCTGAGAAAAGACTTATCTGGAAAACAACTAATGCAAAATTGTCTCAACTTTATGTTCGCTACCTAAATATATTTGATCCGCTGTCCAAGTCAAAGTGACCTGTAATTGGTTTTGAGCTCCAAAGATGACCAATAGATCCATTCTCTACAAAAAAGAACATGCTAAGGTTGGTATGAATATTAATGCTTCAGTTCCATTGTCTTTCCATCAGTAAAGCAATTAATCCCTTCCGTTCGTAAAAATAATCTTGCAAATATTTTTTTGTAAAGAGTGGCATAATAAATCAGCAGAAACTTTTTCAGTAAGCCTGATGTACACCGATCAGCCATAAAATTATCAGCCCCCACCAAAACCCGTCGAGGCATGGACTTCACTAGACCTCTGAAGTTATGATGTGGTATCTGGCACCAAGTCATCGGTAGCACATCCTGTCCTGTAAGTTGCGAGGTGGGGCCTTCAAGGTTCGGATGCTCGATAGGACTGCGATCTAGAGAATTTGGAAGCCAAGTCAATGCCTCAGACTTGTCGTTTTGTTCTTCAAGCCATTCTTGAATTTATCAGACCAGGCCATGTTCTTTGATTGCTCTGTGGTCCAATTTTGATTCTCACATACCTATTGTAGGCACTTTTGGCTATGGACTACACAGCACCATACACAACAAACTGCGATGCACCGTGTGTTCTGACACATTTCTATCAAAACCAACATTAACTTTTTTCAGCAATTTGAGCTACAATAGCTCTTTTTCATCAACGAGCCTTCCCCTCCCATGACCCTGTCACTGGTTTTTCTTCCTTGGACCACTTGGGTTCAGATCACTGCAAACTGGGAACATCCAAAAGGAGCTTCAGTTTTGGAGTTGCTCAGATCCAGTTATCTAGACATTACAATTTGGCCCTTGTCAAAGACACTCAAATCCTTACACTTGCCCAATTTTCTACTTTCAACACATCAACTTCAGGGACAGAATGATCATTTGCTGCCTAATATATCCCACCCACTTTTAGGTGCCATTGTAATCATATATAATCAATGTTATTGATGTTATCTGTCAGTGATCATAATGTTTTGCCCTTTTTGGGGCCTCTAAAAGCCCCAAAAAGGGTAATACACTTCTGAGGAGTACTCTACAGCCGAAGAACAGGATCTGAAGCCATCTTTTACCCATTTCATTCACATTCATGCAACAGGGAGTTGGGGTCTGTGTCCAGATGGCCACCATTTTGTTGAAGTCTATTGGAGCCTGACAAGTCAATCCTATCTTGAACCAGTCTATCCATATGCTGATCCAACTGATATAAGTCTGAAGGGCATTCGAGCAGTACTATTTTCATTGTTTTGGTCTATTGTTCAGTACAACACACCTCCTATTACTTCCTTTACAAGGGATGAGGGACATTTATCTTGAGGATATTTTTTTTGTTTAACCACTTCCCGCCCGGCCCATAGCAGATGACGCCCGGGCGGTGGTTCAGTTATCCTGACTGGGCGTCATATGACGTCCAGCAGGATAACATGCCGCCGCGCGCCCGCAGGGGTGCGCATCGCGGCGATCGGTGGAGAGATGTGTCAGTCTGACACACCGATACACAGATCTTGGTAAAGAGCCTCCGGCAGAGGCTCTTTACCACGTGATCAGCCGTGTCCAATCACGGCTGATCACGATGTCAATAGGAAGAGCCGTTGATCGGCTTTTCCTCACTCGCGTCTGACAGACGCGAGTTGAGGAGAGCCGATCGGCGGCTCTGCTGGCAGGGGGGGGTCTGCGCTGATTGTTTATAAGCGCAGCCCCCCCTCGGATGCCCACACTAAACCACCAGGGAAGCCGCCAGGACCACCAGGGAGCCGGGCAACATGTGGATGGCCAGGTATGTACCCCATGGCAATCCACAGGTGCCCAATGTGCCCAATCTGTGCCAATCAGTGCCCACAAATGGGCACTGACTGGCACCATTTTAAATCAGTGATGCCCAGCAATGCCACCCATCAATGTGATCAGTGCCACCAATCAGTGTCAACAGTGCTACCCATCAGTATCCATCTGTGCCACCTATCAGTGCCCATCTGTGTCCACCAGTGCCCACCTATCAGTGCCCATCAGTGCCCAGCTGTGCCACCCATAAGTACCCATCAGTGCCACCCATAAGTACCCATCAATGCCACCTACGAGTGCCCATCAGTGCCGCCTATGAGTGCCCATCGGTGCCACCTATGAGTGCCCATCAGTGCTGCATACCAGTGCCACCTATCAGTGCTCATCAGTGCCACCTAGCAGTGCCCATCTGTGCCGCCTATCAGTGTCCATCATCAGTGCCCGCCAGTGCCACCTCATTTGTGCCACCTCATCAGTGCCCATCAGTGCTGTCGTATCAGTGCCCATCAGTGCCATCGTATCAGTGCCCGTCATTGAAGAAGAAAACGTAATTTACAAAAATTTTTAACAGAAACAAAGAAAAACATGTTTTTTTCCCAAATTTTTGGTCTTTTTTTATTTGTTGCGCAAAAAATAAAAACCACAGAGGTGATCAAATACCACCAAAAGAAAGCTTTATTTGTGGGAACCAAATGATAAAAAATTTGTTTGGGTACAGTGTGGCATGACTGTGCAATTGTCATTTAAATTGCGACAGCGCTGAAAGCTGAAAATTGGCCTGGGCGGGAGGGTGTCTAAGTGCCTGGTATTGAAGTGGTTAAAGGTCTTGTCAAACATTTGGATTTCTATTTCTAGGTACGTTTTTTTTTTGTGACTGAGTAGTTACTATGTAGGGGGTATCTGGGGGTCTCTTATTGTTAAAGATGGCTTCCAGATTCTGATAAGCCACCTGCCCACAGATCCAGACAACCACCAGCCAGGATTGTGGGGAAGAAGCCCTTGTCGTCATCAACATGGGGACAAAATGCTGTGCCACAGGGCTCCCCCTGGCAAGGCACCCCCCCATGTTGAGGGCAATTGACCTGATATGGTTCAGGAAGTGGGGGCACATGCTCGCTCCCTCCTTCCCCACACACTCCTGGCCAGCCAGTCTGTATGTTTGGATTGGGTCTAGTAAGTTTTCTTTTCAATCTTAGTTTATTTTCAAAAGTAAGAACACAAAGAATATAACAGAAAAATACCGTTCTTTACAGTATAACATCACATATAGTATACATAGATTAGTGAGGTGTACTTTACCCATGTATAAACAGGAGTGATCATATTAACATACAGCTTTCGGTGAACTACTGGTATATCATATTGTATATTGAAATCTTTATTATAAGAGAAGAATAATATGCGAGTGGAAGCCAACATATAATGAGCCTTGTAGTTTTGCGGGTTGGTGTTATCTGAGGGTTCCCTCTCAACGAATTAGAATGCTGTAGAAATCTTTTATTCACCTATTATAGATAATCAAATCATTTAACTATTCCAAAGATATGATCTTTACCTATATATGTGAGTGGTCGGTTCAGTACTTAACAAAGGGGAAACAGAAAAAGTCAGAAATAAGATCGTGAGTAGAAGTGAGGAATGGTACCTGAGGCATTAGGCACTCCAGCATGGCTAATCGGCGGGTAAGGGTGGGATATCTCTGACCCATAGGGAAAACTCATCAGAATAGCGAAACATGGACCATGAGGCCCAGGTGGCGGTAAACTGCTCCTCCTTTCCCGCTTCCTCCGCCAACAGGCGCTCCAGATCTCTTATCTGGTCCACTTCAACCGCCCATTCTCCCAAGGAAGGTACATCTGTAATTTTCCAATGTCGGGGGATCACTGTCCTAACTGCTGCCAGAAAGTGGCGCAGTACATCTTTTTTAATCGACTTGAGGGGGCCTGGGAGTATAGATAATAGGGCTATCTCTGGTGTGGGTTTGATTGATGTTGCCATCAGCCTGCTGTAAAGATCAAAGACCTTTTGCCATAGTTTCCAGATTGGAGGGCAAGCCCACCAGATGTGAAACCCCCCCCCCCCCCCAGGAAGGTATCCCCCCACTCCCGCCACACATCCCCCACTGCATATATCATCATGGGAAGGTGAGAGGAATCAATCTGAGACAATGCAAAACATCTATAGAAAAACAACAGATAAAAAGGCAAAAAGAAAAACACAAAAACATAGCATTGGTATACATTCGCATTACCTGACGCTCTTCATAATGAGAGGCATAAGATTGACTTCAATCTATGTTCTCACCCGAACCCCAGCCAAATAGTAAATTGGCAAAGAGCAGGGAAAGAACCAGTGGAGACAAAACAAGCCATCAGTCTCTAATTAACTGTTGAGTTAATCTTCTGGGGAAGTAGGTCTTCTTATCCCTGGGCCAGAAGAAACTGATCTAGACCTAGGACGTCTGCGGCGCTGTGGAAGTGGACCAAGTCCCACTGGCCTGATCTATCCTCTGGAGGGTCTAACCAGTTCAAAACTTCTACCGGATCTTGTTCGATAAAGAGGAAAAAGTCGGGCAGTTGGTCTGGATCAGAGAGCATAAACCTGTTGCCGCCCCGTGTCACCTTGATGCTGAAGGGGTGACCCCATGTATAGGTAGCTCCAGCTTGCCGTATAAGGTCAAGTAGAGGGCGCACCACTCTACGCATATACAGCGTATTGCGAGATAAGTCAGGGTATAGGTGAATAGGGGCACCAAAGAAGTCAACAGGACCCAAGTTCCATGCCTTTCGCATGATCTCTTCTTTTAAAGTGTAATAGTGGACCCGACATAGAACATCGCGGGGGCGACCATCTCAGGCCCCCCCTGGCCCTCCTACCCTGTGAACACGATCCAGTTCAATTGGTGATGTTGCCTCTCTTCCCAGTGCTTTATTGAGGATAGTTATGACAGTGGGTTTCAATTCTGCTCCAGATGTTGCCTCCGTTATGCCTTGCAGTTTAATGTTATTTCTGCGACTGCGATTTTCGCTGTCTTCTATGCGGAGTTGCTGGTGGCGTATGCGCCTAAGATGTGTCGCAGATGAGGATTCAAGGGCTGTTATACGTGCCTCGTGGTCATCCTGAGCCGTGGTTAAGACCAATACTGCTTCCTCATTAGCTGTGACTTGTTGCCTCAGGGCGTTCAGCTCCACGTGGAGGGAATCTTCCATTTTGCTTGCCCAGGATTCGAAATCCATTCTGAAGGCAGAGAGGAGGGCAGCAGCTTCCGTTCTAATGGGTTCTCCTGATAGGGGATGCGTAGCAGACTGGGATTCCCCGGTGCCTGTGTCGGGCGATTAGACTGACCTCGTGGAGGAGGCTGATGGCTCTCCCTTAGAATTCTGAAGTCTCTTATTATTGTCCTCTGCCGTGTGAGCTGCTGCTGAAGTGGAGGTGGGAGGCTTGGTCTTTCCCGGGTTGCGGCCGGGCGCCATCTTGTCTTTGGGAGTTCGGGGATCAATCGGTGCCGTTCTAAGTAGATACCTCTGTATGGTGCCTTGTTGAGGGTCGGTAAGCTCCGTGGAGTGTGAGCTAGCTGCCGCCATGTATTATGTGGGTGTGCTATGCTATGTAGATAGCCTGTAGCTGTCGGGATAGCACGGGACTCAGGGGTGCGGGTCTTCAGCCATCCATAGTCAGTCTCTCTCCATCAAAACCTATCTTCCACGGAGATGAGGGGGACTGGGGAGGAAAAACAGGCCTGCAGGAGCAGCGGTGTCACCCTATTAACATGGGCGCAAGGCTGGAACACCGTATGGGTTCAAGGGGGAGAGTACCGTCCAGCCAGGGCACAGTTTCTTGTAAGCTAGGCCGCAAGATGGTAAGATGGCGGCCGTCACTGGAAGTCTCTAGTGTTACCGGGGTCAGCGATGGGTCTGAGCTGGCTATAAACTTGTCAGATAAGCCCAGGGGGTGGCCACTATATGTGAAGGTGAATTATATGACCCCCTTACCTCCGGTCGCAGCGCCAAGATCCAGTGATGCTGGGGGCCTCACAGGCCTCGGGCCTGCCGCAACCATCCAGGGCCTGTTTTCTCTGTCTTGTCTGGTGTCCCCTCACAGTCCGGTCCGCTCCGGATACAGCGCTCCCGGCCCCAGGGCCGCCGATCACCCTCCGCACCGCCGATCGCGGCACTCGAGACCGGGGATTTTGTGTGTCTCGTAGGCTGAAAGATGGCGGCCGGTGTCTGTGGAGTGAGGCCGGCTGCGGCCCGAAAACAAGGCAATCCGTCAGCCAATCTGCTCAAATGCCCTCAGTAAAGGACTCCTCCAGTGCCCAGTGGCTACCAGGTAGGCTTTGGAGCAGCCCTTGATGTCTGTGGAGGCCGGATGGCAGTAGATTGCAGAGGGCCAAGCGGAGCTCCCCTGCAGTGCATCCAGGGCCTGTTTTCTCTGCCCTGTCTGGTGTCCCCTCACAGTCCGGTCCGCTCCGGATACAGCGCTCCCGGCCCCAGGGCCGACGATCGCCCTCCGCGCCGCCGATCGCGGCACTCGAGACCGGGGATTCTGTGTGTCTCGTAGGCCTCAAGATGGCGGCCGGCGTCTGTGAAGTGAGGCCGGCCCGCGGCCTGAAAACAAAGCAATCCGCCGGCTAATCTGCTCCAATGTCCTCAGTAAAAGGCTCCCCTAGTGTCCAGTGGCTATTAGGTAGGTTTTGGGGCAGTTTTTGACGTCTATGGAGGCCGGATGGCAGTAGATTGCAGAGGGCTAGACGGAGCTCCTCTGCAGTGCGTCCATTCACCTCGCCGTTCGGACACGCCCCCCCCCGGGTCTAGTAAGTTTTACGTTGCATCCTACTAAAATTAATTCTAGACTCAAAGTGTCTAGTATGCATTTTGGAGGGGGCTCTATGCAATTTTTTTATGCTACAGCAAAACTGACATGTACAAGAAAAAAAAAATAACACAGTTGCTGGCTTCTTTAACCAGTTCGGCTCTAGAGCAATTTTTTTCATTTATTGCACACATGTAAAAATCTTAATTTTGGCAATAAAATTGTTTAAACCCCCATAACATAATTTATGAAAGCAAAGGCCCTGTAGAATAAAAAGGTGGTAGTAACAATTTTTTATGTCATATGATATTTGTGCAACTGTTTAATAAATGCAAAAATATAATAAATTAACTGCAAATACACACAATATAATATGCATTTTTTGTGTAAAATAAAAAAAATAAGGTTGCGTTGAGTAAATAGATACAAAACTTGTATGTGTATTGCATTTGCCCATGATTTGGGAAAAAAATGATGGTGCCCAAACATCTCCATAGGTGATGCTTTAAAAGTTTTCACAGTTAATCAGTTTAGAGTCACCCAGGAGCTCTTGTGCAATAATTACACTCTGACCACAACAGCAATACACCACATGTGTGGTGTGACTGTGGTTTGCATACATGCGTAGCCTGGGCATGCATTTGTGTCTGCAGGGCAATTGGTTTTACAGCAAAAAAAAAAAATGTATACGTTTTATTATTATTTTATTGTTTTTAAACAGTTTTTCTTTTATTTATTTATTTTTACTTTATTACTATCACAAAAGGTTAACAAACCCCCACGTGATAGCATTTGGCAGGTATATAGACCCCAGTGTCTCTTCACAGGATCTAACCAAGCAGATGTAGATGTGTCCTCTGGCTGTACCAGGAATTACCTGGCCAGGAAATGGTGGATATGAAGATGCAATTGGACTTTGGATTTCCTGGCAGCAGAGGGTATGGGTTGGTAGTTGCTACTCATCGACTCTGTCTCTTAGTACCGGGGTGCCACAAGAAAGTGTGCTAAGCCCTTTTTCCTTTACTTTGTATACTTCTGATTGTGTCTCCTGCTTCAAGGTGAGCTCTCTTCTAAAATTTGCAGATAAAACCACGTTAGTTGGGAGAATAAGGGATAGTGACAAGGGCTGCATATCGGCAGGAAATAGGAAACCGAGTGGGTTGGTGCAGAGATAATAATTTAGAGTTAAATGTGGATAAGACAAAGGAAATAATTGTAGATTTTAGGAGACGTAGAGAGACCAGCTATGAGCCAGTTTTGACTGATGGGGTGGTGGTCGAGAGGGTACAGCAGTTCCGTTTCTTGGGAACAATAATTAGGGATATAAACAACAGGGAACAATCAGTGCAAACACAATAATAGAGCACAAACGAATGCAAGCGGAACACTATAGGAAATCACATAAGCCTAAAGATAATTTGTAAAACAATGGTAAGTGCAGCACAAAAAATATTAGAAAGAAGGAAACAGTCCAATCCAGATGAATGGGAACTCCAATAACCAGATAGATGGAATTACAACATCCCTCGTGAAGAAAGGTGGAAATAGATTCTTCCAATGATAGGTGACAATATCCTACACCACATAAGCCAAAATACGCTTACCAGAGATGGTGGACCTCCTTTTTACAGAAGGTCAAAAGCGCGTTTATGCCCACAGGGATGATGTTAACCTCCAGTGGGGCTTGAGCAATCCTCAATCCGGACACATGGAGCTCCTGTCCAGCAGTGAGGTCATGCAGAAAAAACTTCAGAGACCTGTAATGATATGTGGTATGAGGATCGTTTCCAAAAAGAAAAAGGGC
Source organism: Aquarana catesbeiana (assembly GCF_042186555.1). Lineage (NCBI taxonomy): Eukaryota > Metazoa > Chordata > Amphibia > Anura > Ranidae > Aquarana > Aquarana catesbeiana. The sequence continues at coordinate 264,217,980 of NC_133332.1, forward strand.
ACACTCTAAGTGTACTCCGTCATTTATTAAAAGTATATAATATGAAAGTATAGCGCTCACTAGCGCAATGGATAAAAATGCCAGTATATTAAAACCAAAACAGCATGATCCGTGGATCGAGTGCACAGCATATAGAGGCGGCAGCGGGTGACGTTTGTGCGGTAAGCTCCTCCCCTCATACGTGGCGTTACGTCCTAACAGGACTTCATCAGCGAGGGTGGAGCTAAGGAGTTACCCTACAAGCTTAAATAGACAGCTGGTGTCTGAAAGGAATGGGGCAGAACCGGAAGTCAGAGGCACTAAATACGGACGCCTAACCAAGTGGGGACACCAGCTGAAAGGAAATAAGTAAAACGACAAATATTTAAATAAAAAACATAGTGATTAGTACATAGCAAACCCAGTCTAAAAATACATAAAACCGGACAAAAAAATACCCACGGCCATCTCTTTACAAAATCAAAAACAAAGAACATTATGTTGGACAATAAAAGATAAAAAACAAAAAAATAAACAAATAGAAGTTATTAATGTATATACAAAAGGGAAATTCCAGTGATTACTTATCGGATATAAAGCAGTTGAGATCAAATTCAACGTTTAGCCCCTTCGGGACCGCGACCTTAGTATCATAAATCCACAGGGATTCACGTTGACTCAACTGCCTTATATAATTACCTCCTCTCCAATGTTTATTTATTTTTTCCAGACCCCAGAACTGCAAACATTTCAGGTCCTTATTGTGGAAAATTCTGAAATGCTTGGAAACATGTGATTTAAGACCCCTTTTGATGTTATTTACATGTTCAGCTATGCGGGCACCCATAAGTCGAGAAGTTCTACCTACATATTGGAGTCCACAATCACACTGCAACATGTAAACAACTCCTTCTGTATCGCACGTGATAAGATTTTTAATCTGATATTTCCTGTTAGTAGCCGAGGCAGTAAACTCTTTCCTCATTTTAAGATTGTGTTTGCACTGCTTACAAGCTGGGCATTTCCCACAGGCATAGAATCCGGACAGAAAATTAAAAATTCTATTTTCTTTTACGACAGGAGGATCCCCCACAATCGGGGCTAACATATCTCTCAGAGTTGGCGGTCTCCTGTAAATAAATCTCGGGCGTGGAGGTAGCACTGTACCTAATATTTTGTCTCTCTTTAAAATTTCCCAATGCCTCATAATAATCTTCTCAAATTTCTTATGTTGAATGTTGTAATCTAAGATTATTTTGTACTCAAAGTTATCTCTCTTCTTCTTATTTTTATCTGAATCTGCAACTAAAATCTCTTGGTCCATATTTCCAATACTATCAACATCACTTGCTATCTGTTCTTTAGTGTATCCCTTCTGTAAAAACCGGTCAGCCAATACGTTGGCCTGTTCATAATAGTCCGAATCCAGAGTACAATTTTGCCGCAGGCAAATGAATTGGCCTCTAGGAATGTTATATAGCCAAGAGTGGTGATGACAGCTATCCAAAGATATGTACCTGTTTCTGTTAGTCGGTTTAAGATAATTTCTAGTCTTAAAAGAACCACCTTGCTTAAAAATTTCTAAATACAGAAAATCTATGCGTGAAGCATCAGCGTTCCAGGTTAAGCGGATGTTCTTATTGTTACCGTTAAGCTTAGACATAAAAAGCTGAAGGCTAATCAGATCCCCCTCCCATATCATGATCAAATCATCTATATATCTTTGGTAGCAGACCAACTGTGTCGGTCTGCTACCAAAGACAAACTCCTCCTCCCATAGTGCCATAAAGATATTTGCGACACTTGGCGCAAAATGGGCGCCCATGGCAACTCCGAGTATTTGTAGGTAGAACTTCTCAACCTATGGGAGTCCGCATAGCTGAACATGTAAATAACATCAAAAGAGGTTTTAAATTGCATAATGTTTCCAAGCATTTCAGAATTTTCCACAATAAGGACCCGAAATACTGGCATTTTTATCCATTGCGCTAGTAAAAGCTATATTTTCATATTATATACTTTTAATAAATGACGAAGTACACACTTATGCCCTGTACACACGGTCGGACATTGATCAGACATTCCGACAACAAAATCCATGGATTTTTTCCGACGGATGTTGGCTCAAACTTGTCTTGCATACACACGGTCACACAAAGTTGTCGGAAAATCCGATCGTTCTGAACACGGTGAAGTAAAACACATACGTTGAGACTATAAACGGGGCAGTAGCCAATAGCTTTCATCTCTTAATTTATTCTGAGCATGCGTGGCACTTGCGTCGGATTTGTGTACACACGATCGGAATTTCTGACAACGGATTTTGTTGTCGGAAAAGTTTATAGCAAGCTCTCAAACTTTGTGTGTCGGAAATTCCTATGGAAAATGTGTGATGGAGCCCACACACGGTCGGAATTTCCAACAACAAGGTCCTATCACACATTTTCCATTGAAAAATCCTATCGTGTGTATAGGGCATTAGAGTGTGTCCTTTTTCTTTTTGGGAACGATCCTCATACCACATATCATTACCTGTCTCTGAAGTTTTTTCCGCTGGACCTCACTGCTGGGCAGGAACTCCATGTGTCCGGATTGAGGATCGCTCAAGCCCCACTGGAGGCTAACATCATCCCTGTGGGGATAAACGCGCTTTTGACCTTCTTTTATAATAATAAGGTCCACCATCTCTGGTAAGCGTATTTTGGCTTATGTGGTGGAGGATATTGTCACCTATCATTGGAAGAATCTATATCCACCTTTCTTCACAAGGGAGCTTGTAATTCCATCTATCTGGTTATTGGAGTTCCCATTCATCTGGATTGGACTTTTTTCTTCTTTCTAATATTTTTTGCGCTGCACTTACCATTGTTTTACAAATAATTAGGGAGGATGTGTAATGGCCAGGGCACATATCCCTAAGAGATTGTACTTCTTAAAGCGGAGTTCCACCCAAAAATGGAACTTCCGCTTTAAGGGAAGGTGACCCCCTGACATGCCACATTTGGCATGTAATTTTTTAGGAGGGGGAGCGGATACCCGCTTGTTAGAGGGTCCCAGCTCCCACTTCCTCCTGGTGCATCGTGGCACCGGAAGGGAGATCACCTCTCCCCCCTCCCTCTCGGCAATCATTTGGGACACGTCACAGGTCCCAGATGATTGCCCGGCCAGTCACGGCGAGGGGCGTGGCTCGCGCATGCACAGTGGGTGCCCGTCTGTGAAGCCACAGCCGGGCACCCACATTTACAATGCCGGCGCCACAGAGAGGAGGGGGAGATGAGCGGGGCTTCGCCCGCATCGCTGGACCCTGGGACAGGTAAGTGTCTGATTATTAGTAGTATTATTAGTAGCAGTATTTGTAGCTGCTGACTTTTAATTTTTTTTTTTTTTAGCAGAACTCCGCTTTAAGGAAGCTGTGGAGGGCAGGCTTTTCTGGGCCTCCTAAGCTTCTATAAGGCTTCCTTCGAGAGTGTGTTGGCTTATCACATCTCTCTGTGGCAAGGGATGTGCACAGTCCAATGTAAGAAATGTCTTACGGAGGGTGATAAAAACAGCGGAGAAGATCATTAACCTCCCTGGCGGTATGATTATGTCAGATTTTCGAAGCTCAATCGGTACATTGTTTCACATGGAAATTTGGTGTTTTATATTGTAGGCCTGTAATTCTTAGGAATAACTCACTTAAATCTGTCCAAACAAGAGTCTAGTAGACATCCCGGGTATGATAAAGTTTGAAACACAAAATCATAAATTATAATATAATAAATAACTATAAATCATTATAAAAAATAATAATATAATAATAATACATTTTATTCAATAATGTAATCAAATCAAAAACACTGTAATTTGCTCAGTTGCAGAATTGTCGCTGTTTTCACTTTCAGTGTTTGATGACTAATTTCGCCACAAATCACTATCGCTCAATTCTGCAAGTGATTCTAATTCACTATCGCTGTTTTCTAGCTGGTCTAAAACCGCTTTTGATGTAAAGGGACACTTTTTGGTTGCCATGAACATTCTCAAGTTTCCAGGCAGAAAGAACAGTATATACAGTATAATATAAAACTGCATGCAGGGCACTGGGCAAAGCACTAGGGACAAAAGGGATGTGAAATGATTTGATACAGTAATGTATTCTTACAGATTACAGTGGACTGTATGTGTTATGCATTTTTCACTTTGTTGAATTTGCCACCGGGCTCCACCCCCCTTCCTTCGCAACGCTCGTAGGGAACGGAGCCCGACACAGTGATGAATCGAGTGGAGTACACAGCCCGCGGACACAGCGGGAGGACATTGGGGACAAGGTAAGTAACTTTACCAGGATACTGCAATGCAATCCCTAGTGTGGCTCGGGGTTACTGCTTTTGGTAATGAAAATTTCCCCCGAGCCACACTCGGGATTACCACTAGGAAGGTTAAGGGGGCATATTTACAGATCATTGAAGAACTGGGGGAGAGGAGGTGCCTTTAGAGAGCTATTAATATCCTGAAGGAAAGCCCCCATCCTACAAATGCCTTGTTTACAGTTTTGCCCTCTGGCAGGCGATTAAGGAGTATTTTCTCTCGTACGACCAGGCCGCAAAACAGCTGCTTTCCACAGTCTGTAGGTTTTTGAATGCTAGAGGCCTTTTAGGGTTAAATTACTGTTGTTTTTATGAATGTTTTTACTGCGTGTTGTTTTTATGAAGATAATGTCCATGTGAGGTATGTGATGTATTTTATGTAAGGAGGCTGCATCTGCATTGCATTTTTGATTTTTATTGTAAAATGACAATAAATTATTTTGATTCTTATGTCATTTTCTGGCAATTTAAAACTCTTTTTTCCTTTATAAATGTCAGTGCTTAAAAAATTGCTGCTCCTAGCAGCATGGAATAAAAAAAAAAAGTTTGCTGTGGAACATTCACCAGAGCAGTTTCATGAGGCCCTCGTGAAAGTTCCATGCTTCAGCTCTATGCAGCCCTCGCAATTTTTTATGACACTCCCTTAACTACTATCCCAGAAAATGGGCATTTTTAATTTGACAGATTTGGCTCCAATTGATTTCAAAGAGGTTGGAATTCGCCAAACCCTGCTCGGATTAAACCCAGGGCAGTTCGGGTCATTACTATATCTGATTATGTCACCCATATGAGCTAACCCATGCAAAGTTCCCATCATTCATCATCCTGGCACGTTTGGCATCTGCCAAAATGGCTGACAAGAATGGATGTGTTAGTGGCTTGGCAATAACCAGTACATTTTTGCCCTGATAAAAAAGACTTCACTAGTGTTTGAGTGAAATCCTAAAACATACTATCAAATTTAATTAACTATTTTCTGCTTATAAGCAAACATATCCCAATTTTTACCCAGATATTGGAGTCTGAGAGATGCCTATGTCCTAAGCAGCCCACTGGTACATCCATTCATATCAGCCCTCCTGGCAGGATGCCAATCATGCCAGAACAATAGTTTGGTTTTCAGTGAACAGGGAAATTTGGCAAGGTCAGCTCAGTTGGGTGGAATCGTGACATATCTTTATTTTCTAGTTATTATATCTCAGGTGTCACATCGCCACTCGTATTCCAACAGGAAAACCCATTTCACTATACCTTTAGGTATTCTCTATTGCATTCTCAGGAAAAAACATGAAACCAGGAGTCAATTTGTTTGGCAATCAATATATAAGTGCTAGTTATGACATCAATTTGTCGCATTATTTTTTTACCCAACGTCAAAATTATTTTAGCAGTCATAAAATATGATGGTAGCCTGCCATACACTTGTCTTCTTTATGTGTGTTTTGCCGTGACATTTTTATTTATTAATGATTAATGACTATATTCTCGCCATATTTTATAGATGGAGATGGGATTTATTATTAGTAAAATGCTGCTCATTGATATAATGTTTTTGAGATGAGTTCTGTAAAGGACATTCAGAGTGCCATTTATAACATGCTGTATATATACTGTGTGACACTTTAGAGCTGATGACCTGACTCGACTGATGTCTGCACTCAAATAAGAGTGAACTTTTTAAATTTTTTTTTGCCCTACTCATTTTTACAATACAAAAGGTTCAGAATTTTATATAAAATAATTTTGAAGTCTATAGCTGTGGCATTTTAATTTTGACTTTAGCAGGTTTATTCAATAAGGAAGAACAGTGCGAAATGTGTAATAATCTATTGCAACCAGTCAGTCTTCTCTGTTTTATGGATATGAGTGTAATCAGAGGACAGATGATTGATTTTTGTGGATTACTGAACTTTGCACCTCATTACTGCTCTGCCCCATGGCAGGCATGAATGGGCAATCAAATAATGACATATTCATTGCTAATTACACTGTAAACTGCACTGCAGTTTCATTTTTCACCAGTGCCAGGACAAGTTTTGCCAAAATGTGCCTCCCTCCAAAGCTTATATGGGTAAAGCATGCATATCCACACATACAGTAGCAGGGTTGGCACAGGGTGCAACTTTCTCCAGCCCTTAGGGTTTCTACATTATGGTCCCTGGAAAACCAAATGGCATTAGAAAAGGTAATTCAGCAGTGTGTTTTAGTCATTAGAGCATGTTAAAAGACCAGGTTTTAATTAATGTTATTCTAAGTGAAGTTTGTTCTTCAGACTGATTTATTTTTTAAAACCCACATAAAAACAAAATTACTACAAGTGTAAGACACATTACTGACCAGTTAAAAGTCATCCAAACTATAGGTTGGTTTTCTCTTCCTGTACCATGCGAGACAACTAACAGCTGCACTGTTATTGAGACCATATACAGTCAGGTCCATAAATATTGGGACATCGACACAATTCTAATCTTTTTGGCTCTATACACCACCACAATGGATTTGAAATGAAATGAACAAGATGTGCTTTAACTGCAGACTTTCAGCTTTATTTTGAGGGTGTTTACATCCAAATCAGGTGAACGGTGTAGGAATTACAACAGTTTGTATATGTGCCTCCCACTTTTTAAGGGACCAAAAGTAATGGAACAGATTAACAATCATCCATCAAACTTTCACTTTTTAATACTTGGCTGCAAATCCTTTGCAGTCAATTACAGCCTGAAGTCTGGAACGCATAAACATCACCAGACGCTGGGTTTCATCCTGCCAGGCCTCTACTGCAACTGTCTTCAGTTCCTGCTTGTTCTTGGGGCATTTTCCCCACACTTTTGTCTTCAGCAAGTGAAACGCATGCTCAATCGGATTCAGGTCAGGTGATTGACTTGGCCATTGCATAACATTCCACTTCTTTCCCTTAAAAAAACTCTTTGGTTGCTTTCGCAGTATGCTTCGGGTCATTGTCCATCTGCACTGTGAAGCGCCGTCCAATGAGTTCTGAAGCATTTTGCTGAATATGAGCAGATAATATTGCCCGAAACACTTCAGAATTCATCCTGCTGCTTTTGTCAGCAGTCACATCATCAATAAATACAAGAGAACCAGTTCCATTGGCAGCCATACATGCCCACGCAATGACACTACCACCACCATGCTTCACTGATGAGGTGGTATGCTTTGGATCATGAGCAGTTCCTTTCCTCCATACTCTTCTCTTCCCATCACTCTGGTACAAGTTGATCTTGGTCTCATCTGTCCATAGAATGTTGTTCCAGAACTGTGAAGGCTTTTTTAGATGTTGTTTGGCAAACTCTAATCTGGCCTTCCTGTTTTTGAGGCTCACCAATGGTTTACATCTTGTGGTGAAACCTCTGTATTCACTCTGGTGAAGTCTTCTCTTGATTGTTGACTTTGACACACATACACCTACCTCCTGGACAGTGTTCTTGATCTGGCCAACTGTTGTGAAGGGTGTTTTCTTCACCAGGGAAATAATTCTTCGGTCATCCACCACAGTTGTTTTCCGTGGTCTTCCGGGTCTTTTGGTGTTGCTGAGCTCACCGGTGCGTTCTTTCTTTTTAAGGATGTTCCAAACAGTTGATTTAGCCACACCTAATATTTTTGCTAACTCTCTGATGGGCTTGTTTTGTTTTTTCAGCCTAATGAAGGCTTGCTTCACTGATAGTGACAGCTCTTTGGATCTCATATTGAGAGTTGACAGCAACAGATTCCAAATGCAAATAGCACACTTGAAATGAACTCTGGACCTTTTTATCTGCTCCTTGTAAATGGGATAATGAGGGAATAACACACACCTGGCCATGGAACAGCTGAGCAGCCAATTGTCCCATTACTTTTGGTCCCTTAAAAAGTGGAAGGCACATATACAAACTGTTGTAATTCCTAAACGGTTCATCTGATTTGGATGTAAATACCCTCAAATTAAAGCTGAAAGTCTGCAGTTAAAGCACATCTTGTTTGTTTCATTTCAAATCCATTGTGGTGGTGTATAGAGCCAAAAAGATTAGAATTGTGTTGATGTCCCAATATTTATGGACCTGACTGTATGTTTTAATACCAGTATGCCATGACTGTCTCTGACTGTGATGTGTATTTATACTGTGTTTGTACCTTTAACATTTTAAGTAAAAATATTTGGGGGAAAAAAAATAAATTACATTTCTGGTACAAATCATTTTGAATGTGCCACCACAATACCAAACACAAAACAAATTAAACAAATTAAACAAATTAAAACAAAACAAATTAAAAAAAGTTTAAATATGTAGGGTGCAAAAAAACGAAAAAAAAAACTGTCAAAAAATAGATAAGAAGAAAGGGGGTTAGTGAAGGGTTTATAAGGCATTTACAATGTACACATAATAACTTATGAATAAAGAGAAGGCCCAGTTTGGTAGATTACATGGTGCTAGAGGTTCACCCATTGTAATCGCATCATTCATATAATTTCAATTGATTGAAATTCGCTATTCTCTGTATGTGACCGTTCTTCTTTTAAGAATACAGTTGGCTGTCACACAGACAGCAGACTCCCCTGATTACACCTGGAGAGCCACTTACCTATTGTAATCTACAGGACTAAGCTGTCAGTTTAAGACTCTGGTCCTGCATAGTACAGAAGATGGTTGGGCTGATGCAAAGCCAGAGGAGGCTACCAGCCCACAACTGTGCCTGAATAATTGTTTGCATCACTTAAGGCTGAACTCTGGGCTTCCCCTCCTAACATTTCACTCCCTCAAACTAATCACTACCATTGAACAAAAACCCCCCTTTAACCTTTAATCATGGGTCATGTGATGCTCCAGTCCTGAGTCTTCTCTCTTCTTCTGTGTTCAGATAGTGGGTACCCTTTTGGGTGTTTACGTCACTGCCCGTATGAAGTAGACATTTACGATTGGCTGTCCAGTGGCAGGGTCCTCCTAGAATCAGAAAGCACAGTCTGAGTGGTGATGTCCACAAAAGGGGACTGTTGGGGATTGGTCTGCCTGGACACATCTACATTGCTGGATTGCCTTAACAAATAAATCTTACAAACTCATCAAGAAAATGTTCAAAGCCCTTCCAAATGATTAAAGTGCAATTCTGGCTATGCACGTAACTAGCCTTAAAACTATCCTCTCCCTCTTCTAACACCTATGCTAACTAACTTGTGTATAAAAAATGTATATACTTACCTATTGTCAAGCCGCTCCTGTCTGATCACGTGAACTGACTCCCCTGTGTCAGCCAGTGTGGCTACAGGGGAGTGGACAGACATTGAATGGGATCACATGACCGGACTGGAGTGTGGAGTTTGGGTTTCTTGCACCTTTATCGGTTCCATACTGGTTTTACCGGGTATAAAGGTACATAGAGACAAAATGTTCATACAGCATCAGCTGACCTTTTGTCTTCTTATGTTTAACTATTGCCATTTTTTTTATATGTGGCTCAAGAAAGGTTAACTCATTTTTCTGTCAAACTCATTGTGTCTGAAGCAGTAGCAGTCTGTATGTGTGCAGACAATGGGTCCAGTTTGGTGACTGAAGGAACCAGTTAAGCAGAGAGGCTGCATTGGGGCAGCTTTATTTTAAGGAGGAATAGACAGTGCTGTGTGACAAAATGGCTAAGAAGCCAAAATACACTATATTGTCAAATGTATTGGGACACGTGCCTTTACACGCACATGAACTTTAATGGCATCCCAGTCTTAGTCCGTAGGGTTCAATAATGAGTTGGCCCACCCTTTGCAGCTATAACTGCGTCAACTCTTCTAGGGAGGCTGTCCACAAAGTTTAGGAGTGTGTCTATGGGAATGTTTGACCATTCTTCCAGAAGCGCATTTGTGAGGTCAGCCACTGATGTTGGACGAGAAGGCCTGGCTGGCAGTCTCCACTGTAATTCATCCCAAAGGTGTTCTATCAGGTTGAGGTCAGGACTCTGTGCAGGGCAGTCAAACTTGCTCAACCAAGTCTTTATGGACCTTGCTTTGTGCACTGGTGCGCAGTCATGTTGGAACAGGAAAGGGCCATCCCCAAACTGTTCCCACAAAATTGGGAGCATGAAATTGTCCAAAACGTCTTGGTATGCTGATGCCTTAAGAGTTCCCATCACTGGAATTAAGTGGCCAAGCCCAACCCCTGAAAAATAACCCCACACCATAATCCCCCCCTCCACCAAAAGATTTGGACCAGTACACAAAGCAAGGTCAATAAAAACATGGATGAGAGAGTTAGGGGTGGAGAAACTTGACTGGCCTTCAGAGAGTCCTGACCTCAAGCCGATAAAACACCTTTGGCATCAATTTGAGCGGAGACTGCGAGCCAGACCTTCTCGTCCAATATCAGTGCCTGACCTCACAAATGCGCTTCTCGAAGAATGGTCAAACATTCCCATACACACACTCATAAACCTTGTGGACAGCCTTTCCAGAAGAGTTGAAGCTGTGATGGCTGTAGAGGGTGGGCAAACGCAATATTGGGCCCTATGGACAAAGACTGGGGTGCCATTAAAGTTCATGGGTGTTTAAAGGTGGATGTCCCAATACTTTTGACAATATAGTGTATGTTTGTGTTCACTGTTGTGCTAAGGACCCCCTGTGTGGCCAGAACACTGTGTTAAGATGGGTATACATGAGTAGATTTTGGAATGAAAATTTTCAGTACATTTGATGACTTGACTGGAAGTAGTTCAGAATTTCCTTTGCTTTTAACATTTGACTTTGGAATGAACGGAATTTCCAACGAAAAAACACATACAACGTTAGAAATGTGTTCCTTTGAAAAAAAAATTCCATTCTACTCCTTCAAATTTTCTTGTCAATGTGGTCGAAAATGAACATCGATTTCACTCCACTAATGACTAGAAAATTAAACGAACATTTATCTTAAAATCAAAAGTTTGTTCAAAACTTTACTAGTGTATTTTTATTTTTCACATTTGGAAGAATAAAAGTGGACAAAAAGTCCTAAAACCCATTGTGCTAAGTGGACTGAATCCTTGAAAAAGTCTTCATTTAAATCACACAGTAGTTTAATAAAATAAAGAAAAACTGCAGGTAAGTTAGCCTACTCAGACAGACTGTGGCTTTAGCCTGAGACAGTATTAACTGACCTTATGACAGCATAGGATTAATGTCTGGCAGGCCTAACTCTTGAATTGAGAGTACAAGTTTCCAGCAGTATCATTAGAAAGAACAGCAGATAGCAAATGGAGAATCAATGGTACAATGTCACTAGCTCCTGAATCTCTCTGTTTATGCAGTTGACTGCATCAATCTAAAAGGCTATATCTTTCTTTAAAAGTATTCATTTCTTTACTCTTGCTTTTCTCTCTCTCTGATCTTTATAAGGCCTAACTGAAGCTACATTTTTTTAAATTTTGTGAAGCGTGGGAAAGGGTAAGACTCTCTATTAGGGCAGGAAGTGACACACAAAAACAAGCACACACATTTTTAGTAGAATGGTTAAAACTTCTGAAAATTCTAATTCATTAGAGGAATGTCACATGCATTTGTGCAGGCTGGATAAGTTTTCCATGTAATTTCTGTAATAGAATAATCCCCATCATCATCGGCTCCATCTAGTGGCTAAAATCCCCTATATTTTGTCATGGAGGTTTTTCAGAAAACCATACTGCAGCTTGGTCACTATATGGAGCTTACATAGTTACATGGTTGGTAAGGTTGAATAAAGACAACAGTACATCCAGTTCAACCTGTGTAGGTGTGTGTGTAGAGAAATCTTTTCCCACATCCCCGTATATTGTTTTCGCTAAGATGCCAGTCCAAGAGTCTTTTAAAACTATCCATACCTCCTGTCGACACCACCGATTGTGGAAGAGAGTTCCACTTCCTTACCGCCCTGACAGCAAAACCCTCCCTACCCATCTTAAAGTGGATGTAAACCCAATGTCATCCTTTCTAAACTACTACCATAGGGGTTATCTATTAGGATATACATGCATGTATCTTTACCTGTCAAATGTCTCCCCTCTGTCTGTTATGAGACCCGAAAAACTGCATATTCTGTGGGCGGGTCTGTTGTCTGGAGCTCGTGGGTGGAGTTGTGATGTCAGTAAACTCCCCGCCCACCTCTACACTCCCCTTGTCAATATGCATTTTCTCCTGTTTATTTGTTACACTGAACTTCTGCTATGATCTCTAACATCCAGTGAAAAGACAGGAAAGTAACCACATGACTTCAGCATGAAAAATTATGCTGATGTATGGAACAGCCAATCATTGCAGAGCTGCTGAAGAAAGGAGTGGGGGAGAGAATTAAAAATAATGCATGTCTTAGGCTAGTGCACGAGATATGTTAATCACCTGTCACTCACAGCAAGGGGGAGGATTTGACAAAGTTTTTCTCTGTTTGTGAAGGTTTATCTCACTGAACAATAAAAGAGGATTGCTCAGAGCTGGATTAACTCTTTGTGGTAAGACTGGGCTCAAATGATAGGAAATCTTATACTCTACATTATGACATAAAAAAAAAAAAAAATTTCGGGTTTACATCCACTTTAAGGTTAAATCGCTTCTCTTCCAGTCTCATCGTGTTGCCCGTGTCCTCTAAAGGACACGGTCAGAAAATCTGAAGATAAACTTCGTCAGATGAATGATCTGCCGATTTTCTGATCGTTAGTATGCTGCTTTTGATAGCCGATTACAAATTTTCGGCAGACAAAAGCTGGTTGTGCAGGCTTGAAAATTTTCTTTTCATTAGTATGGTTTTATGACAAAAAAAATTCTGAAGAGCAAGACTAGGCATGCTCAGAAATGAAAGAAAACATACAAAACAATTCAACACATTACGTCACTCCTGATGTTGAATTCTGTCATCAGAAAATTTTCTGATGGTGAGTACCCTCTTCACTTTCGATTTGAGACTAGCATCAAACAAAAAACTGACGAAAATTCGTCCAATAATCTGACTGTATGTACAAGGCTTAAAGCCCCATACACACTATTAGATTTCCTGCAGATTTTTGTCTTCAGATTTACCAAAACCATATAATATGAGGTCAAACCCTAAGAGTTTCAATTTGTATGCAATCAGGCAGGCCCTTGCACTACATGGTTTTGGTAAATCTGGAGACAAAAATGTGCAGAAATTCTAGTAGTGTGTATGGGGCTTTACACTCCTGGGACTGAAAATTTTCATAGTTACGTTGGGATCACCATTGAGATATTTGTATAAATCTATCATATCTCCTCTCAAGCGTCTCTTCTCCAGGGAGAATAAATTTAGCGCTTGTAGTCGTTCCTCATAATTGCAGACCTCCAGTCCCCGTATTAATTTAGTTGTCTTTCTCTGGACTTTCTCTAGCTCTAGCACATCCCTTCTGAGGACTGGTCACAAGAACTGGACGGAATACTCCAGATGCGGCCAAACCAGAGTTTTATAAAGTGGTAGAATAATCGTTTTATCTCTGGAGTAAATTCCCTTTTTAATGCATGCTAATATTCTGCTGGCTTTGGTAGCCACAGCTTGACACTGCGTGATATTGCCCAGTCTGTCCTCATATTAGACCCCTAGATCCTTCTCCATCCTGAAAGCCCCTAGGGGTTCTCCCACTAATGAGTAACTTGCGTTTATATTTTTACCCCCCAAGTGGGTAAAGCATTAAACTTCATTTGCCATGTAGTAGCTTACTTTGCCATGCAGTAGGTTTCTATAACCTGCTGTGTTGTTATTGTCCTACATATTTTTGTGTCATCAGCAAACACTGAGGTCAGATCCTTGGGGTACCCCACTAACCACTCTAGACCATTCTGAGTATACGTTATTTATCACAACCCTTTGGACATGACCCCAGTTTTCTATTCAAGAAAAAACCTTATGGTCCATGCCTACAGACCTCAGCTTGTAGATTAAGCGTTTGTGGGGGACTGTATCAAGTGCTTTTGGAAAATTAAGATAAACCACATTCACCGGCCTACCTTTGTCCAGATGGTAGCTCACTTCCTCGTAGAATGTTAATAGATTGGTTTGGCAAGAGCGACCTTTCGTAAACCCGTGCTGATTACTGCTAATGATACTGTTTGCGTCAGCAAATTCTTGGATATGGTCCCTTACCATCCCCTCAAATAGTTTACAAACTAACAACGTTAGACTGATAGGCCTGCACTTTTTTGAATATTGGTACCACGTGAGCCTTTCAGTTGGTACCAATCCTGTCAGTATGCTGTCCATGAAGATTAGGAATAGTGGTCTGGATATAACCTGACTAAATTCTTTAACCACTTCAGTCCCAAAAGATTTGGCTGCTCAATGACCAGACATTTTTTGCAATACGGCATTGCGTCAATTTAACTGACAATTGCGCGGTCATGCGACACTGTACCCAAACAAAATTGACGTCCTTTTTTTCCCACAAATAGAGCTTTCTTTTGGTGGTATTTGATCACCTCTGTGGTTTTTATTTTTTGCGCTATAAACAAAAGAAGAGCGACAATTTTGAAAAAAACACAGTATCTTTTACGTTTTGTTATAATAAATATTCCACATTTTTTTTCAAAAAAACAAATTTTTTCCTCAGTTTAGGCCAATATGTATTTTTCTACATATTTTTGGTAAAAAAAAAAAAATTGCAAAAAAGCGTATATTGATTGGTTTGCGCAAAAGTTATAGCATCTACAAAATAGGGGATAGATTTTTTATTATTATTATTTTTTTACTAGTGATGGTGGTGATCTGCAATTTTTATCGGGACTGCGATATTGCAGTGGACAAATTGGACACTTTTGACACATTTTTGGGACCATCGAGAAATATACAGCAATCAGTGCTATAAAAATGCACTGATTACTGTATAAATGTATCAGGAACCATGAATCAGACCGAGACAGAAGTATAGTTAAATCACACTTGTTTAATAATAATAATAATAATAAAAAGGTAAACAGAGTAAGCGTGGTCAAAACAAGCCAGAGTTCAGTATTCGGATCGGGTAGTCAGTCAAGCTAATGTCAGAGAGCCAGAGATGAATGTAGTAGTACAGCAAGCAGGATCAGGAGCCAGAAGAGACGTCAGCCGATCAAGTCTTGAACAGGAACGCAGGAGAAAGTCTCTGTGATGTTGACAAAGGCGAAAGCAGAGATCAAGTGAGCTGGACGGCTTTAAGTAGGCAGGACTGACGAGCAGAATCAACAACAGCTGGGTAACTGTGGAGAAACATGGGAGCTGGCAATTAGCCGACAGCTGACCGGCCAGCTCAGAGAAGGAAGGGCTGAGCCCAGCCCTGATTGTACCCACTCCTCAAAACGGTTGCAGACCAAAGGTTTTAATAAGGAGACATGAAATACATTTGAAATACACATATTAGAAGGAAGGTCTAATGCATAAGCCACTGGGTTAATCCTGCGAAGAATACAGAAGGGCCCAATAAACCGAGGTGCGAACTTCAGTGAGCGAACACGAAGTCAGAGTTTGCGAGATGACAGCCAGACCCTGTCCCCAAACTGGTAGGAAGGCGCAGGCAGGCGTCTGCGGTCAGCATGGAGTCTGTACATATCATTGGCATGACGCAAAGCCTCCTGGACTTGTGCCCAAGTAGAACGAAGATCATGGAGATGCTCCTCTAACGCAGGAATACTCTGCGGAACAATCAAGTCAGGCAACATGGAAGGTTGGAAACCATATTTCGCCATAAACGGGGACAATCGAGAAGCAGAATTCAAGGCACTGTTGTGAACAAACTCTGCCCATGGTAATAGGTCTGACCTGTTGTTATGATGGTCAGAAATATAGCAACGTAGGAATTGCTCCAAGGACTGATTGGCTTGTTTTGCGGCCCCATTAGACTGTGGGTGATACACAGAGGAGAAAGCAAGCTGAATTCCCAACTGTGCACAAAAGGCTCGCCAGAACCGGGAGACAAACTGATTACCCCTGTCCGAGACAATCACCTTGGGTAGCCCATGTAAGCGAAAGATCTCCAGAGCAAAAATGGAAGCCAGTTCCTTAGAAGTGGGCAACTTCTTAAGTGGAATATGACGACACATTTTTGAGAACCGGCCAACCACCATTAGGATAACAGTGTTGCCTTGGGAGTTGGGTAACTCCACAATGAAATCCATAGACAGGTGTGTCCAGGGCCTCTCTCCATTGGGTATGGGTTGTAGGAGGCCCACCTTAACGTGTCGTGGAGTCTTACTCTGAGCACACACGGAACAGGCAGCTACATCAGCCCCTAGACTAGGCCACCAGAATTGTTGGGAAATGGCCCAAATGAGTTGATTCTTCCCAGGGCGGCCAGCTGCCTTGGGAGAATGGTAAGTCTGGAGCACGGCAGTACGGAGACTCTCCGGGACAAAGCAGTGGTCAAAAGGTTTCTCAGGAGGAGCATGGACCTGAGCAGCAACAATTTTGTCACCCAAAGGAGAAGTAAGACTGGTGCGAACCGTAGCCAACCGGAACCGACTCCAACTTGGAAGTGGAGGAAAATTGTCATGACAAGGCGTCAGCCCTTACATTCTTAGTACCAGGTAAGAATGAGACAATGTAATTAAAATTTGACAAGAAAAGAGCCCATCACACCCTTCTGGGAGAGAGGCGTTTAGCCTCAGACAAAAATGTGAGATTCTTATGGTCAGTAAGAATGAGAACCGGTACAGTGGTACCTTCGAGGAGATGTCTCCATTCTTTCAGGGCTAAAATGATCGCCAACCGCTCTCTGTCACTAGGGATGAGCTTCGTGTTCGAGTCGAACCCATGTTCGACTCGAACATCGGCTGTTCGATCGTTCGCCGAATTGCGAACGTTATGGGCCGTTCGCGCTAAATTCGTGTGGCGCGTCACGGCCCATAATTCACTGCGGCATCGCAGTGCATTGCTGGCTGATGATTGGCCAAGCATGCACTATGACCCGCATGCTTGGCCAATCACAGCGCTGTCAGTAGAGAGAGCTGTAATTGGCCAAAGCCAGGGTGGCTTTGGCCAATTATGGCTCAGGGGATTTAGTACACACCCCACACTATATAAGGCCGCCTGCACGGCGGCCCTGTGTAGTGTGTGTTCCGGTGTGCTGAGAGATAGAGAGAGAGAGAGACAGTGTCATTTGATTTGAGTTAGATAGATTAGGCAGAACAGTCAGTCAGTTAGCTGCACTTACAGTGTATTGTGTATATATATGCATCCCAGGTGTTGCATATATATATATACACTGTATTCAGTTTAGCTAGATCTGTTCCTGTTATCTTCTATCTAGACTATTTACATTTAATGCAGTGCGTCCTGCTCACAGTGTTCAGCTAGATCCGTTCCTGTTAAATTCCTACTGACCGGCAGGCTTGTCTGGTTACAGTGTATAAAGCTACCTGAAGAAAATTACAGGTGTTCTATTTGATCCTATTAGTACCACGGTCAGGCAGCTAGACTATTTACATTTAGTACAGTGCGTCCTGCTCACAGTGTTCAGCTAGATCCGTTCCTGTTATCTTCCTACTGACAGGCAGGCTTGTCTGGTTACAGTATATAAAGCTACCTGAAGAAAATTACAGGTGTTCTATTTGATCCTATTAGTACCACGGTCAGGCAGCTAGACTATTTACATTTAGTACAGTGCGTCCTGCTCACAGTGTACAGCTAGATCCGTTCCTGTTATCTTCCTACTGACAGGCAGGCTTGTCTGGTTACAGTATATAAAGCTACCTGAAGAAAATTACAGGTGTTCTATTTGATCCTATTAGTACCACGGTCAGGCAGCTAGACTATTTACATTTAGTACAGTGCGTCCTGCTCACAGTGTACAGCTAGATCCGTTCCTGTTATCTTCCTACTGACAGGCAGGCTTGTCTGGTTACAGTATATAAAGCTACCTGAAGAAAATTACAGGTGTTCTATTTGATCCTATTAGTACCACGGTCAGGCAGCTAGACTATTTACATTTAGTACAGTGCGTCCTGCTCACAGTGTACAGCTAGATCCGTTCCTGTTATCTTCCTAATGACAGGCAGGCTTGTCTGGTTACAGTATATAAAGCTACCTGAAGAAAATTACAGGTGTTCTATTTGATCCTATTAGTACCACGGTCAGGCAGCTAGACTATTTACATTTAGTACAGTGCGTCCTGCTCACAGTGTTCAGCTAGATCCGTTCCTCTTATCTTCCTACTGACAGGCAGGCTTGTCTGGTTACAGTATATAAAGCTACTTGAAGAAAATTACAGGTGTTCTATCCCAGCTTAGTGCAGCTACAGGCCATTAGTATGTCTGGAAGGCCAAGAAGGAGAGGCAGACAGTCACAAGCCAATAAGAGAGGGCAAGCAGGCTCTGTGTCTAGTGCTGGTCGTGGAGACGGTGCATCCTCATCAGCACGTGGCCATGGGACACGCTTGGCCTTTTTTTCGGCAGCTGGCCATGTTGAGCCGCAACATGCGGAAGACTTGGTCGAGTGGATGACCAAGCCGTCCTCATCCTCCTCATCCTCTCTCACCCATGCCCAGGGTGCTTTGTCTGGCAAAGCAGCGGCCTCTTCCCTCAGCTCAATGTCATCAGTGACTCCTTCCCTAGCTCCACCATGTCCTCATGAGGATTCCCTCGAACTGTTTGACCACAGTGTTGGGTACATGCTCCAGGAGGATGCCCAGCGTTTGGAAGGCTCTGATGACGATACTGAGCTCGATGAAGGCAGTAACATGAGCGCGGACAGAGGGGGTGCCCAAGAAGGACAGCAATCTGGCAGTCATGCTCCCCCTGCTGCAGCATACTGCCAGGTTTGCTCCAGTGATGAGGAGGGAGGGGATGATGAGGTCACTGACTCAACGTGGGTGCCTGATAGGAGAGAGGAGGAGGAGGAGGAGGAGGAGGAGGAGGAGGAGGAGGAGGCGGCAGCACATCACCAACGAGGCAGGATGCCCTCCAGGGGCCAGCCTAAGGGCAGCACATTGACTGCATCACACCCCAAAGCTCCACATGTGCAGGGCGCTGCAGTCTCTGCGCGTTATTCAAAAAGTTCTTTGGTGTGGGCCTTTTTTGAGACGAGTGCATCAGATCGCACCGCTGCTATTTGCAACATATGTCTCAAGCGTATCTCGCGTGGCCAAAATATCTCCCGCTTGGGTACCACATGCTTGACCAGACATATGTTGACCTGCCATGCAGTTCGTTGGCAAGCGTATCTAAAAGACCCACACCAAAGAACAAAGAGGATCTCTCCTTGCTCCTCATCAGCTGAGATTTCCAACCCCACTAGACCTTCAGTCCTCTCTGAGACCTGCAGTGAGAGGAATGAAGGTGTAGAATTAGGTGTGTCACAGCCAAGTACTTGTGGGCAATCTGCTTTTGGTACACCGACGTCAGATTGTACCAGGCAAATTTCCCTGCCCCAGCTGCTGCACCGCCGAAAGAAGTTTGCTCCCAGCCATCCACATGCCCAGCGGTTGAATGCTAGCTTGGCAAAATTGCTAGCACTTCAACTGCTGCCTTTTCAGTTGGTAGACTCTGCCCCCTTCCGTGAGTTTGTGGAATGTGCGGTTCCTCAGTGGCAGGTACCCAAACGCCACTTTTTCTCACGGAAGGCGATTCCGGCTCTCTACCGGCATGTGGAAGGCAATGTCCATGCCTCGCTGGACAGGGCGGTCAGCGGTAAGGTGCATATTACCGCTGACTCATGGTCCAGCAGGCATGGACAGGGACGTTACCTAAGTTTCACGGCGCATTGGGTGACTCTGCTGGCAGCTGGGAAGGATGCAGGACAAGGTGCAGTAGTGTTGGAGGTTGTTCCGCCACCACGCCTCCAAAATGCTGATTGTGACACACCTCTCTCCTCCACCCCCTCCTCTTCTTCTTCCTCCATGGCCTCTTCCTCGGAACCAGCGGTGCTCCGTAGGCGTTCAAGGGGCTACGCAAGTACGCAGGCCAAAAGATGCCATGCGGTGCTTGAGCTGGTGTGCTTGGGGGACAGGAGCCACACTGGGGCAGAGGTTCTGTCAGCTCTGCAGGGGCAGGTTCAGAGGTGGTTGACGCCACGCCAACTTAAGGCAGGAATGGTGGTTTGCGACAATGGCACCAACCTCCTCTCTGCCCTCCGACAGGGACAAATGACCCATGTGCCCTGTTTGGCTCACGTCCTTAACTTGGTGGTGCAGCGGTTCTTGGGCAGGTACCCGGGCTTACAGGATGTCCTGAGGCAGGCCAGGAAAGTCTGTGTGCATTTCCGCCGGTCATATAATGCCAGTGCTCGGCTGACGGACCTCCAAAAGGAGTTTAACCTGCCCAAGAACCGCCTAATCTGTGACATGCCCACCAGGTGGAACTCAACGTTGGCCATGCTGCAGCGGCTGCACACGCAGCAGAGGGCCATAAATGAGTACCTGTGCGACTATGGCACCAGGACAGGGTCAGGGGAGCTTGGTTTTTTTTCCCCACGCCAGTGGGCCATGATCAGGGATGCATGCACTGTCCTGTCACCATTCGAGGAGGCCACGAGGATGGTGAGCAGTGACAGTGCATGCATCAGTGACACTGTCCCCCTTGTCCACCTGTTGGAGCACACGCTGCGTGGAATAATGGACAGGGCACTTGAGGCAGAACAGAGGCAGGAAGAGGAGGACTTCCTTAGCTCTCAAGGCCCCCTTTATCCAGACAGTGTTCCTGCGTGCCCGCCGATCACACAGGAAGAGGACGAGGAGGAAGAGGAGGAGGAGGAAGATTGTGTCAGTATGGAGGTGGAGCCTGGCACTCAGCATCAGCAGCAGTCTTTAAGGGATCAGTCCCAAGAAACACATGGACTTGTACGTGGCTGGGAGGAGGTGGTTGCGGACCATGTCGTTCTTAGTGACCCAGAGGACTCCGGACCGAATGCCTCAGCAAACCTACGCTGCATGGCCTCCCTGATCCTGCAAAGCCTGCGTAAGGATCCTCGTATTCGTGGTATCAAGGAGAAGGACCAATACTGGCTGGCAACCCTCCTTGATCCACGTTACAAGGGTAAGGTTGCGGACCTTATCTTGCCATCGCAGAGGGAGCAGAGGATGAAACATCTTCGGGAGGCCTTGCAGAAAGGTCTGTGCAACGCGTTCCCAGAGACTGGGAGGTTACAAACTCCTGTTTCTGGACAACGTGTTGCTGAGGCTTCGGTCAGTCAAAGAAGGAGCGGTGGAGAAGGTGGCCGTCTGACCGATGCGTTCAGACAATTTTTTGGTCCGCAGCCCCAAGGTATGATCGGTTCCAGCAACCATCGCCAGCGTCTGTTTTACATGGTGCAGGAATACCTAGGGGCAAGATCAGACTTGGACACCTTTCCCACCGAAAATCCTCTGGGTTACTGGGTCTTGAGGATGGATCACTGGCCAGAGCTTGCACAGTATGCAATTGAGCTACTGGCCTGTCCTGCATCCAGCGTTCTTTCGGAACGCACATTCAGTGCTGCTGGAGGCGTGGTAACCGATCACAGGGTGCGTCTGTCCACCGACTCGGTCGATCGGCTGACCTTCATAAAAATGAATGAGTCTTGGATCACCACCAGCTACCAAGCACCTGATGCTGATGTAACCGAATATTTTTTTTTGAAATCTCAGATCCCTTCAAAGACTGCCTATGCTGATGCTGAGTGACTATCCCTGAGTAATTATCCTCTTCCTCCTCAATCATCACGCTGATAGCTTGTTGCAGTGTTGTGGCACCAGCACCAGTGCCTAAGGCCCAATTTTTCTGCCCCTGTCTAACAGGGGCGTGTAATTACAATTTTTGAAGCAATAATTTGCAGCAGGGCTCGTTCCTGCATTCCAACTAGAGTGTCTGTGAGGGGTTGCAGTGTTGTGGCACCAGCACCAGTGCCTAAGGCCCAATTTTTCTGCCCCTGTCTAACAGGGGCGTGTAATTACAATTTTTGAAGCAATAATTTGCAGCAGGGCTCGTTCCTGCGTTCCAACTAGAGTGTCTGTGAGGGGTTGCAGTGTTGTGGCACCAGCACCAGTGCCTAAGGCCTAATTTTTCAGCTCCTGTTCAACAGGGGCATGTAATTACAATTCTTGATCTAATATTTCACAGCAGGGCCCTGTGAGGGCTTACAGTGTTGTGGCCACAGCAACACCTAAGGCCCAAATTTCTGCTGAGTATATAGGGCAGGACCCTACTTTCAAACATCTAACTTACAAACGACTCCTACTTGCAAACGGAAGGAGACAACAGGAAGTGAGATGAAATCTACCCCTAGGAAGGGAAATTCTCTCCTGTAAGAGTTAATATGGGAAAACAAGTTCTCCTTTCCACTGATGCTTTCCAATCCTTGTTCCACAAAAAAACCCAAATTTTCAAAAAACATTTTTCATTGGGACAAAAAAGTGAGGTGAAATCTTCTGAAGAGGAGGAAAGACAGCAAAACAAATGTCACAGGGGTGATAACCCTTCCCTATGTTTTCCAAAAAGCTTAGAAAAGATTTTTTGGCTGGAGCTAAACACGTTAAAAATGTTCAAAATTACAAACAGATTCTACTTAACAACAAACCTACAGTCCCTGTCTTGTTTGCACCGCCTGTATACTGCTGTTCAGAGTATATAGGGCCTGGTGGCCCCACACCTTTCCTTATTTTAATTTGGGTGCGGGGTTCCCCTTAATATCCATACAAGACCCAAAGGGACTGGTAATGGACTGGGGGGTACCCATGCCGTTTGTCTCACTGATTTTCATCCATATTGCCATGACCCGACATGACATTAAACCCGCAAGCAGTTTTAAATGAGATTTTTTCCTTTAAAAATGACATTTGGTGCAGGGACTGTTCTAAACATGGGAAACACGCGTCACTTTACAGGCATACTATAGACACCCCCCAGGTACGATATTTAAAGGAATATTTCACTTTTTTTTTTTTTACTTTAAGCATCATTAAAATCACTGCTCCCGAAAAAACGGCCGTTTTTAAAAGTTTTTTTTGCATTGATACATGTCCCCTGGGGTAGGACCCGGGTCCCCAAACCCTTTTTAGGACAATACCATGCAAATTAGCCTTTAAAATGAGCACTTTTGATTTCGAACGTTCGAGTCCCATAGACGTCAATGGGGTTCTAACGTTCGTGCGAACTTTCGGTCCGTTCGCGGGTTCTGGTGCGAACCGAACCGGGGGGTGTTCGGCTCATCCCTATCTGTCACCAATCTCGTAATTGCACTCTGCATGTGACAATTTCTTGGAAAAGTAGCCACAAGGATGCATAGCGCTCTCAGAGGTAGGACGTTGAGACAGAAGGGCGCCAACACCAGTCTCAGAAGCATCAACCTCAAGGATAAAAGGCAATGTAGGATCAGGATGTGCCAATACAGGAGCAGAAACAAAGGCAGCCTTGAGACTCTCAAAGACCTTCATGGACTCCGGAGACCAACTCTGTGGGTTACCGTCTTCTCTGATCATATCAGTCAGGGGCTTGACCAGAGACGAGAAGTTACGAATAAACTTCCGATAATAGTTGGCAAAGCCCAGGAAATGCTGCAGAGGACGTAAACCCACTGGTCGGGGCCACTGTAGGACTGTCAAACGTTTCTCTGGGTCCATTGAAAAACCAGCAGTAGAAATGACATAGCCCAAGAATTTAACCTGTTCACGATGGAACTCGCAATTCTCCAGTTTACAATAGAGATTGTTCTCTCTCAGTTTCTGAAGCACACAACAGACATCTGTGTGGTGGCTCTCCAGGGACTTGGAAAATATGAGGATATCATCGAGACAAACCACCACACATAACTGCAACAACTCTCAGAAGACATTGTTAATAAATTCCTGAAAAACTGTTGGGGCGTTACAAAGGCCAAAAGGTACCCATAATGGCCTGTTCTGGTATTAAACGCAGTTTTCCACTTGTGGCCCTCCTTAATCCGCACGAGATTGTATGCCCCTCTCAAATAAAGCTTCATGAAAACCATTGCTCCCTTGAGGCGGTCAAATAACTCTGTAATCAACGGAATCGGGTAGGCATTCTTAATCGTGAAACGATTGAGACCCCTATAATCAATACAAGGTCTCAGTTCACCGCTCTTCTTCTTCACAAAGAAGAAACCAGCACCAGCAGGAGACGAGGATTTGCGGATGAAACCTCGAGAAAGTGCGTTCGCAACATACTCCTCCAATACCGACAAAGGGTAAACCCGGCCACGTGGGGGTATGGCACCAGGTTGAGGGTCAATTGCGTAATCATACGGCCGGTGTGGAGGCAAACTACTGGCTTGACCTTTGTCAAAGACATCGCTAAAATTGCGGTACTCCTTCGGCAGGGAGGAGAGTGAAGAGGTGCACAGGACCCTGGCTATCTTCTGGAAGCATGTCTCACTGCATTGTGGAGACCAGGTGAGAACCTCAGCATGGAGCCAATCAAAAGAGGGGTTGTGCCTCTGTAACCAAGGATAACTAATAACCAGCGGAAATCTAGGTGAGGAAATAACGTGCAATTGGATTATCTCATGGTGAAGAACCCCTACGGCCATGGACAATGGAACCGTCTCATGAGTCACATGGGCAGGCTGTAGAGGTCTCCCGTCAAGAGCCTCAATGGCAAGTGGAGTGTCACGCAGCTGCAGTGGAATCGAGTGCTATGATACAATGATCAGGCCTGCAGCCCCAGAGTTGATTAGAGCCTGTATCTCGATGGACGGCACAGCCCAAGAAAGGGTGACCGAAACCAGGGGCTTATCCCTTTGGATAACTGGGGACGAAAGAACGCCACCTAAGGTCTGTCCATGGCAGGACCTCAAGGTTCGGGAGTTCTCTGGACGGGTAGGACAAGACTTCAAAAAATGACCTGCCTGGCCACAATAAAGGCACAATCTCTCCCTCCTCCTAAAGGTTCTCTCATCCGCAAAGAGACGCGTGAAGCCCAAGTGCATGGGTTCATCTTCACTGACCGACTCGGTACCAGGAGGCATAGGAGATGAAGGAGGCACGGGTGGGACTGCAAAGCTCGGAGGCAAACATACAGGAGGCTTCCACAAGCGCTCCTTAAAAGAGAGTCTTTCTCTGAGTCAGGAGTCAATGAGGATGGCAAACGTGATCAACTTCTCCAGCTCAGTGGGTATATCTCGGGCTGCTATCTTATCCTTGATGGAATGAGAAAAAGCAGCCACGAGGGCCTCATTGTTACAAGCAACCTCTGCTGCCAGAGTACGGAATTCAATGGCGTAGTCGGCAACAGTTCTCGTACTCTGATGGACATGAGGCACTTGGCAGCAGAAGCAGAGCATGCAGGAAAGTCAAAAACCCTTTTAAAGGAGGCCACAAACTCATGGTAACTCAAGACAACATGTTTTTGTGTCTCCTATAGTGGGTTTGCCCAGGCCAAGGCTCTCTCAGAAAGCAAAGATATCACGAAACCTACTTTGCTTCTGTCCACGTGAAACGCCTGGGGCAGCATCTCAAAGTATATCTCAACCTGGTTGAGAAACCCTCTGCATTGAACTGGATCACCCCCAAATTGCTGGGGTAGTAAAGCGGAACCAGGCATACCTCTTATAGGGGTAATACTCAAGGTGGGTGCCTGCACAGAGACTGGCGCAACAGCAGGGACAGCCTGCAACTCAGGTTGTACCGGAGCAGCCACAGTGGGAGATTCCAGGTGAGCCGTGCGACTCAGGAGCGTTTGTAACGCCATAGCAAATTGATCCATGCGGTGATCTTGCTCATCCATTCTGGAAAAAATATTACCAACAAGTGGATTGACTGTATCTTCTGAATTCATGGCCTTTGCCTACTATCAGGAACCATGAATCAGACCGAGACAGAAATATAGTTAAATCACACTTGTTTAATAATAATAAAAAGGTAAACAGAGTAAGCGTGGTCAAAACAAGCCAGAGTCCAGTAAACGGATCAGGTAATCAGCCAAGCCAATGTCAGAGAGCCAGAGATGAACGTAGTAGTTACAGCAAGCAGGATCAGGAGCCAGAGGGGACATCATCCGAGCAAGTCTTGAACAGGAATGCAGGAGAAAGTCTCTGTGTTGTTGACAAAGGCGAAGGCAGAGATCAAGTGAGCTGGATGGCTTTACGTAGGCAGGACTGACTAGCAGAATCAACAACAGCTGGGTAACTGTGGAGAGAGATGGGAGCTGGCAATTAGCCGACAGGGCCAGCTCAGAGAAGGAAGGGCTGAGCCCAGCCCTGACAAAATATCACTGGCAGGGAATGGGGTTAACACTAGCGGGCAATCAAGGGGTTAACTGTGTTCCCTTGGCGTGTTCTAACTGTGGGGGGATGGAACTGTCTAGGAGGAGAGAGAGATCGGTGTTCATACTTAGTATGAACACACAAACTGTCTCTACTTCCCTGAAAGAACCAGGATTTGTGTGTTTACACACACAGATCCCGGTTCTTGCTCTGTCACGAGCGATTGCAGGTGCCCGGCGGTCATCGTGTCCGCCGGGCATTTGCATCGGCTCCGGGCACACGCTGCGGGTGCATGCTCGCCCCTAGTGGCCAAAAGACGAAGCGACGTAAGGTAGCGTTGTTTCGCCCAGCCATGCCATTCCCATCAGTCCCCCTCTTGTCCTCTTCCATGCTGGCCTGTATTCCCCCCTTTCACCCGCCAGCCCATCACAGCCGCATAACATGTCACACTGGCAATGCTGGTGGGACTCGCGGAACCTTAGGAGGGACTCTAGGCAAGATCTTCAATTGCGATTGTGCTTGTGAAGCCTCAAAATGCAACCACTGTTGCAGTCTAGGATTCTTGTCGGGGCAGGTAAACCTTGTGTGCAAGAGAGCTTAAGAGGACAATCTGCCTCTTGTTCCCAAGCCCAGCACATTTCAAGCTTCAGTTTTTCAAATGACCCTGTAAAAGAAGTCTGGGCATTAAGGAATAGCATGCATTTTTATTACCGTTCCTTTTTCTTCTATATCAGCACAAGACTCAGCAGCTTCATTGCATGAATACCACTTTTAATCCTCACATTTGGGTTGTAGAACTTCTTAAGTCAGGACAGCTTTTAGTAAAACCCTGCTACTGCAGCAATTGCATCATTTGCATGAACTAGTTTCTTTGGTATGACTCTGGTGACCTAGGGGTTAAGTAATAGATGAAGCTCTTTTTTTATTCAACACCTCCCTTACTCTCCTAAGTGTAAATCTTTCATCAGGAGGCTGTGCAAGCTAAAGATTGCAGGCTGATGTCCATGGAAAGCTCATTTAGTGTCCGCAGGCAACTCAATCAACTGTCTGGAGAAAGACTGATCCAGAGTCAGTCAATATATGTCTGCAGTGATAGAGAGGGAGCACTGGCTACCCCTCCGTCACCTAGCTCTCTCATCTACTCTAATCAATGTTGTTTCACAAAGAATACTCATTTCGTTTTAACCTCTTTACTACCAGGTATTTCACTGCATACCATGCAAGAACTTCTTCAACACACTGATAGAAACCAAAAGTATATAAAAATAGCAAAATATGGCTTACCCTCACTGCAACAATATTAAGGTCCAAAGCCAAACTATTACTATCGGCCCAATGTATGCATGAAATGTTTGAGGTTGATTTACTAAAAGCAAATATGCTTTACATTGAAATTGTCACTTTGCAAGAGAATTATACTCTTAGTAAATTAGATAAGGCTCTGTTGACTTCCATCATCCAATCATGTGCAAGAAAAAGTACAGTTTTTTTTTAAAATGTTCCTTGCATGTGATTGTGTTTTTTTTCACGCAATTTTCACCACATTCAATAAGCTAAGGGAAAAATACCTTTCAAAGTGAACAGCTTATTTAGTTAATTTACTTCTTTTGTTCAACTTTCTCACTGATTTAAATAAGAAAATCAAAGCACACATACAGAGAAGACAGGTACATTTTTGAAGCACAACAATCCTATGTGTACTTCTACTGGTTTACCAATGGAAAACCCACAATCTAAAATGGTTCAAGCCAGCACTTTCCATCAGGTCATGATAATGATGGAAATATAGTCTTAAATAGTGGCGGCCCACAATGCAGGATGCAGGGGCGTGGCCCCCCCTGTCCATGCGTCTGGCCCCTTTATCTACATTTGGGGCACTGGATGCATGGATTACAGTGTTTTTTCTTTTTGTTTTTAAGCATGTGATTAGAGCCAGAGGCTCTTATAGGCTTCAAAAAAAGGGTGCTCTGTGCCCGAGCCCACCCAGTTGTGTGACAATAGTGAATATTCACTATTGTCTTTCTGATTCTCCTCCCGGCAAATCAGGAAGCGGGTCCTGAGACGCATCGCCTGACTGGCCAAGAGGAAAAGCGATCCTATTGGCCGCCTAGGAGGAGGAGCGAGGCGACACGTGGCGCTGCCCTTGACCTAGATGGGGTAGATGCGGGGCTGGAGACAGACCGGGATGGGGGGTACAGTTAGTGTGGGTGACTCAACCGACCGGGGGGGGGGGGGGGTGGCTGTGGGTACTACCAGAAAAAAAGATAACAGCGCACACATACCAATATTACATTTAACGCCTGCAAACTTCCACCATCTTTTATGCATTTTTTAGGGTGTTCCCCCCATATCTTTGTTTGTGGGTACCACCAGCCACCACTGGACTTAAACAATATGTTGGATCACTCTAAACCCCTTTTAGGTGAAAGATGCTAACACCAGTCACCTTCATTGTGCAATTAGTCAAACCTGTCACATAGCATCCCTAAATGAAATATGTGTAGATCAGTCAATGTAGGTGCCACTTTCCAGACCTTAAAGCAGACCATAACTCTTTCAATCAACATGATCATCATCAACTATGTTTAATCTTTATAATGCTAGCTTTAGTAAATAGATGAGAAGATATATTTTTTTACAAAATGATGTCATACATTCCAGAGGTCTTCACGGGCAATTTCTTCTTTCATCTGTTGGAGAGGAGCTTTCTCAACTAAAAACACATCCTCCTGCCTGCATGCCTGAGCTAGGTGCAGATGGATTTCAGCAAGTAAATGCTACATGAATCATCTGCCCATACACAAAATGGTGATTTTTCAATATAATGACACATGGAAACATGTTTAGATGAGTGAGTTTGTTTTGAATATTAAAAGATACCGGTAATTAAAAAGGATTTTTGGTTTGTGGTACTCTGCTTTAAGCAAGTACCAATATGTGACGGAAGCGAAGGCATTTAATCGGACGAATTACCAAAATGTCAAAAGGCGTGTATCAAAACATCTAGCCTTCCGGAGGCTTCACAAAGTCTTCACTAGCAAAAATGAAAACAAAAAGGGCTAACGTATTACTAGGGAAAGCATCTTTAAAGTTGTATAAGCCAGAAAAGTATAGAAAGACTTTTAAAGTACAGCATAACTGTTTAAAATATCATTTGATTTACATCTTGGTTAAAAAGTAATGTGCATTGTGTAAATTTATTTTACAAAGATTATTTTTAATTTTCAAGTTTTACAACAGAAATGTACAAGTCGTCATGTACATAGGAGCACAATATAAGCAAAAGGAAAGATATCTGAAGTGAATATATGGGAACATTTCCATCGAATGAAGGGAATGTAGTAGCATTGCTAACTGTACAAAATCACAAACAAGCCCTAGGATCGGCATCACAAAGTGGGCAAGTAAACATAGGCAGTTGATGGAGATAATGGCCTTGAATGGGTGGAAAGAGGGAAAACAGTTAAAGCTCAAGAGAGAACTCAGAGCGAGAGGAGAGGAGAAAAATAATAGAAAGCCTCGGCCTGAGGGCCTCAGAGAGCAGTAAAGAAAGGGGAGGGGGTAGGAGAAAAATTTTTGCCTGGGAAAGAAGGGAGGGAAAGAGAGAGGTTCCCACACAGTTTAGACCATGGCTCAGCATAGAAGCGGGCCGTCCAATCAATTAAATGGAGAGCATTGAGATGAGCATTGTAGGATATCCATGGGTCCCAAATTTTCAAAAATTTTGCATGCGAAACAGTCAGTATAGAATAGAGCTTTTCATGGATCATGGTTCCCATAAGCCTCTGCCTCATCTCAGCAAAGTTGAGAAATGGTTAGCATCAGGCCTTTTCAAGAGTCTGCTGGGCTGCCAGAAACACAGACCCCAACAGCCTCTGGGCCTTAGTCTGAGATGGGATTAGCTTGTGGGGCAGGGCCTCCCGAGGCCAAGCACTTGGGAGACTTGTAAAATTTATCTAATCATAGGGTAGACCCAGGTCTAAAAACGCTGATCCTTCGGGCATGACCACCAAGTATGGAAAAGGCTGCCTGGTTGCCTACACTCACAAAAGGTATAGATTTGGCTATCTGTACTGGGGTCATATACCAGCGAGAGAGTAACTTTTAGGCATTTTCTTGGACAAATATGTTCCTGGGAACATTTAGAGAAAAAAAATCCATATTTGGTTCCAATCAGACTGATCCAGGGCTCAACCCAAATCAGTTTCCCATTTTGAAACCTAGGCAAGTATGGGGATTCCATGGTATCAGTCAGGGAAGTGTACAAATCAGACACTAGACCCTTTAGGGCACAGGTTTTCAAATGGGGTCAAACATTTGGGGGAATCTGGATGGTTTTCGAAACAGAGAATGAGCCTTATGGTGAATTTGGGTCTGAAGATCTTGGGACCTGGAAGCTGCCAGTGCCACCGTAGGTATTCAAAAGACTTTCAACTATCAAGTGCCAAAAGTTTTTATACATATTTGGTTCTTCTGTCCCACCACCAGGAGGAATTGAGGGGTGTTTAGAATGCCTGAAAAGGGCAAATGGGACAAGATCATACGGGCTGAAAATTTCCCATAAGTGCGGCGGTGAATGTGTCAAGGGTGGATCCGGGACAGCAGGCCTATAATAGGGGGGAGGGGGAACCAGAGGAGGTTGGAAACAGGAAAAGGCAGTCCATCTTTGCCAAATGGTATTGCATAAATTTAAAACAATACATCTGGGAGAGCGCATGCATGGGCGGATGCAAGCCTAGGTCGCTCCGCACACTCCTGGCACATAGAGCTAACATCAGCAGCCCTCCTGTCCCACTCATCCCAGCACAGTACCGGGATGGCGGGCACACAGCGCGGAGAATACCACATGCTCACCCAATCAATGGGAAAGACCTATGGCGGCATTTCCTACCCGCCTCGTGGGTCAGCTAAAGGATCCAAGATGGCGACCGACACGAACTCTATCCAAGCAGGGAAGGGGCAGCAGCAGTCACAGAGGAACAGGGGAAAGCCGTCCACCCACGGATCACTTTGCATGGGCACCCCCACAGCTTTCCAATCATCAGGTGAGCCTACAGACCATCCCTGTCCATCATCCAGCCCTGCCAGATCCCTGCCACAGGCTTCTGTACCGTTCCCAAGCCCCGCATCCCATGCTTCATTTGCCTTAGAAAAGGATATGGCAGATATATTCCTTAGCCAAGTCAGTGGCCAAGATATAGATCCGGACAGTCCTGAGGGATCCCCAAATCCTTTGCCTGCATCATTACCATACTCTCCAGATACTATCCTCCTTGCCCGCTTTGCGGATATGTTGAAAAAGGAATTAGAGAAAGCCACTTCTAAATGACACTGTCCACAGAGTAGCACAGAATTCTACAATGATTACTAAACTCCACAATAATCTGGAGGAAGCTTACACTAGAATTGACTATCTTGAAAATCCTGCCAGACGGTATAATTTCTGCATCCGTGGTTTACCAGAAACGGTTAAAGATATAATTTCTATCACTTCTTCCCTGATGCAATTAGCTGTCCAGATATTCCGAATTTGCAAGAATTTCAGATTTGGGTTGTCGTTTAGACAGTATTGTATCCAAAGTTGATGACACTGTCCACAGAGTAGCACAGAACTCTACCATGATTACTAAACTCCACAATCGTCTGGAGGAAGCTTACACTAGAATTGACGATCTTGAAAATCGTGCCAGACGGTATAATTTCCGCATCCGTGGTTTACCAGAAACAGTTACAGATATAGTTTTTATCACTTGTTCCCTGATGCAATCAGCTGTCCAGATATTGACAAAACCCACTTGGAGATCGATCGCATTCACAGGGCCCTAGTTCCTCTGAATCCAGACGGGCCTCCCTGAGACGTGATTATAAAGCCTCACTTCTTCGGGTCAAGGAAGCGGTCATGCGATATGCCAGGGAACACCCGCATCTGGAAGTTGAAGGTTATAGAATTCAAATCTTTGCAGACATTTCCCAAGCTATCATTCAAAAAAGAAGAGCATTTAAACGTTTGCTTTCCCCTTTGATTCAACGCAACATTCGCTATCGCTGGAACTATCCTTTCTGTTTACAATTCACATATAACAATCGATCATATGTGTTATAAACCGGATGTGACCAGAACTGTGTGACTGTGACAGAGTAAACCAAACATAAGTAGGTGAAAGTAAGTGATTTTATTAAGAGAAATGCATATAATGTGAATACACCACCAATACCAAACAGAGGGAGAAAAACAAATAACTAAGACAGTGACAACAAACTAACCAGTATATATAACAAAGGGGATACCAGAATCGTAGTCAAGCCAGGCCAAGGTCATAAACAGGAGGTCAGCAGATGGGGGGACAAGGAGAAAGGGATCAGGTTGCAGGACAAGGTTCCAGGGATGCAGGAATAGACAGGATCAGTTACAACAGGTAACAGGATGCAGGTCAGGGCTCAAGGACAAAACCAAGGCAAACATGTGCGTGCTTGCCGGGTATTTATAGGCCTGTAATTGGCCTCAAGTGACACCTGATTGCAGGAGGTGCTGTGTGCGCCACACTGCCAGGATCCATCCATTGGTGGACGCCAGTACTGCAGCCCAAAGATGGCATAACATCAGCAGGGAAAAGCTCTCCTGATAGTTTCAAACTGCCAGGAAACACCTGCTGGTGGACCTCAGTACTGCACACCAAATGACAGATATTATCAGCGGATGGAACATTTCCTGACAACATGCCTTCTCTACGTTCGCCGATGGTGAAAAGATTTTGCTGGGATGTTGGGATTTATCTCTCATAATCCCTCATCTCAAGACCCATCAATATCCACCAGCCCTCCTCCCCCGCTTTTACCTCTTAGGTCTTCCCCATCCTCAAGGAAATCTGCAACTTCACGCCGAGTTACCTGAAAAGTTCCTGACTAATCCATATTGCCTTGCTTTTTTATTTCTTTTTTACATTTTTTTGTTTTGTTTTGTACCTTGGCTTCTCAGTGGTCCTATTACGGGACATTAGCTGCTGCCTATGTTTGGTTAACATTTTTTTAGATACCATACACCTGGTATCTATTACCTTCTAGGTCAACCTGGTATTGTCGAACTTGGGACCTATTTGTCTTGCAAAATATTTGCTATATTTCTACTAATTGTTGGTATGTTAGGTTTATTTTTTATTTTGTTCAGGAACATTTAGAAGGGCATTTTACTTGCTATTTAATATGTGTGCCATCTAGACGTATTAAGGCGTTTAATTATTTAAGTTACTGGATGCTGATATTGTAGCTCTTCAGGAAACACATTTTGATTCTTCCTGCACTCCCCACTATATACATAAAGACTATCCCGTTTGTTATTTCGCTAATGCCAGGGAGAAAAAACGAGGGGTGGCGCTTTGCTTATCGCGACAACTCTCATTCACTGAATCTAAAATACTGAGGGACCAGGAGGGGAGGTACTTACTAGTAAAGGGACACCTGGGGGATAATTTAGTGACATTTTTGTTCTATTATGCCCCCCAATACAAACCAGGTAGCGTTTTTCAATTCCTTGCTCCGATCTTTGGCGCCGGAACTTGAGGGAGATGTGATCTTAGCTGGGGACTCTAATCTAGCATTAGACCATATACTAGACAAATTTCACTTGTCTCAACTTCAGTCTCCTCCCAAACAAAGCCAAAAATTTGCTCAGCTGTTACATCATCATGACCAGGTTGATGCTTGGAGGGAGGCCAACCCTACTGACTATTCCCACTTTTCTAGGGCTCATAATCGTTATTTACGTATCGATCATGTATTTCTCCTTTCGGGGCTATTACCCAAATTGACCGCAGCCAAGATAGTGTCGACGCCCTGGACTGACCATGACCCTGTAGTACTAACGTTTTCTAACCTAACGATCAAGTTAGCAAAATCCCACAGGAGGCTAAATGAATCTACAGGATACTCCGTAACGACTCTTACTGCTTAGATATTATTACTCAACTTAAAGCTTACTTTGATATTAATAAAGCAGAAGATACCATTCCTGCCATTAATTGGGCAGCACACAAAGCTTCAATATGAGGTTTCTTTATTCAGTTGGCATCCAGACTTGAACAAAAAAGCTTGCAATGAAATGAGCCTGGTCAAAACTAAGGAATATGAAACCCTAGCTACCCAACACAAACGTTCCCCACATTCAGACTTGTTGCTCAAGCTTGAACAGGCCCGTACAGAACTCAATATTTGCCTTACTACAAAAGCGGAAAAATGCCTACGCTGGACTAATCATAATTTTTTTACCTGCCGTGACTGACCGGGCTCATTGCTGGCACATAAACTTACCCCTAAAAACACACATACTGCTCTCCCAAAAATTAGACTCTCAGGGGGCAATCTCTCCCAAAACCCTCAAATGGTTCTTCGTGAATTTCAAGATTTCTATACTAATCTATATACCCCAGCCCAGGGCCGCGTGTCTACCTCTATCAGTGATTTCCTACATACTTTATCTGTACCATCTTTCATGGAATCTCATAGGGAACTTATGGACCAACCCATCACATGTGAAGAAATACACAACAGTTGTTGTCTTTGCATAAATCGCCTGGCTCTGATGGCCTCCCCAATAATTATTATAAAAAAATTTCTGCACAATTGGCTCCTCATATGGCTCTCTATTTCAATTCCCTATAAGATGGTGGAGAAGTACCTTTAAACAAAAATAGGGCTTACATTAGTGTCATACCTAAACTAAAGACTCCACTGATATTCTTAATTACCGCCCTATATTGTTAATTAATTGTGATCTCAAAATTCTAACAAAGCTTTTAGCTTTGTGTCTTGGTGCTTTTCTACTGCGGTATATTCATAAAGACCAATCTGGCTTTATAAACCAACGCCAAAAGCTAGACCAGATTCGCCGATCTATAACATTGATTTCTGCAGATCATTCTAAATGGGATGCTCCCATGGGAAGATCACTTTCATTTCCTATTCGACGTGGGACAAGACAGGGCTGCCCACTTTCCCCATTACTCTTTGCATTAACAAGCGAACCCTTAGCTGTCACAATTCAATCCCACCCTAAAATATATGGAGTATGTTGTGGACAACAGGAGCATAAATGTTCTCTGTTTGCTGACGACATCCTTATGTATGACACTAATCCTGAAGTCACTCTATCTACTCTGCTAACTCTGTTTCACCAATTTTCCCAGCCCTCAGGGTTCTCTTTAAATACTCAGAAAACGATGGCTCTTAATATTTCTTTGCCCTCTCGACGGATCGGAAATTAGGAACTACCTATAATTTTCAATGGGCGTCAAACTCTCTTCCGTATCTAGGCATCCAACTGACGTCTTCAATTAACACTCTGTACTGGGCTAACTATCTTCCACTCTTTCGCCGACTCCGGGAAGATCTTCAACGATGGGCAGACTATCCCTTATCTTGGTTCGGTAGAATCAGTTCTATTAAGATGACATTTCTACCCAGGATACTTTATTATTTTAGAACTTTACCAATTGCAGTCCCGAGGGGAGATCTACAATGACTACAATCGGATGTTCTCCGTTTTATTTGGGGTAATAAAAAGCCTTGAATGAACAAGCTGACGTTATATGCCTCAAAATCATGTGGTGGGCTTGGCCTCCCTAATTTACAAGCTTATTATCAAGCAGCTCAAATAACACAGCTTTCCTATATAACGGCCAAGGGGTCTCTGCCCCTCTGGGTCTCTATTGAGGCTCTTTCATGCCACCCTTTTGCTATCGGCTCACTAATGTGGCTTCCGAACCGCCTTCGCCCCCCTATTTTGTGCCCCACCCTGTCTCACTCCCTAGCAGTTTGGGACAGAGTGCGACATCGTAGATCCCTATCGTCCCCACATACCCCACTAGCCCCCTTATTCTGTAATCCAGAATTCTCCCCTGGCCAGACTTCACTGTTATTTCAATAGTGGCTCAATAAGGGACTTCTTAGGATAGGAGACTATCTTGATGGAAATCAACCAATATTTTAAAGACGCAATACAGATGCCCTCTAGTGAATTGTTTAGGTACAATCAGCTTATTTCCTTTATACGTTCTAAACTTAATTTGTTAGATGGACTCCTTACACTTACAAATTTTGAATTATCTTGCCAAAGGGCCTCCTACGGGGACGAATATCTACGGTATATGCCTCTCTTACTGACCCGAATACTAAACTCCCTTACATGATTCAATGGGAACGGGATTTGAATTATCTGACTGGCAAGATATGGCTTATGCTTTATCTAAAGTATCCATTAATACTACACTGAGTGAGGCTAATTATACCTCCTTCGCTGGTATTTGTTACCAACCAGGGTCGCTAAGATGCATCCATCTACATCCCCCATGTGCTTTAGACGGTGTGGCCAGGTGGGTGCGATGTACCACGTTTGGTGGAAGTGTCCAACTATCACTAGATTCTGGATTCGTGTATTCAACCTGATGTACTTTGTGACAGGGGTTAATACCCGTAGATACCCAGAAACTGCACTTTTCCAAAAGCTTCCTGAAGGTATCCCTAAAAAAAATTCATGAAGCTAATTATATACATAATCTTGGGTGCCAGAATAACCATTGCTAAATACCGGAAGCAGTCGATGGTTCCTCTCGACTCACCTGTATTCTTTGCAACACTACTAAGAAATTTGATGTGATATGGGAATCCATGGATAAGATATAATTCATCCTCCTAACTCACCTCCGGCTGACCCTCCCCTTCTTTTTCTTCTTTCTTCTTCTCCTTTTCCTTACTCCTCTCTTTAATATTTACGGTTTATCAGATATTCTTAGAGATACAGGATGACTTGATAGTACATATAATTTCATGTTGTTGATACTTCAGAAAGGGGCACAAGGTAACCCCCCTCTTTTTTTTTCTCTCCCTTCCCCTCCCCTTCCCTATCCCCCTCCTTTTCCCTGTGCTATAACCATTCCCAGTGGTACAGGTCTAGGTGGCTTGTTGGGATCCTACGTAATTAGTCCCTTTTAAGGAATTAGAAATATATTTCATGACCTGGCCACTAACGAATCGTATCCTTCTATGTTAGTTCACCTTGTCAACCTCACCAATATTTACACCAAATATATTTTATTTCTCAGTTTAAAGTTTTGAGGTCTTGTATTTCTGCATATCCTGATGGAAGGACATTCAGATGCTTATGCTTAATCTTACATTTATAAGTTTTATTGTTCATTGCATTTACTTTCTGTGACATTGTCTTGTTACTTGAATAATAAGATAAAATAAAAATATTGAAAGTTAAAACAATACATCTGTTCACATTCCACCAAAGTATCTCAATATGAGAAAACCTCATTCACGAGTATACTCATATATTCAGAACACCATATACATGGACATTGTGGTAGTAACAGTGGAAGCACAGTATTTAAGTGTTGTTGGGCCTCACTTCTTAATAAATACTTTTTTTTTTCTTTTTTCTTTTTTTTAAAGTTATCACATAATTTCTGTTCTGAGATGTATAAGGGACTTAGAGAGGTGGGGGAGGATAAACAGCAACATACTGGTCTTCACAGTGAAAATCTGTGCAGTCTTGGCCATTGAAAGACAGGCAGCTGTTTTCCCAGCACAGCCAGAAAACTGACCATGCTGCGACGGATGTACAGTGGGGACTGGCAGGATCATCAAAGGAAGCAATGCATAGAGAACAGGATAATTTTTAAATACAAGTACATGGTACAGCAGGCACATATCAGGAATATGAAATGTTGGGGTAACATATTCTTTAACCTAGCACTCTGTGTAGTTCCTTCTATAGTTGTTGCTCTGACAAGATGGGGGGGGGGGGCTCCTTCAGGATGCACTTTCCGGTTATTAGAGTGTTCTTTCCAGGGGTGGATCATGAAATCAGTGGGCCCGTGTGCAAGATAAAAGGTGGGCCCTAGGCATTGATAAAAAAAAAAAAAGTGGCACGCTAGTGTGGGCGTGGCTTAAACTGTGCTAAATATTGATCGTGGCTTAAATGGGGTGGTTTAATAGAGTCTGAGATGACTTACTGATGACTTACAGTGCAGAATGCGGTAATGTTAAATAGGGATTGTACAGTGCGAAGTGTACGGCAGTGGGTAGTATATGCAGGAGAGGGGTGTGGAGCGTATGGTGGTGGGTATTATGTGCAGGGTGTATGGAGGTGGGTAGTATGTGCAGGAGAGGAGTGCTGAGTGTATGGTAGTGGGTAGTATGTGCAGGAGAGGAGTATGGAGTGTATGGTGTTGGGTATTATGTGCAAGAGAGGAGTGCGAAGTGTAAAGAGGTGGGTAGTATGTACAGGAGAGGAGTGCAAAGTGTATAGAGGTCGGTAGTATGTGCAGGAGAGGAGTGCAAAGTGTATAGAGGTGGGTAATATGTGCAGGAGAGGAGTTCATAGTGTATGGTGTTGGGTAGTATGTGCAGGTAAGGAGTGTGGAGTATATGGAGGTGGGTAGAATGTGCAGGTAAGGAGTGCAGAGTGTACTGCAATGGGTAGTATGTGCAGGATGGTGTCAGTTAGACATGTGCGATTCATTTCAGTCCGAATAGAAATTTTGGGTTATTTGGAGATTCAGATGTATCCGAATCTCTGAATAAAATAGTAAGAAAAAGTAACGAATTTCAGTGAAATCTGTTTAGATTAAAATTTGGATCGACTGATTCGAATTCTATGTGAAGAAATAGCTGGTGGTTAAGCAGTGGGCCGGGAAGCGTCCTTAACAACCATAAATCATCATCTGTAAGATGAATGTAAAGAAAACAATGCCAGCATTGCCCGGCAATAGAAAAATGGTAGCCTCCCTGGCGGTATTCCCGAGTGTGGCTCGGGGTTAAATTTCAGTCCCATTAGCGGTAACCCCAAGCCACACTCAGGATTACATCTCAGGATCCTGCTGCGGCATTACTTACCGTGTCCCCAGGATCCTGCGATGTCCCCCGCTGCGTCTGCGGGCTCTGTCCTCCTCCGAAGCCTCTCCGTGCCAGGCTCCGTTCCCTGCGAACGTCGCGATGCACGGGGGCGGAGCCTGGCGGCAAATTAAAAAAAATGTAAAAACCATAACACAGATTACAGTGCTGTATGAAATTATTTCACATCCCTTTTGTCCCCAGTGCTTTGGCCCATGCCCTGCATGCAGTTTTATGTTATATATACTGTTCTTTCTGCCTGGAAACTGGAGATTGTCCATAGCAACCAAAAAGTGTCCCTTTACGTCAAAAGTGGCTTTAGACCAGCTAGAAAACAGCGATAGTAAATCAGAACACTTGCAGAATTGAGCGATAGTGAATCGTGGGGAAATTTATTTTATTATATTATTTTTTTTTAATTATTTATATTTATTTATTATATTATAATTTATGTTTTTGTGTTTCAAACTTCATCATACCCGGGATGTCTACTAGACTCTTGTTTGGACAGATTTAAGTGTGTTATTGTTAAGAATTACAGGCCTACAATATAAAACGCCAAATTTCCATGCAAAATAATTGTACCGCTTTCAGCACCTAAAATCCGAAATAATCATACCACCAGGGAGGTTACCGTCCATACCACGCCAAAATGTAAAAAAAAAAACAGTGGCATAGGGCCCCCCCCAAAATACCAGACCCTTATCCAAGCATGCACCCCGGCAAGTCAGGAAAGGGCGGTACGAGTGAGCAACCCCCCTCCTGAACCATACCAGGCCACATGCCCTCAACATGGGGGGTGGGTGCTTTGGGGCGGGGGGCTTTGCGCCCCCCACCCCAAAGCACCTTGTCCCCATATTGATGGGGACAAGGGGCTCGTCCCGACAACCCTGGGCTGTGGTTGTCAGGGTCTGTGGGCAGGGGGCTTATCAGAATCTGGAAGCCCCCTTTAACAAGGGGGCCCCCAGATCCCATCCTCCCCTACGTGAATGGGTATGGGGTACATCGTACCCCATACCCATTCCCCAAAAAAAGAGTCAAAAAGTAAGAACCACAGGCAACAGTTTTTTTATTGAAAAATAAAAAAATAGTGTTCCTTTTGGGTTTGGAAGGCATCGTGATTTATGATGAATTTACATAGAGGGACACTATTTTTTTTAATAAAGGACTTGTCACTTTTTTGGTGAATGGGTAGGGGTACAATGTAAGTTAAAGGGGCTTCCAGATTCCGATAAGCCCCCGCCCGCAGACCCCGACAGCCTTATCCCAGGGTTGTCGGAGGAGGCCCTTGTCTCCATCAACATGGGGACAAGATGCTTCGGGGTGGGTGCTTCACTAAAGCACCCACTCCCCATGTTGAGGGCATGTAGCCTGGTATAACCATAGGCCGCTTGCTTGCCCCCCCCCCATTTCCTGACCTACTGGGCTGCATGCCCGGATAAGGATCTGGTATGGACGCCAATTTAAAAAAAAATTTGGTGTGGGGTTCCCCTTAACCACTTCAGCCCCGGAAGGATTTACCCTCTTCCTGACCAGAGCACTTTTTACAATTTGGCACTGCAATTAACTGCTAATTGCGCGGTCATGCAATGCTGTACCCAAACGAAATTTGCGTCCTTTTATTCCCACAAATAGAGCTTTCTTTTGATGGTATTTGATCACCTCTGCGGTTTTTATTTTTTGCGCTATAAACGGAAAAAGACCGAAAATTTTGAAAAAAAATGATATTTTCTACTTTTTGTTATAAAAAAAAATCCAATAAACTCAATTTTAGTCATACATTTAGGCCAAAATGTATTCGGCCACATGTCTTTGGTAAAAAAAAATGTCAATAAGCGTATATTTATTGGTTTGCGCAAAAGTTATAGCGTCCACAAATTAGGGTACATTTTCTGGAATTTACACAGCTTTTAGTTTATGACTGCCGATGTCATTTCTTAAGGTGCTAAAATGGCAGGGCGGTACAAAACCCCCCCAAATGACCCCATTTTGGAAAGTAGACACCCCAAGGAAATTGCTGAGAGGCATTTTGAACCCATTGAATATTAATTTTTTTTGTCCAAAGTGATTGAATAGTGACAAAAAAAAAAAAAAAAATTACAAAAAGTTGTCACTAAATGATATATTGCTCACACAGGCCATGGGCATATGTGGAATTGCACCACAAAATACATCCAGCTGCTTCTCCTGAGTACGGGGATACCACATGTGTGGGACTTTTTGGGAGCCTAGCCGCGTAAGGGGCCCCGAAAACCAATCACCGCCTTCAGGATTTCTAAGGGTGTAAATTTTTTATTTCACTCCTCACTACCTATCACAGTTTTGAAGGCCATAGAATGCCCAGATGGCACAAACCCCCCCCCCCCAAATGACCCCATTTTGGAAAGTAGACACCCCGAGCTATTTGCTGAGAGGCATGGTGAGTATTTGCAGCTCTCATTTGTTTTGAAAATGAAGAAAGACAAGAAAAAAAAATTTTTTTTCTTTTTCAATTTTCAAAACTTTGTGACAAAAAGTGAGGTCTGCAAAATATTCACCATACCTCTCAGCAAATAGCTTGGGGTGTCTAATTTCCAAAATAGGGTCATTTGGGGGGGGTTTGTGCCACCTGGGCATTCCATGGCCTCCAAAACTGTGATAGGCAGTGAAGAGTGAAATCAAAAATTTACGCCCTTAAAAAGCTGAAGGCGGTGCTTGGTTTTCGGGGTCCTGTATGCGGCTAGGCTCCCAAAAAGTCTCACACATGTGGTATCCCCGTACTCAGGAGAAGCAACAGAATGTATTTTGGGGTGTAACTTCACATATTCCCATGCATGTTTGAGCAATATATCATTTAGTGACAACTTTGTGCAAAAAAAAAAAATGTGTCTGTTTCCCGCAACTTGTGTCACAATATAAAATATTCCATGGACTCGACATGCCTCTCAGCAAATAGCTTGGGGTGTCTACTTTCCAAAATAGGGTCATTTGGGGGGGGGGGGTTTGAACTGTTCTGGCATTTTATGCACAACATTTAGAAGCTTATGTCACACATCACCCACTCTTCTAACCACTTGAAAACAAAGCCCGTTCTGACACTTTTTGTTGAAAAAATTATTTTTTTTTGCAAGAAAATTACTTTGAACCCCCAAACATTATATATTTTTTTAAAGCAAATGCCCTACAGATTAAAATGGTGGGTGTTTCATTTTTTTTTCACACAGTATTTGCGCAGCATTTTTTCAGACGCATTTTTTTTGGAAAAAACACACTTTTTTAAATTTTAATGCACTAAAACACACTATATCGCCCAAATGATGAAATAAAAAAGATGATCTTAGGCCGAGTACATGGATACCAAACATGACATGCTTTAAAATTGCGCACAAACGTGCAGTGACGACAAACTAAATACATTTTTAAAAGCCTTTACAGGTCACCACTTTAGATTTACAGAGGAGGTCTACTGCTAAAATTACTGCCCTCGATCTGACCTTTGCGGTGATACCTCACATGGGTGCTTTTTTTTCCTTTCTTTCTTTATTATTTTTTTGCTTTTTTATCTTATTTTTAAACTGTTCCTTTCATTTTTTTTTTTTTAATAATTTTTATTGTTATCTCAGGGAATGTAAATATCCCCTATGATAGCAATAGGTAGTGACGGGTACTCTTTTTTTGAAAAAATTGGGGTCTATTAGACCCTAGATCTCTCCTCTGCCCTCAAAGCATCTGACCACACCAAGATTGGTGTGATAAAATGCTTTCCCAATTTCCCAATGGCGCTGTTTACATCCGGCGAAATCTAAGTCATAAAATGCTCGTAGCTTCCGGTTTCTTAGGCCATAGAGATGATTGGAGCCATTCTGGTCTCTGATCAGCTCTATGGTCAGCTGGACGAATCACCGGCTGCATTCTCAGGTTCCCTGTTGAGACAGGAGAACCAGAGAAAAACACGGAAGACGGTGGGGGGGGGCATTCCCTCCCACTGCTTGTAAAAGCAGTATAGAGGCTAATTAGCCGCTAGGATTGCTTTTACATGAAAGACGACCGCTAGCTGAAAAGAATGATACCAAGATGATACCTAAACCTGCAGGCATCATTCTGGTATAACCACTCAAAGTCGTGAATGGCGTAAAAAATGGTTAACAATAAAACACAGTAAACAGTAAATTATAAAAAATTGCATACCTGTAAAGCAAACATGATAAAACATAATAACGATAAAACATTGCAGAATAGAATACAGTAAAAAAGAGCAGAACAATAGAGAGAGAATAGAGAGAGAGAGAACAATAAAACGCCAACTATTTTTTTTAATTTTATATATATATATATATACATATATATATATATATATTTTGTAACTGTAACTTTTATAACTGTAACCGGTTCCAGGTCCGGGTCTCTCAAAATGCGATGGCATCTTGGGAGACCCTGTGAAAGTCTGCCTAGTCTGTGCAATGCTGTACGCTAATACTCAACTAGTTATGGTAGCGTTCATAACATTCACCAATGCAAAGACCAGGATTGTCAGGACAGAAGGGAAAATAATAGCGGGTGTCACGCCTATATCAGCGCTTGCTGCAGACACGACATCTTTTTTTAGGGGGGTTCGTTGGGTAGGGGTACTCGGGAGGACATAAAAATGCCTCTCATGCTTGCCGACTGCATTTGGTTGGGGATGTGAATGGGGGAAGTACGGGCGCTGCAGAAGTGGTGGGTTCCCAATTAGGATTGGCGAATGCAGCAGGAAGGGCATTATGGGCACGACGGGCCTGTGTTTGTCTTCTTCTTGGTGGCAGCGGGACACTACTTGTGCTTGCCACCTCACCAGCTTGAACTGCACTTATGGGACTCACCACGTCACCAAGTGTTACTGCAGTGCTGGTTTGACTACGACCGGGGTGTACTAGGCCGCTGGTGCTTGCCAGTTCACCAAAACGCTACCAAAAAAACTGTTAGCGATCGCAGGGATCAGGCCTGACTCTGCGAACGCTGCAGTTATGTGTTTAGTGTTTTGTAAGTGACAGTGATCGATTGATACTGCACTTGGGTGGGCTGGGCTGGGCGGAGGGGCAAAACGCAGGTGCTAGCAGGTATCTGGGCTGATCCCGCTAACACTGTGTTTTTGGGAACCCTAAACTGCTGGAGACACTAGTATAGATCTGATCGGATCAGATATTGATCCGTTCAGATACTATACCACTCAGGGAGGTGTACGGCGCGTGCATGGGTGTTGGCGCTACTGGAACTAACCTGACGCTGCCTGGGGCTGGTGCTTGCCAGTTCACCAAAACGCTACCAAAAAAACTGTTAGCGATCACAGGGATCAGGCCTGACTCTACGAACGCTGCAGTATGTGTTTAGTAAGTGACAGTGATCGATCGATACTGCACTTGGGTGGGCTGGGCTGGGCCGGGCGGAGGGGCAAAACGCAAGTGCTAGCAGGTATCTGGGCTGATCCCGCTAACACTGCGTTTTTGGGAACCCTAAACTGCTGGGGACGCTAGTATAGATCTGATCGGATCGGATCAGATATTGATCCGTTCAGATACTATA
The DNA here is from genome assembly GCF_042186555.1 of Aquarana catesbeiana. Classification (NCBI taxonomy): domain Eukaryota; kingdom Metazoa; phylum Chordata; class Amphibia; order Anura; family Ranidae; genus Aquarana; species Aquarana catesbeiana. The sequence goes on from NC_133332.1 coordinate 264,262,822, forward strand.
CCACTAAGGGAGGTGTATGGTGTGTGTGTGGGTGTTAGCGGTACTGGCACAAACCTGACGCTGCCTGGGGCGACGCAGACCCTATCTGACCCTAAAACCTAAGTTATATCACCGCCGGGCGATCAGGGGGCTAAACCTTTATTAGGTAATAAACAGCGGGTGCCCTGACGCTATAAAAAATAAACTAACTAACCATCGTCACCCGTAACAGTTATACGGTGATTACTGGTGAAAGGGTTAACTAGGGGGCAATCAGGGGTTTAAAACCTTTATTCGGTATGAACATCAGGCGACTATATATGAATATTCAAGCCCGACACGATAACTCAGGAACGAGGGTGGTGGTGGCGTTAGATACAGCTAAGGCCTTTGATTCAGTAGAATGGCCATATTTATGGGAATGCTTGCACAGCTATGGGTTTGGGGCACGCTTTATAAAATGGGTACAACTCCTATACCAGACACCCAGGGCGAGAATTTTTGTAAATGGCTGGCTCTCGGAGCAGTTTCCATTAGAGAGGGGCACCCGGCAAAGGGTGTCCCCTCTCTCCCTTATTGTATGCTCTGGCAGCCGAACCACTGGCCATTGCCATCAGAGCACATCCTGATATCCAGGGTCTGCGCCGAGGCACTACAGTCGATAAAATCGGAATGTATGCCGATGACACAATATTATACCTAGCGGACAGGGACCATCACTCCAAGCAGCATTAAGACTTATTGAACAAATGGGGGGATACTCGGGCCTGCGTATAAATTGTCCCAGATTCTACCAATAGATGTGCCCCCCCTTCACAACCCCCCCACTGCCACTCGCTAGGGTATGCAAGATTAAATACCTGGGGGTGGAGGTAACCAGGGACCTGGTAGACTATACACCCTGAATATACCCCCATTGTTTGACATATTAAAAGCAAAACGCAGACATGGTCTAGATTGCCATTAGGGGTAATGGGCGGGAAAACTTAATAAAAATTATCATACTGTCCAAGATCCTATATCTGGTGTGGCACTCCCCCCTTTACATCCCTTAAAAATCTTTAAGCAGATGGAAGCTATTCTGAATTCGTTTGTCTGGGGAAACAGGAGACATAAACTAGCCTGGCAAACCTTGAAAACCCAACTGATATGGGGGGGCGTTTCCCTCCCGGACCTTCACGATTACTACTTAGCCGCGCAACTTTCCCACATGTACCACTTCCACACATCCGAAATGCAACGTTACAGATCTTTGGTTTGTGACAAACCGGGACACCCGGCGTATACACCCGTTCAAGCTATACTCCGCAGGAAAAAAGCACCAGGTCCCTCTGCACGGTACAACTCGGGCATGCTGCTACACCACCAAAGTATCTGGGAAATATCTCTTAAAAAACAAAATGTGGGGAAATTTCATTCCCATACCCCATTGTGGCTTAACAGTCACATGCCAGAACTAGAAACAATTCCCGATTCGATAGTCTGGGCTAGACATGGAATATTGTATCTCCATCAGGTCTTGTCCACCTCCAGCTCAAGCAGTTCCAGACTCTTAAAGAAGAGTTTTCCCTTCCACACCACTTAGCATTTAAATACCTGCAGATCCGACATGCACTCAGAACCCAGTTGCCGGACATGGATGTAGGGATGGAGCCTCCCCCTGTGCTGAGTATAGTTATGGGAGATGACCCCTCTAAACTTATATAATACCTGTATTGCACAATTAGACAACGGGGTGCAGCTGCAGTTTCACACAAGGCCAAAACAGTATGGGAACAGGACGTAGGAACCATATCTGACGATGACTGGGATGAGATTTTAGAAGGAACCAAGACAGTGTCTCCCAAACTGTCTGACAGACTGACACAACTGTATATAATACACAAGGCCTACCTGACGCCGACAAGATTGGCAAAGTTCCAGCACACGCCGGACCCGACGTGTCGCATGTGCGGGGCTCACTCAGGTTCGTTTTACCATCTTATATGGAGCTACACGCATGTCCAGATGTTCTGGACGCAGGTTGTCCGTTTCCTCCATGATAATATGGGATCCCCTGTGGTGCTGGACCCTAAGTTGTGTATATTGGGGCTATTGCCGGATGTAGACGTAGACAAATATCACAAAATATTTATTTTTGAAACATTATTCCTAGCACGTAAAGTGATAGCTCTCGATGGATGCAGAACATGCCCCCCACACTACAGTTGTGGAAAAAAGCAATCAATGACATCCTGCCTTTCAAGAAATTGATTTATACACACAGGGGATCTACACAAAAATTTTCCAAGATTTGGGACAGGTGATTGGAGGACGGAGAAACCTGTGTATAATTATTTCATACCCAGTGCAATGTTCCCCCGTATCTGAGAAACACGTGGTGTATGGGATGGATTCAGCTAACACCTGTTTACTGTACCTGTGAATATGGGCATGCACACCATGTAACTTTCCTGCATATTTAACATTGTTATCATAATATGTAACTGACCTTTTATGGATAAATGTACCCGAATGACTTGTAAAATGTGCTTTGTATAAATAAAGTTGTTTTTTCCAAGTAAAAAAAAAAACCCTTTATTCGGTAGTATATGGGGGTCCCTGACGTTATAAAACGCTGACGGGGAACCTAAATACTTACCTCCCTAACTAGCATCACCAGTGACACTAATACAGCGATCAGAAAAATGATCGCTTAGTGACACTGGCGACGGGGGGTGATCAAGGGGTTAAAACTTTATTAGGGGGGGGTTAGGGGGGGTATCCTAGACCTAAAGGGGGCTAACACTAACTGCCCTACCACACTAACTGTCACAAACTGACGCCAATACAGTAATCAGAAAAAAAAAACAAAAAACTGCTTGGTGTCAGTGTGACGGGGAGGGGGGGTGATCAGGGGGTGATTGGGGTTTAATGTGTGCCTGGCATGTTCTACTGTGTGTGTGTGTTGTGCAACTCACTCAGATGTCTTCTCTCCTCGGCGCCGGAACGGAAAATACAGAGCCGAGGAGAGATGACATCACTTCCTCTGCTGCTGTTTACTATACAGCAGCAGAGGAAGAATCTCATTGGCTGGGAGCGATCGCGAGGGGGGGGCCATGAATGGATGATCTCCCCCTCACCTCTCATCGCTCCTAGACAGAAGCCGACCGCCTCGGGCACCGGGGGGGGGGTCCGGTTGGACCCCCCGCCCGCGGGAGGCAGATCACGTACCAGGTACGTGATTTTGCCTGCCCCTGCCATTCTGCTGCAGTATATCTGCGTTAGGCGGTCGGCAACTGGTTAAAATTTATACCAGACCTGAAAGCCCCCCCTTTCAGGTCTGGTATGGATTTTAAGGGGAGCCCCACACCAAATTTTTTAAAAGCCTACGCCATTTTTTATAACATTTTTCTATTGCCTGGCAATTGTCGGCAATCTTAATCTTTACATTCATCTGTCATTTACTGTTGACTGTCTCACTACCTCTGTTGGTAGTTTATTCCAATCATCAACTACCCTTTCAATAAAATAAAACTTTCTAAGCTTCGTTTTGAACTTTCCTCCAGTTAGTTTGAGGTCATGTCCCCGTGTTCTTGATTTTGGTTTCATATTGAAAAGACTGCCTTCCTGAAACGTATTCACCCCTTTGATGAATTTACAAGTTTTAATCATATCTCCCCTTTCCCTTCTTTCCTCCAGACTGTACATAATAAGTTCCTGAAATCACTTCTCGATATGTTTTATCCCCCACACCTTTCACCATTTTTGTAACCCGTCTCTGGACTCTTTTTGGCTTATCAACATCTTTCTTTTCTGTAAGTGAGGTCTCCAGAGCTAGACACATTGTTCTAAATTAGGTATCACTAAAGATCTATATAGGGGAATCAGGACCTCCTTCCTCCTGCTGGTGATTCCTCTAGTGATGCATCCTAGTATTCTATTTGCTTTTCCCACTGCCTGGTGGTGGTGGGAGTGAAATCAACTACAGACACAAACAACAGTAACAAACTGACATAGAATCAAACCTTTCCCCACGCACAAAAATAGGTATTCTGTTTTAATTGCAATTTACATAACATGCCTTTGTATGATAATGTCTTTTTGGAATGCAGACTGACATTGTCAGGCCTTTTTCTCTACTACATTTCAGGCTGTTAAGAGAAAGCTGTACATTTGATGCCAATGGCTTTAGAAATGCTTGTATGTTTGCATTTTGTTATCACAAAATCTCCTCTCTGCATCCAGCATGTGCGGTAAACAAAAGTCCATTTTTTTTTTTTTTTACAAAAATTTAAACAGCCGGGAATTCTATGTAATCCAGAGCTACCTCCAACCATATGCTTTCATTTTGACCTTTTGATAAATTTCAACATTGGATTGAAAGAAATGGATTATAGCAATTTTTGCATAAAGCAGTTTTATTAAATATCTCATTTTTGTTTCGTACCACAATCCTCCCTTGCTCACTGCCACATGAACCAAGCAGCATTAAATCAAGTATGATTAAGATGAAGACAGCAATTTACCCCGAAGCATCTGATGACATTTGGAAGGATTGCATTTGTGAGACGCTGGCCAACAGACCACTGGGCAGTTGTTGTATTACAAGGAGCCAGAGAAGCTTCCACTGAATGAATAAAATGTACAAGCTGTAGCCACGTTGTCGTTGGTTCACTGCACTCATTTACGTGCCCAGTTTTAACAGCCGAGGAGAGTATCTTAGAGAAATAATCTCATAAGCATTGTTTTCATCTAAGTTGGCCACATAACCCTGGTAATAAGAAAAAAAAAAGAACCTTTTTTTGTGAATAGAGCACCTATCATTTCTGGAATCTCCAAGGCCATAAAACTTGCAAGAATTTAAAAACTGGGAGCTATGTGGTCTCTCATTCAAAACATAGTATACTTGTCAAAAGTGGGGGTTTGAAAAAATACAGCATGGCTCCCAAGTGTAAGCAGGGCCCTGATTCTGATTCGCTGCTAGCAATGGTCATGCTGGTCAAGAGCCCCTCCCATCATCCTCCTTCATCAGGATCAGCACCACAGACCAGCAAGGTGGGGGAACTCCACACATTCAGCCTCTTTAACATTTTACTGCAGCGGGAACAGAGTATATAGTTATTTTGCCATCTTCACTTCTGCCTCTTTACCCCCAACATCAGTAGCATTGTACATTTCAAGCATATCTTCATCATAGGGTTGCCGACTATCACTTCCAGTTCCTCACTGTAGGCTCCCTTAGGTTGGAACTTCAACTGAGTTTACCCTGAAGGGTGCACTTTCTAAAGCTATAGGTTTACATACTAGTATACTGGAGGTAGCCTCTTCTCATCAACCTCTGCCCCAAGCTCTTCCGGTTCTAGAATATAAAGGAACTAGTCTAGCCCCACCCATGGTATCCACCCAGAGGAAGATTCTCCCTGAAAGGGGTACTAACCCTTGCTTACATGCTGACTCCCAGCCACCTTAAAGTGAGCCTGTGACCTATGCATTCTGTGTATTACACGCTTCTGAGCCCTGCATTCTGCTATATTTCACAATCCTGACCCCTACACCATGTACAGTACAGTGCCTTGAAAAAGTATTAATACCACTTGAAATTTTCGACATTTTGTCATATTACAACCAAAGATGTATTTTACTGGGATGTTATGTGATAGACCAATACAAAGTGGCGCATAATTGTGAAATGGAAGGAAAATGATAAATGGCTTTTAAATTTAGTTAATTAGTCAATAATTTGTAGAACCACCTTTAGGTGCAATTACAGTTTTAAGTCTTTTTTGGGGATGTCTCTACCAACTTTACACATCTAGAGTGTGACATTTTTGCCCATTCTTCTTTGCAAAATAGCTCAAGCTCTGTCAGATAGGATGGAGAGCATCTGTGAATAGCAAATTTCAAGTCTTGTCACAGATTATCAATTGGATTCAGGTCTGGAGTTTGACTGGGCCATTCTAACACATGAATATACTTTGATCTAAACCATTCCATGTAGCTCTGGCTGTATGTTTAGGGTTGTTGTCCTGCTGGAAGGTGAACCTCTGCCCCAGTCTCAAGTCTTTTGCAGACTCTAATGCCCTATACACACGGTCGGACATTGAACGGATATTCCGACAACAAAATCCATGGATTTTTTCCGATGTTGGCTCAAACTTGACTTGCATACACACGGTCACACAAAGTTGTCGGAAAATCCGATCATTCTAAACGCGGTGACGTAAAATACGTACGTCGGGACTATAAACGGGGCAGTAGCCAATAACTTTTGTCTCTTAATTTATTCTGAGCATGCGTGGCACTTTGTGCGTCGGATTTGTGTACACACGATCGGAATTTCTGACAACGGATTTTGTTGTCGGAAAATTTTATAGCCTGCTCTCAAATTTTGTGTGTCGGAAATTCCGATGGAAAATGTGTGATGGAGCCCACACATGGTCGGAATTTCCGACAACAAGGTCCTATCACACCATGTGTACAGGGCATTACAGGTTTTCAGTGCCCTGTATTTGGCTCCATCTTCCCATCAACTCTGACCAGATTCCCTGCAGTATATGTGAGCTGGAGAAGGAGCCAAAGGGGAGTGGTGGAGAGTTTTATTCACATCTCTATGCGATTTATTACAACATATGAGGTGAGAGTTCTGGGAGACTGATTGTTTGGGAATGAATCTATTTATGAAGTTTTCCATGGATACTGAACAGCACTGATTTGTTTTTGCATTAGCACACCATCTCTGTGCACTTTCTCATGAACATTCATCACCCCTATACTCAACGTTATCCTTAGAAGACGAGTATTATCTTCGCTCTGTCCCTCCAAAGTGAACTATTTTTATGTGCCTATACATGCATCTTTCTGTCGTTTTTGCACATGCGATTCTTTTTAATATGTTTAGTTTTTTTTGTCTAATATTGATTGACTTTTCTATTTTTGACTTATTTCATATTTGCCATTAGTGTTATTCAATTTACATATGCGATTTTGTACACATGCGACTTTTTGCACATGCAACTTTGTTGCACATTATTGATTTTTTTCACGTTTTTGCTCATTTAGTGGATATATGTCTCTAATTGTCTATATTTTCATGTCCCTTAATGTAACCCACTGTTGCACAGTTTTATTTGTATATGAAGTTTTCACTTCCCTTGATTGCACATTGCATTTTTTGGAATTTGTACATTTGCCAATCAGCGCAAGATCACTTTATTTATCCTATCTAGCCTGTCTGACTTCTTGAAACTTTTTCGAAATACCTTCGAGGAAATGGGTCGTGTCTCCTCAGCGGCCAGCGCCCTTTTACGTCTCTGTCAAGAGTCTGCTGCTGTGGGACAGAACGCTTTTCATTTTCGTATTTTGACTGCTGAACGGAGCTGGAATAATGAGGCCTTAGTTGCAACCTTTTTACATGGCCTCTCTGATAGAGTGAAGGATGAATTAGCGGGAAGAGCCATTCCTGCTGATCTGGATGGTGTCATCACCTTGTGTAACCAGATCGATATTCGCTTTCAAGAGAGGACTCTGAAAAAAAGATGCCAGCACTTCCCGTTCTTTAGGTAGCCTGAGCTTCCTGTCACCTCTCTTCGTCCCCAGGAGTACCTCCTGCCTGCTGAGGAACCTACGCAGCTGGGCCGGACCAAGTTATCTCCTGAAGAACATGCTAGGTGCAGAACTCTGGGCCTGTGCCTCTATTATGGGGTCAAAGGTCATTTTTGTGACATTTGGTCTCTTCATCCGAAAAAATGCTCGGGGCTAATATATCTGGAAAGTGGAGTATTGGACCCTGAAATATCACCTTCACCTTCTCCTTTCTGTGTTCCTTCATGTCAGCGCTTCCTCTCATTTGGTCTCGGCGGCATATCTGGATTCCAGAGCCGCTGGCAATTTCATGGACTGGGGAACTGATTCTTCCATGAGGCTTACCCTTTTGCCCCTCACAACGCCTTTGGTGATCTTGGCGATTGATGGCACTGTTCTCCCAGGGGGCTCTATCCGCTTCCAGACTCTCCCTGTTTAGTTGGTAGGGACACTCCACCAGGAATGGATATCCTAACTTGTCTTACCTAAGGCTTCATCTTCTATCATTTTAGGTCTTCCTTGGTTACGGCTCCATTCTCCTTACGTTGACTGGAATGCTGGACAGATCCTGGCTTGGGGTTCCTCGTGTTCCTCTTCCTGCCTACTCAAGGTTGCCCCAAAAGGGAAACTTTCTGTTGCCATCATTCCAGTATCTTCTGCTCTTCCTGCTGTATATAGCAATTTCTGGGATGTGTCCTGCAATAGTTGGGCCGAGGCACTCTCTAGGTCATGTGGCACTCTGGATGAGGAGCCCACCTGTGAACCTGAGCCGATCATTTACTCCAGTTTGCATAACCATTTACCCTTGCCTGTCCCTAAACTCCCTTGGACGCACAGCCAGGTTAACTTGTCTGCAAGTTCCACAGTCACTACGACCTGCGATGCAATTAAGGTAGTCGCTACACCTGGCAATGCTATTCAGTCGGCCTTTGCACCAGTTATGCCAGCCCAGCCCATGCCCAGTGAGCTTCCTGCTTTTTCCTATTCAGGACCTTCTGTAACCTGGCCTCACCCTACTACTACGTCCATTCAATCTTGTCTAAGAGGCTCAATCCATCCTTTGGATAGACTGCCTCATTCGGCCAGGTGGGGTTTTCAACCTTTCTTTCTGGACTCTCTGCATTCTGCTTGTGTTTCAGCTGTCCAGTTTGACTCTTGTGACATGTCACCTTCTAACCAACCTGGTCTCAGGGATCCACTGACCTCTGCCCAGTCTGATGGTCCTGTGCTGGATGTCCAGCTCATCTTTAAGGGTCTGGGGGACCCCGTTCAGACTCCTGATGGTCTTCTCATGCCCTTACCCATTCCTAAGAAGCTTTTAGTCCTCAATAAGTCCTCTCATCCTCTCCCTACCTCGGTTTAGGTGAGAGAGGGGGAGGCCTCGTAGGAAGGGGGGTACTGTCATGGTTATGCAGTAATCTTTGTCAGCTTACCTCTCCTCCATGTGTTCACCTTTAGAGGCCAGCCACTCTCACCTGCCTGCTTATAAAATCTTCCCTCAGCATAGCTTCACCTCAGCCTCTAATTAGGAACACTATATTAACCTGTGCATTGCAAGCCAACCTGGCTGATCAACCATTGTGTGTTTAGCTTTCGTGTGCTACTTGCTGTGTCTCCTACGTCTGATTCCAGTTAGCGATCTTGGCCTGTTCTTGACTATCCCTGTCTACTTGTGACTCTGACTTTTGGCGTGTTCTATGTTTATCCTTGTCTGCTAGTAGTCCCGACCTTGGCTTATCCCTTTACTATCCTTGTTGTTCCAGCCTGCTGCTTCCTTCCTCTTTCTCCTGTAGTCTACTGTGAGCGTGAGCTGTGAGACCCTGGGGGCCACGACCCGGTGCCAGACTACAGCGCAGTCCATCCTCACCACTAGAGGCTCTGGTGAACACCTGCTGGCTCTTAGACTCCGCGCCCTGGGGAATCTATGCTCTAGCTCCCAGTGGGATCTGTGTTGATGCTCCAGTAGACCTGCTTCCTGAACCTCCCAGAATTCAACCCGCAGCAGTCAGTCCTAGGGTCCACTACCTTAGTGGTGCACTCCTGACTCCTACGGAGTGCATCCCTCACCTGGACTCAGGTGACCTGACAGCAGGTGCATTTATGGGGGTGCTGGAGGAAATTTTGGGAGTGCTTTAGTACACCTAAGCATCCCCCTAGTGCCACTCCTGATTTAAATTGGCTTTGAAACAAAATTAGGCTATGGTAACTGACATTTATTTGCACATTAATTATTGTGCAATTCATTTTTGTGTACTAATATACCTTGCTTTTTTTGATTATAGATAAAAAAACACTAAGTACAGAATTCAGTCCTCATAATGATAGTGTAATATCAGATATTAACTAATTTTCCTAAATCTTTTCAAATTCACAGTGTTTAACTATACCTATACATCAGTTTTGGTTTTTGCAACACCTAAGCAAGAGACACCACTAACCAAACACTGCCATGAAGACCAAGGAACACTCCAAACAAGTAAAAGACAATGTTGATGAGAAGTACAAGTCAGGGTTAGGTTATAAAAAAAATATCCAAATCTTTGATGATCCCCAGGAGCACCATCAGATCTATCATAACCAAATGGAAAGAACATGGCACAACCTGCCAAGAGACGCCGCACACCAAAACTCACGGACCAGGCTAGGAGGGCATTAATCAGAGAGGCAGCACAGAGACCCAAGGTAACCCTGGAGGAGCTGCAGAGTTCCACAGCAGAGACTGGAGTATCTGTACATAGGATGACAATAAGCCGTACGCTCCCAGAGTTGGGCTTTATGGCAGAGTGGCCAGAAGAAAGCCATTACTTTCAGCAGAAAACAAAATGGCATGTTTTGAGTTTGTGAAAAGGCATGTGGGAGATTCCCGAAATGTCCGGAGGAAGGTGGTCTGGTCTGATGAGACTAAAATTGAACTTTTTGGCCATCAAAGAAAACGCTATGTCTGGCACAAACCCAACACATCACATCATCCAAAGAACACCATCCCCACCGTGAAACATGGTGGTGGCAGCATCATGCTGTGGAGATATTTTTCAGCAGTTGGGACTGGGAAACTGGTCAGGGTTGAGGGAAAGATGGATGGTGTTAAATACAGGGATATTCTTGAGAACAACCTGTACCACTCTGTGTGTGGCTTGAGGCTAGGACGGAGGTTCACCTTCCAGTATGACAATGAACCCAAACACACTGCTAAAGCAACACTTAAGTGGTTTAAGGGGAAACATGTAAATGTGTTGGAATGGCCTAGTCAAAGCCCAGACCTCAATCCAATAGAAAATATGTGGTCAGACTTAAAGATTGCTGTTCACAAGCGCAAACCATCCAACTTGAAGGAGCTGGAGCAGTTTTGCAAGGAGGAATGGGCAAAAATCCCAGTGGCAAGCTCATAGAGACTTATCCAAAGCGACTTGGAGCTGTGATAGCTGCAAAAGTTGGCTCTACAAAGTATTGACTTTAGAGGGGTGAATAGTTATGCAAATTGACTTTTTCTGTTATTTTGTCCTATTTGTTGTTTGCTTCACAATAAAAAAAACATCTTCAAAGTTGTGGGCATGTTCTGTAAATCAAATGATGCAAATCCTCCAACAATCCATGTTAATTCCAGGTTGCGAGGCAACAAAACATGAAAAGTGCCAAGGGGGGTGAATACTTTTGCAAGGCACTGTATTTTGAATGGACTTGGTTGTTAGTTGACACCTCTGCAGCCATTTACAAAGGTTTCTAGGGCTTATCTAAATGAGTGTTGCTGCAAATGCAGGGTTTACATGTGACTGCCGCACAGTTCATACACATGCATTCAAACCCAAAAGATAAAAAGGATGAAACCCCAAAATGAAACCAATGTGTGGTTAGCAGAGGCGCCCATTAACCACTTTAGTTCCAAAAGGTTTACCCCCCCTTCATGACCAGGCCATTTTTTGTGATACGGCACTGCATTGCTTTAACTGATAATTGTGCGGTCTTTCTGTGGTATTTGATCACCTATGCGTTTTTTATTTTTTGCGCTAAAAACAAAAAAAGAGCGACAATTTTCAAAAAACATATTTTTTACTTCTGCAATAAAACACTTGAATAAAAAATGTAAAAAATCAAATTTTTTCAAAAAATTAGTCCAATATGTATTCTGCTACCTATTTTTGGTAAGAAAATCCCAATAAACGTATATTAATTGGTTATAGCGTCTACAAACTATGGGATATTTTTATGGAATTTTTATTTATTTACTACTGGTAATGGCGGCGATCAGTGTTTTATAGTGGGATTGCGGCGGACAAATCAGACACCAAGTGACACTTTTTTGGGGACCAGTGACATCAATACAGTGATCAGTGCTAAAAATATGCAATGTCACTGAACTAATGACACTGGAAGGGAAGGGGTTAACATCAGGGGTGATCAAAGGGTAAAATGTGTGACTAAAATGTGCTTCCTAACTTTGAGGGATGTGCTTGTGCTATGGGAAGGCAGAGATTCGCTTTCCTGCCTAGCAGAAACACAGCATCACTACTCAGCAGCTACAATTACTAAGACACTTACCTGTACAGGAATTCAGCGCTGTCCTCACCCGGGCCATTTCTTAGCTGGTCTTCTGGTCACTGGAGTCGCCATGTTAACTGTGGGAAGCCAGCTGTGACTACTTGCAGTTCATAGCCAGCTCCCCACTGCACATGCATGAGCCACCCTGCACCTTCTGAATAGTCCCACAGCCTCATGGGACCTGTGACAACCCAGGAGGTTGCAGGCAGGGAGGGGGGAGCACTTCCAGTGGGATCACCTAGCCAATTCCTGCAGAAGTGGAAGCAGGTACAAGCTAGAAATAGGTACCAGCTCCCCCACACCCCCAAAAGGGAGGGAGGAGGAGCATCAGCAGAACTTCCCTAATAGAATGAAGTTTTGCTTAAAAAAAAGGTGCTACTAAATGAATTCTTTAAGAAGGTCTGTATGTATTGAGCATAAACACAGGTTAGCACACTATAATCTGTTTTTATGATGAATAAATACATACTTTCCTTAAGAATGCACTGTAAGCAACTTTTTATTTAATAGACGCCACGGCTGACCACACATTAATTCTATTTTTGGGCTTCATCCTTTTTACAATTGTTCACTGGATCTGATTGCAACCTAGTGCAGTGCAAGAATTTCTGGGAAACCCGACAAGCATTGAGTGTGTAGGTGGGGTGCAGCGTAGTGAAGTGGCAATAATTCACACAGACAATTGCAAAGCGAAACCTGTAATGAAGTAATGCAGTAACAGTTCACAACAAACCTCACAGATTCCAGCAACGTGAAAGGAGCAGATTCCAGCTGGACTGACAGCATCTGTTGAGAGGAGCAGAATGCGGCCTGGCCATCTCATGCACAATTGGGAAGGTGTCCCTACGTCGTTGTGACCCTATGCTTTCCCTCCTCATTACGAACCTTTCCCTAGTACTGTCCCTAATAGGCAGAGTATCTGTCCCTACTCTGCCAACTAGCAAATGCGTGCCAAAACTGGGAGCCAGGCCCTAAATATGCTCTGCCTGACCCAAGATGGCTGCCAGAGTCACATGGGGTGGCAGCATCCAATAAACTCCCCCAGTGACCCTTAGGATAGGTATCCAACCACCTTATGAACATGAGTATATGCTTACTACACTTTTCGCCATACTTTTCACATACGTATAACTGAACACTACCTTTAGAAGGATTTCCCTTGTGGCTTTTTATCCCAGATACTTCCAGCTGGGAAGGAAATAGTGAGACTTTATGGTGGTGATAGTACACCTAGGATCTCCACTGAGTACATGGTGCTGCTGATGGCCCTGTTTCAAGAAGGAAGTGGATGTCTCAACCCACTAACATTTGCTGATAAGTATAATATACATTTTGCGCAGCATAACCTTGTGGTAAGCTATTTAATGGTTTCTGAAGGCTCAGTCCATATTCACATCAAATTTTTGTAATGCGGTCAAGGGCCAGTTGCTTGCTTTAGGTTGACTTTATGTTAATCTCAAGATTATGGATGTACTTCACCGTTAATCCCTAATGGGAAGTGCTAATGTTTGTCAGTGATGACAAGAGTTGGACAGCGTTTAGATTTTAAAATGATGCATCAATGCTCAAAATATGCAACAGCATGACAGAATCTTGTAAAAAGCTTTGGCATGAGATTATTCTATAAATTGTCCCTTATTTTGCATCACTTATTTCAAGCATTTATTGCACTAATGGATAATCGTGTAGTCCTGCTTACAGAGGACAGTGACAGATAGATTTCCTAAAGCACTTAGTCGTTTCTACCTAGTACAAGGTGTCAAACCATTCCTGAAGAGATTGATGCAGAATCTCTCGGCGTTCTTCCTCTGACGCCCGGCTTGTTACTTATTCTAATATACAGTCTGGACTAATGCAGAGCTCTTCCACCGATGATCTCACTCCATGAATCACTAGCATTTAGACTGACATCCAGACACTGGGCCATTTCTCTTGATGCCATGTCTTCTATGCTGACACATGACTTAATTCACTCCTAAGTCAGGCCTCTGGCCATCAGGCATGTTAAAAAGAAAGGGGACCAACATAATATCCAGAAAAGGCCTTAGCGCTGAAATTGACAGTTAAATAGCAAATAGATTTGTTTTGATTTTTATAATGTACATTAAAGCTAAATTCCAAACACCTAAAAAAAAAAAGCTGTGTTTTAATTAAAAAGTTATTATATATATTTTTAAAGTGGATCCAGCATCCGATATATTTTTTTTTATGTTAAAAAACAAAAATGATGTGGCCCCCCCTCTCCTATTGTAAGCAGCTGTTTATTTATTTTAAAAAAATGTAGGGAAAAATTATTTATTATTTATTTATATGTATTTTTAAAGTGGTTGTAAACCCTTCCATATACCCAGTGAAGTGACAATCCTTAGGTGATACACAGAGATGAAACAAATCCTCCTCCATAATTTGTACCTGTTTATCTGAAGCCATCTCTTCTCGACAATTAAAGTGTTTATTTCTTCTTTCCTTCTCGTCTATGGTGATGTAATGACATTCAATAGAAATAAGCACTTTCATTTCAGAATATGATAGCCTGAGACTAGTTATCTAGTATGACATTAACACACAGGCTTCAGGAAAGATGGCTGACAGTGATCAGCTATCTATGGACTCCAAAAAAATGGCCGCAGTCCCATTTAACTTCAGTACTATATGTAAGGACATGTTCCCCCGATAAAGTCATGTGACTGTAATGTAATGCGCCTGGCATAAGCAGTGACAGCGTGGACTGGAAATTGCATATCAGGAAGTCTGGCATTCAGTGGTTTTATACTTGTTTATGGTGTTTTTAATGTTTTTACTGTATGAGTGCAATTTTAACTAAATACATTTGCCATATTATTTACCTTACTACACTATGGGAGCCTTTACTTCTTTGCTTACTTTGCAAAGAGCTATGCATTATGACCGCATGAATATTTAAAGGGACCACATCCTTAATATCCATGGTAGACAGAGGTGGAAGTGTTTCCCACAGATTGGGAATTGAGAGCCTGGAGAATTAGTTTGACATTTTGCTGTTATTCCACTAAGTGGAGGCGAAAGTTCTGAGAGACTAGAGGGAGCACGAGGTGTTTATATGATAGCAATATTATCATATGCCACAGTGTAGTGGGTGCACTTAGCATCAAGGATGTTTATCAGCATTTATATATTGGTAGCACTTTTTATATAGACTGGATATTTTCACTTGGATAGACATTTAATGTGTACGTTATTGGAGATTGTTTAGTTGATACCTCCTATTCATTGTGTTTTATGTTATATATCTATATACAGTATCTCACAAAAGTGAGTAAATTTGCTGTTCCCTCAAAATAACTCAACACACAGCCATTAATGTCTAAACTTCTGGCAACAAAAGTGAGCTCACACATTGTTACATAGTAGGTGAGGTTGAAAAAAGACACAAGTCCATCAAGTTGTCAGAAACCATGAAATCAGACCGAGACAGAAGTACAGTTAAGTCTTGCTTGTTTAATAATAAAAGCAAATAGAACGAAACGTAGTCAAAACATAGAGTTCAGGAACCTGAACGGATAGTCAGCCAAGCCAAACATCAGGGAGCCGGAGATTTGCGTAGTAAAACAGCAAGCAGGATCTGGAGCCAGAAGGGATGCCAGCCAAGCAAGTCTTTTAAAAGGAATGCAGGAGAGCGTCTCTGTGATGTTGACTAAGGCAAAGGCAGAGATCTTCTGGGCTGGATGGCTTAAGTAGGCAGGACTGACGAGCAGGATATCATGAACATCTGAGTAACTGTGGAGAGATAGGAGCTGGCAATTAGCCGACAGCTGAGCGGCCAGCTCAGAGAAGGAAGGGCTGAGCCCAGCCCTGACACAAGTCCAACCTATGTGTGTGATTATATGTCAGTATTACATTGTATATCCCTGTATGTTGCGGTTGTTCAGGTGCTTATCTAATAGTTTTTTAAACTATTGCTGCTCCCTGCTGAGACCAGCGCCTGTGGAAGGGAATCCTTGCTGCTTTTACAGTAAAGTAACCCTCTACGTAGTTTAAGGTTAAACCTCTTTTCTTTTAATTTTAATGAGTGGCCACGAGTCTTGTTAAACTCCCTTTCGCGAAAAAGTTTTATCCCTATTGTGGGGTCACCAGTACGGTATTTATAAATTGAAATCATATCCCCTCTCAAGCGTCTCTTCTCCAGAGAGAATAAGTTCAGCGCTCGCAATCTTTCCTAATAACTAATATCCTCCAGACCCTTTATTAGCTTAGTTGCCCTTCTTTGTACTCGCTCCATTTCCAGTACATCCTTCCTGAGGACTGGTGCCCAGACCTGGACAGCATACTCTAGGTGCGGCCGGACCAGAGTCTTGTAGAGCAGGAGAATTATCGTTTTATCTCTGGAGTTGATCCGCTTTTTATTGCATGCCAATATTCTGTTTGTTTTGTTAGCAGCAGCTTGGCATTGCTACTAGGACCCCAGGTCCTTTTCCATCCTAGATTCCCCCAGTGGTTCTCCCCCCAGTGTATAGATTGCATTCATATTTTTGCCACCCAAATGCATTATATTACATTTTTCTACATTAAACCTAGTTTGCCATGTAGTTGCCCACCCCATTAATTTGTTCAGATCTTTTTGCAAGGTTTCCACATATTTTTGCAAGTTTTCCTGAGTGAAAATGTCCAAATTGGGTCCAATTAGCCATTTTCCCTCCTCGGTGACATGGGACTCGTTAGTGTTACAAGGTCACAGGTGTGAATAGGGAGCAGGTGTGTTAAATTTGGCGTTATCGCTCCCACTCTCTGATACTGGTCACTGGAAGTTCAACATGGCACCTCATGGCAAAGAACTCTCTGAGGATCTGAAAAAAGAATTGTTGCTCTACATAAAGATGGCCTAGGCTATAAGAAGTTTGCCAAGACCCTGAAACTGAGCTGCAGCATGGTGGGCAAGAACATATAGTGCTCTGCATGGCTGTCGTCCCAGGAGGAAGCCTCTTCTGAAGATGATGCGCAAGAAAGCCTGCAAACGGTTTGCTGAAGACAAGCAGACTAAGGACATGGATTACTGGAAACATGTCCTGTGGTCTGATGAGACCAAGATTAACTTATTTGGTTCATAAAAAAATCAAGCGTGTAGGAGTAAAAAGACAGGTGTGTCTTACCTACAGTCAAGCATGGTGTTGGGAGTGTCATGGTCTGGGGCTGCATGAGTGCTGCCAGCACTGGGGAGCTACAGTTCATTGAGGGAACCATGAATGCCAACATGTACTGTGACATACTGAAGCCGAGCATGATCCCCTCCCTTCAGAGACTGGGCCGCAGGGCAGTATTCCAACATGATAACGACCCCAAACACACCTCCAAGACGACCACTGCCTTGCTAAAGGAGCTAAGGGTAAAGGTGAATTAGGTACCTTCATACATGTGGTTTGGTCCTGTCCTATTATACAGCAGTTTTGGTTGGAAGTGGTAGATGTTATCAACTCGGTGGGCAACATACATATACAAATGAATCCAATTGTCTTACTTCTTGGAGTATGCGATAACCTTATCTCTAATACACACAAAAGATTGTTCGTATTCTACACCTCATTTTATGCAAGGAAAACCATCCTAATGAAATGGAAACAATCTGACCCCCCTACGATCTCCCAATGGAAGGCCCTGGTGAATTCCACATTACCACTTTACAAACTCACATATATTAACCGCAAGTGCCCTAAGAAATTTTCCAAAATTTGGGGAGCATGGTCTAAATAATGAGTTTGACGAGACCAACAGGATATGTGATAAACTAGCATAGGATGTGCCCCCTTCCCCCTCTCCCCCTTCTTCTCCTCCCACCTGATTGATTCCTTCTTTTCTCTTTCTCTCACCCTACCCCCCTGTCCTCTCCGTCCCCCACTCCCCCCCCCAACTCCTTGATCCTTCATAGTCCAATAATCAGATATACTGGCGAATAGATAAAAGCAGGATTCTGACTAGTTACCTGAAGGTATTGTTATTGTTAGGTAGGAGATTTGATTGACACCCTGTATAAACTATGAAGTTACGTTTTTTCTTTTCCCTGATGTAATCACCTATAGATAGTAGGAAGTATAAGCAATAACATAATGTGAGGTAGTAATTTTTTTGATTTGACAATGCTCACTATGACGATGTATGTATTCTATGTAGCAGCACTCTGTGATATGTACATTTTTTTTGTTTGTTTTGTATGTTTAAATCTCTCCTTTTGGAGACAAATAAAAACTTTTCTGTTAAAAAAAAGGTGATGGACTGGCCAGGCATGTCTCCAGACCTAGACCATTTTGAGCATCTGTGGGGCATCCTCACACAGAAGGTGGAGGAGTGCAAGGTCTCTAAAATCCACCAGCTCTTTGATGTCATCATGGAGGAGTGGAAGAGGACTCCAGTGGCAACCTGTGAAGCTCTGGTGAACTCCATGCCCAAGAGGGTTAAGGCAGTGCTGGAAAATAATGGTGGCCACACAAAATATTGACACTTTGGGTTCAATTTGGACATTTTTACTTAGGGGTGTACTCACTTTTGTTGCCAGCGGTTTAGACATTAATGGCTGCGTGTTGAGTTATTTTGAGGGGACAGCAAATTTACACTGTTATACAAGCTGTACACTCACTACTTTACATTGTAGCAAAGTGTAATTTCTTCAGTGTTGTCACATGAAAAGGCATAATAAAATGTTTACAAAAATGTGAGGGTGTACTCACTTTTGTGAGATACTGTATACACTTCACATAATATTATCAATATCATTTTGGGCAGCGCTACACCACACATTATTTATTACTTGAATTGTGGGAACACATATTGGGATATTAACAGCATCTTTTTTAACATTTTATTTCATTACAATGATTCATATTTTGCATTTACTTTATTTAAATTCAGCACATCATATATACATTTTTTTGTGTACCGATATATCACAATACTACCCAGTTTTTGGTAGCACAGGAATATTGCACATTTCATCTCCTGGGATTGTCTGGTGTCACATAAACTGTCAGAAGTAACTCATGTAGACAGTGGTGTATTTAGGTTTTGTGCTGCCCTAGGCCTGACTAAACACATGCACCCCCCTAATTTAAATACGACCCACCCCATCCTGCCGAGGCCACACCCCTTCCTGTTTAAGACGCACCCTATCATCTGTAAACAACACCCCTTCCTCTTTAGGCTCATTTGGCACCTTTCAGGGGGGAACGGGTACCTGTTTCTGACAGGTACCCTTCCCCACTTCTGGAAAACTGCGCTGTCCCCTCTGAAGTTTGCCCCCCCTCCTCCTTCCTCCACTGGGCCATTCAGAAAGTGCAACGCGCTTCGCATATGTGCAGTAGGGAACCGGTCGGTTTCCCTTACCATGAATGATAGTGGCAAAACCCGAGAGCCAATCCAAAAATCGGCTGAGGTGTCGACATCGCTGAATCCCTGGACAGGTAAGTGTCCTAATATTAAAAGTCAGCAGCTACAGTATTTTTAGCTGCTGAGTTTTAATGCTATCACGGGGGGGGGGGGGGGGGGGTCTCACTGTGCCCATCAAACGCAGCCACTGTGCCCATCAAATGCAGCCACTGTGCCCTCAAACGCTGCCACTGTGCTATCAAATGCTGCCACTGTGCTATCAAATGCAGCCACTGTGCCCATCAAACGCGGCCACTGTGCCCATCAAACGCTGCCACTGTGCTATCAAACGTAGCCACTGTGCCATCAAACGCAGCCACTGTGCCCATCAATTGCAGCCACTGTGCCCATCAATTGCAGCCACTGTGCCCATTAAACGCAGCCACTGTGCCCCATCAAACGCAGCCACTGTGCCATCAAACGTAGCCACTGTGCCATCAAACGTAGCCACTGTGCTATCAAATGCTGCCACTGTGCTATCAAATGCAGCCACTGTGCCCATCAAACGCAGCCACTGTGCCCATCAAACGCTGCCACTGTGCTATCAAACGTAGCTACTGTGCCATCAAACGCAGCCACTGTGCCCATCAATTGCAGCCACTGTGCCCATCAATTGCAGCCACTGTGCCCATCAATTGCAGCCACTGTGCCCATCAAACGCAGCCACTGTGCCCCATCAAACGCAGCCACTGTGCCATCAAACCTAGCCACTGTGCCATCAAACCTAGCCACTGTGCCATCAAACGTAGCCATTGTGCCATCAAACGCAGCCACTGTGCCCTCAAACGCAGCCACTGTGCCCTCAAACGCAGCCACTGTGCCCTCAAACGCAGCCACTGTGCCATCAAACGCAGCCACTGTGCCCATCAAATGCAGCCACCGTGCCCATCAAATGCTGCCACCGCGCCAAATGCAGCCACTGTGCCCATCAAACGCAGCCACTGTGCCCATCAAACGCAGCCACTGTGCCCATCAATTGCAGCCACTGTGCCCATCAATTGCAGCCACTGTGCCCATCAAACGCAGCCACTGTGCCCATCAAACGCAGCCACTGTGCCCCATCAAACGCAGCCACTGTGCCATCAAACGTAGCCACTGTGCCATCAAACCTAGCCACTGTGCCATCAAACCTAGCCACTGTGCCATCAAACGTAGCCATTGTGCCATCAAACGCAGCCACTGTGCCCTCAAACGCAGCCACTGTGCCCATCAAATGCAGCCACCGTGCCCATCAAATGCTGCCACTGCGCCAAATGCAGCCACTGTGCCCATCAAACGCAGCCACTGTGCCCATCAAACGCAGCCACTGTGCCCATCAATTGCAGCCACTGTGCCCATCAAACGCAGCCACTGTGCCCTCAAACGCAGCCACTGTGCCCATCAATCGCAGCCACTGTGCCCATCAAATGCAGCCACTGTGCCCATCAAATGCAGGCACTGTGCCCCATCAAATGCAGCCACTGTGCCCCATCAAACGCAGCCACTGTGCCATCAAACGTAGCCACTGTGCCCTCAAACGCAGCCACTGTGCCCTCAAACGTAGCCACTGTGCCCATCAATTGCAGCCACTGTGCCCATCAATTGCAGCCACTGTGCCCATCAAATGCAGCCACTGTGCCCCATCAAACGCAGCCACTGTGCCCCATCAAACGCAGCCACTGTGCCATCAAACGCAGCCACTGTGCCATCAAACGTAGCCACTGTGCCCTCAAACGCAGCCACTGTGCCATCAAACGTAGCCACTGTGCCCTCAAACGCAGCCACTGTGCCCAAACGCAGCCACTGTGCCCATCAAATGCAGCCACCGCGCCATCAAATGCAGCCACCGTGCCATCAAACGTAGCCATTGTGCCCTCAAACGCAGCCACTGTGCCATCAAATGCTGCCACTGTGCCCATCAAATTCTGCCACTGTGCCCATCAAATTCTGCCACTGTGCCCATCAAATTCTGCCAGTGCCCATCAAATGCTGCCAGTGCCCATAACACTGATATACTTTATTAAATCATTGTACCTGCTGTCCTGGGGGTTTCCCTCATGCTCCTCTCTCTCCTGACGACACAGCCCCAGGGCCGAGGAGAAGATTCACTGCAGCAAAGCAGTGCAGGGGAGGGTAGGCGGAGCTTAAGGCTCCACCTGTCACCTGTTGGTTATGGGGGCGCGAGTGACACGCGGCACCCCCCGCATGAGAGAAAGCCCCCCCACCCATCTTGCTGATTCCCGGCTCCCGCTGCCGCCTCCCACACGCATGCAGCGCACGGCGGCCGGCTTTCTGTAGTGGCGCCGTGGTGTATGGGCGTGCTTGTCAGAGGGTGGAGGCGTGTATCTCACGCCCCCCTACTCTGACAAGCACGCCCATACACCACTACAGAAAGCCGGCCGCCATGGGCTGCATGTGTGCGGGAGGCGTCAGCGGGAGCCGGGAATCAGCAAGCCGGGTGGGGGGGCTTTCTCTCATGCCTAGGCCAAAACACAGCCCTGCATGTAGATAGTATAGGAATAAAAGTCAGAGTCAGAAATTACACTCTGCTTTAGATTTGAGACAAGTACACACTATAGAAGGCTTTGCTTTGTTCATTTTTCATTTCAGAGGTGTACAACCACTTTACTTTCCCCTGGTTTCTGCCCATAGCACCTAGGGCAGGGTGATATAATGCTTCTTCTGACTAGATCCCATGGAATACCGATTAGCCCAGATCTTATGAAGAGATGCTGCTTGAGGCTGTAGCATCATCGCACAGAATTTGGGTTATTCTATATTCCCAAGAATCTTGTTAGAACAGCATGATCACTCCCTCCAACACTGAAGTTGCACTGCACTGAACTGGAGTGTAAAGTTTAGCCACCCCAGTTGTGTCTACTGAATAGATAAAAGATAAAAAATGCAGCGCTAGTGTGTAACAAAGTGCGAAAGTGAAGTATCACCTCAGGTGCAAATAAAAAACTGATAGTAACTTGTAGGTCAGATATCAACATGAACAATATACAACAACAAAAGGACAAACAAATCAGGAAAGTTTGTCACAGTTAGGTGAAAATGTCCATGTAAGACAGCAAAAAAAACTAAAACTGTCTGTGATAGACCAAAAAAATAGGAGATTCTTCAGCTTCAGTCCAACTTGAGACTCTCTGGATATACCAGCTGAAGTGTTACTCCCCCTATGGGTTAAATATAGAATGGAACATAAATGCTTTCATAAATCTTGATATGCAGTGTTTTACAGTCCATTTTTATGGTTTGCTGAGTGTATGCAGTTATTTGTTAATTTCCTGCCTGAAACACAATTTATTATTTTGAGGGTATCGGGATGTTTCAGACATGGAAATATAAGTTCTGGGTCTCATAAAGAGACTCTGGCTGGTGGTCACTTTCGGGGTTTCTCTTGTTCCCTTATTGTTAATGGGGGAGCGGGAAAAACCTTGAAACCTGCCTGACACACAATTCTGAAGGTATCGGGATGTTTCAAACATGGAAATATTAGTTCTGGGTCTCATAAAGAGACTCAGGCTGGTGTTTACTTTCAAGGTTTTTCTTGTTCCCTTATTGTTAATAACGGTGTATTATAACACCACTCATCCCACTGATACTTACCTTTTTCTAATCATCTGTACCTTTGTATTATCAACCATTGTTTGATTATGATGCATTATATTGATTAACAAGAGTTTTTCTATGGATCATACATTTTTTATTTTTTATTCCACAAAGATATGTATAGGAGTAATGTTTACTAACAATCATGCACCTTTATAGGTTCACATGTGATGTCAATTTGGCAGTCAGATCCTCACACCGCCGTCCTGTATCTAGGTTTGGTCTGTGTCTCTAGGCATGCTTGTCCCCTGTTGTCCTGCACGCCGCCGTAGAGCCCACCTTGCAAATTGCCTTTCTTGTTATGAGTGGCTATCGGGCCACGAGTGCTGGTTCTTCTTAGTGTGATGACGTTTCCGCCTATTTTGGGCATGTGGGTGTGGTTATCTCATCCCCAGCCCTGCCAGCTCACAGGCTGATGCCTGCAATGAGAAAGAGGCTTGGAACACAAACACTAGAGCACAATGACGTTGCTACGGCGGCGTCGCACATGTGACCACGGAGGGTGGGTGTTCTAGGGCTGTAATTGGTTCACATAGTCACATGACCATCCAGGAAGTAAGGTGTGTGTGTGCAGAGGATCGCTGATTGGTCATATTACCTGCCCAATGTCAGCACTCCCAGCTGATCGGCTGCTTTGTTAACTTTAAGGTCTTTATATAGCGTGGTGCCTAACACTAGGTTTTATGCCCCAGTTGAAGGACTTTTGTCCGAAACACGTCAGGTTGCTGAGCCTTTGTGCTTTCTGACACCATGCGATACTGTTTTTTATTCTTTACTTTTTATGTGATCACTCCCTGTACCCACCTGACTAGGTGGATTGTACTGTTAAGCTTTTGCTGTTTTAATACATTTTTATTTTTGGATTTACGCACTATGTGGAGGCCCTTCTCTTCTTTCCTTTTTTATGGTTTGATGTGACACGATTTGGAGTTCGTACATCCTATCAATTGTGACCATCGGATGGGAGTCCAAGTTCGTTAGCCGGGCTGTCCTAGCTACATCATTTGCTTATCACGGATTTTGACGGAAGTATTGAGGCGTATCTCCACACCAGCTCCTTCCATCAAATATCTGCCGGATTGTTGAATCCAAACACCTGATTGACCCACCGCTGTATAGTGAGTGTGTCCACTTCTCATGGTAAGCGTACCCATTCCTTCAATATTTCCATCTTGATGTGGCAAATATCTTATGAAGAGGTTATTCCTGTCACATACAGTGGTTGATTTACTATCATCTACAGGCATCATCTACACATGGGACTTTATTTCATTTTACTGAAGAATCTCCTATTTTTTTGGTCTATCACAGACAGTTTTAGTTGCAGTTTTTTTTTTTTTTTTGCTGTCCTACATGGACATTTTCACCTACCTGTGACAAACTTTCCTGATTTGTTTGTCCTTTTGTTGTTGTATATTGTTCACGTTGATATCTGACCTACAAGTTACTATCAGCTTTATATTTGCACGTGAGGTGATACTTCACTTTCGCACTTTGTTACACACTAGCGCTGCATTTTTTATCTTTTCACTTGTTTGTGCAGTTTACTATACTGTTTATGCTAGCTGCTTTACTATTTTTTACCTACTTTTAAGTTTTATCACTAATAGTGCGACATTGTTTCATATTTATTGTGTCTACTGAATAGAAGGCACAAACTCCTTGAAAGAAGAACAGTATAAACAATGTCATGACTGGTGTATAGCTGATGTTCCGTCTGCACACCTGAAAAACCATAACCCAACTGAAATATATATATACAGTACAACATATATAACCCCAACTTTTTAAACTGACTGCCATGTCTGAGGTTCATGAAAGAAGGTATTCTATCGCATCGGCTGTACCAGCACCACCTCGGCATCCTGACCCCTAGCCGCGATTCCATCAGCCCATGGACAAACTATTGCCACCTTCTTGCCAATGCAGCCCGATGACCGACAGCTCATTATTTCCAGATAGGGAGGGTACCCATACTGAGATAGGTCCAACCTGTCCCCACACCATATCCTGTTTACCTTCCACCATTCCAACCTTCACGAACCAGAGACCCCTGCTACCATAAACCCAACACAATACACACAACATTACAAAAACATACTGCTAAAATCAGGGAGGGTGGGTGGGAAAAATCCTGCTTCTGTGCTGCCTCTTCTCCTGTTGCCCCCAGACTGAGCTGACCCCTCCCCCCACCAGGGACAAAATGATCTAATGCCACATCTACGACCTCCCCACTGACCATAGCCCCCCCCCCCTTTTGACCTGTACCACTTTTAACTAGGAATTAACCTGTGCTACCTCCACAGCTGTCCCCCAGTCATGCGGGCCCTTCTCCCAAGTTCCCTTTTGCTCCAGGCCTCTTCTGTATCCAGAATAACTGTGGGTCAAAGAAATTCTCATCACTCTCCCTTGAGATCTTCTCAGCTAATAGGTAAGACGTTGGTGAGGCCCCCCTTTAATGTCCTTAAGCTGACTGGTGGGGAGAATGGAGTAGGTTGTAGCAGTAGGATGCCTCACTCGCTCCTGCAGCTGGCAATGACCATGGTGGTCTGGAATAATAGTTGACAGTTCAGATCATACCTCCCAACATTTCGAGATGGGAATGAGGGACACCTACTAGCAAATTTATGTAGGCATAGGACACGTCCCCTGCCACACACCCTTAAAGGAGAATTAACCCAAAAAAAGGTTAATTAAATCCACAAGTGCTTTTTTTACCACTACTATTCATTTATAATGGCTTTTAAAATGTACAAATGCAGCAATTTAGAAATTGGATGAAAGGTTTAGCACTGGGAAACACTTTTTGAAAGATAAAAGGTGCATTTTATATACAACTATATAGATCAGACCAAAATGAGGCACTGTCAGGGCTGGGCTCAGCCCTTCCTTCTCTGAGCTGGCTGCTCAGCTGTCGGCTAATTGCCAGCTCCTTTCTCTTCACAGTGACTCAGCTGTTGATGATCTGCTTGCCAGTCCTGCCTACTTAAAGCCCTGCAGCTCACTTCATCTCTGCCTTCGCCTTTGGTCACATCTCAGAGACTTTCTCCTGCGTTCCTGCTGAAGACTTGCTCGGCTGACATCCCTTCTGGCTCCTGATCCTGGTTGCTGTACTACTAGGAAAGACGGCAACCCAGAGAGTTGGTCTCCGGAGTCTATTAAGGCCTTTGAGAGTCTCAAGGTTGCCTTTGTTTCTGCTCCTGTGTTGGCACACCTTGATCCTATGTTGCCTTTTATCCTAGAAGTTGATGCTTACGAGACTGGAGTTGGCGCCCTTCTGTCTCAACGTCCTAACTATGAGTGTGCTATGCATCCGTGTGGCTACTTTTCCAAGAAATTGTCACCGGCAGAGTGCAATTACAAGATTGGTGACAGAGAGCTGTTGGCGATCATTTTAGCCCTGAAAGAATGGAGACATCTCCTTGAAGGTACCACTGTGCTGGTTCTCATTCTTACTGACCATAAGAATCTCACATTCTTATCTGAGGCTAATTGCCTCTCTCCCAGAAGGGTGCGATTGGCTCTTTTCTTGTTGAGTTTTAATTACATTGTCTCTTTCTTACCTGGTACTAAGAATGTAAGGGCTAACGCCTTGTCACAACAATTTTCCTCCACTTCCAAGATGGAGTCGGTTCTGGTTCCTGTGATTTCTCCTGATCGTATTCTGGCTATGGTTCATGGAGACAAAGAAATTCGAGGAGCCCTACCCCGGATTCAGCACCACCTCATCATTGGAAGGTAAGGCCATGGATCACCGCCTTCCGGTCTGACCCATCCGGGGATGTGGGGGGGTTTGTCTGCTGCTCCCCCTCCAAAATATTGAGCACCAGCCACCACTGGTCTGTACAGTGCTCTGTATATTATATAGTCCACACTGCAATGCATTTGTGTCTGGTGACCCGCCCCCCCAAATTTGACAAACACTGGATTATATTCTTCATAATGATTCCTACTTTGCCAAAAATTGCAATTTTGTTGGCGATTGTAAAATACAGTGACTAGTTCAGACTGACACATTTGCAAAGTAAAGTTTTTCATCAAATGTGACAATATAAATAAATAGGATAAATAGTACAGAAAGCACAATTCCCAATTGATGAGTACATGTCAGAGAATGTTGCATTGTCTGGTGCAGGTCAATTTTCCCAGCAAAGGAAATATAATGGTAAAATGTCACTTTAGAACTTGCTATGAATGTATGGCAAACGACTTCATAAACAGTAAAAAAACTAGTTTGAAAACCAGGTAAATCTGCAATGTTTTTGTTTTCCTTCAGATTTACAGGTTTTTTTTGTTTTTTTTAAACCTTTATTTTATTTGATGAAAAAATTCCATACAATATTCACATCAATCAATCATATTATTTGATAATACTAAAACATATAAAATGTGTAGTTTATATAAACCCATTCTTTTATTCCTCCCCTCTTTCAGTGCGGAGTTATAATTCTACTACTAATTCATATCTCCCTTTTCCTTTTTTTTCCCCTTTCCCTCCCCTCCCCCCTTCCCCCCCCCCTCCACCACAGCAAACCATTCCTTTAACCTTTGATAATAAAAATGTATTTTTTTTTTTTTTTTCCTTTTTCCTCTTTTTTTGTTCACCACACTCTCATTTGCTACTAACTTCCCTCTTATCCAATGTTCTTGATTATCTAATTATACTGTCACTACTTTTACGGGCCATACTTCTGTTCCTTTCTCCCTTCTCACTTTCCCCTCTCACTCCCCTCTTTTCTTCCTTGTCCTCAGCTGTTTCTATCTCCCCATTCCTCTCTGATCTTCCCCCTCTGTCTCTACATCTGTAGCCTCTCCACTATCAATTGGTGCGGGGCCAGGTCCACATCCCCCAACCATGGATGCCAGATCTTGTCAAATTTACCCCTGTCACCTCTGCGGCTATAAGCCAATCGTTCTCTAGGGAGCAGCGAATTGACATATGCAATCCATTGCTTTACTGTAGGCACCGTTGAGGCCAACCAGTGCCTTGCTATGAGTTTTCTGGCCAGGTACATCAGTCTAGTTAACATGAGATACTTTCCTCCCGGGAACATTTTTGCATTTATGGCTCCAAGTAAGTATACAGTCGGGTTTAGGGGGATGGGGACCTGCGCCAGCCTCGAGATATACTGGGAGACCCCATCCCAATACCTATGCAGCTTTGGACACCTCCAAATTAGATGGATAAAGTCCCCCTTGTGCTCTCTACACTTAGGGCACATTGGAGAGTCCCCTCGTCCCCATTTATAAAGCTGTACTGATGTTCTATAGGCCCTATGGAAAATGAATAATTGTGGTTGCGTATAGCGACACCAGCCTTTGGGTTGCGGATAGCGACACCACTGGAATAGCCTCAAGCGCCATTTCCCACCGTTGTTCTTCTATTTCTCCTACATCTTCCGCCCATTTATTTCGGCACTTTAATAAGGTATGATCCTGAACCGACCTCAGCAACTCCCTATATATTTTTGATATTAACCCTTTCCTCGTGTCTGCTGTTAGAACCTCACTCAAGAGTGGTACTGTCAGAGAATGTGTTATTTGTTGTGCCTGTAATGCATGGCGGAGTTGGAGATATTGATAAAAGCCCCTCGGGTTCAGGTGAAATTCCCTACATAGTTGTTCATATGTCTTTAATACCTCCCCCTCGTATAGTTGAGAGAAGAACCGGATCCCCTTTTCTTTCCAGTGCGTAAACCCTTGTAGTTCCTGTATCTCTGGGTATCTTCTATTATACCAGATCGGTGTAAATGGGAGCACGCCCGTTATTTTTAGCGCTTTCCGAACCTCCCCCCATACCCTTTTAAGTAGACTGCTTATGGGTTCTAAACCCTTCATACATGGTAGGTGCATTTCTAAATGCGAGGCCGCTTCTAGCGTAGGTTCCGATATGGTCACCAATTTATATGTGGGGTCCTCACTTTCCTTCCGACCCCACCCTGCCATTTGTTGTAGCTGTGATGCCAGAAAGTACAGTTTAGAATGGGGTATTGCCAGCCCTCCTCTATCCTTTTCATATTGCAATGTTTCCAGACTAATTCTGGGTGCCTTTTTTTTCCATATCAGTTCCCTCATTAATGTATCAACTCGCTTGAACCACTTTTTTGGTATCCATATCGGTGAGTTGTGGAAAACGTACAGTTGTTGTGGTGCCCACACCATTTTTATTAAGTTTGCTCGTCCTATAACTGACAGGGGAAGCCTACACCAGCTATTGCATTTTTCTTTCTGCCTTGATAGTAATGGCTCCAGGTTCAAACGAAGATACTCGGCCGGATTCGGGGACACCATCACTCTCATTCTTAAAGCTGTTGGCAATTACTATTTGTTCCGCCCCCACTGGTAGCCGGTCCCTTAACTGGTCTATAGGCATTAAGGTTAATTTTGACCAGTTAATGGCAAAGCCTGAAAAGCTGCCATATTCTCCCACTATCTCTATCACTGCCCGCAGAGACAAGGTCGCATCACCCAGATATAAGAGTGCATCGTCTGCATATAAAGATATTTTTTCTTCTCTCTGACACCTACGGAATCCGACCACCTCAGTTGAATTCCGGATCTTTATGGCTAAAGGCTCTATTGCCAAGGCAAACAGTAATGGAGACAGTGGGCAACCTTGTCTTGTACCTCTATACAATTCAAATGGAGGCGAAAGGATATTATTAATGCGTATCCTGGCTCTGGGTTTGGAATAAAGTATCCTTACCCATGATACAAATTTACTTCCCAGTCCGAATCTTTCCAGTATTTCCAAGAGGTAGGGCCACTCCACACTATCAAACGCCTTTGAGGCATCCAGTGACAGAATGGCCCTACCCCCCGGATTATCCACTGGCATCTGTAGATTCAAAAAAAGTCTCCTTATATTGTCCGACATAGAGCGGGTAGGTATAAAGCCAGACTGATCACAATGGACCAACCTGCCAATCACTTGAGATAGCCTCTTAGCCAAAACACTGGCAAACAGCTTGACATCCGCATTTAATAGCGAAATTGGACGATATGAATCCAATGAGAGTTTGTCTTTTCCGGGCTTTAAAATTACTGTAATTATTGCCTCCTGCATACTATCTGGTAAGTGACCCACTTCTTCAGCTTCCGTTATGGCCTGCAATAATGAGGGTAAAAGGGCCTCCCTATAGTGGGAGTATACCTCTGCC
This sequence comes from Aquarana catesbeiana, assembly GCF_042186555.1. NCBI lineage: Eukaryota > Metazoa > Chordata > Amphibia > Anura > Ranidae > Aquarana > Aquarana catesbeiana. The sequence goes on from NC_133332.1 coordinate 264,293,043, forward strand.
GGAATCCCATCTGGGCCTGGTGATTTATGGTGCTTTGTCCCTTTCAGGGCTTCTGTTAATTCAGCAAGTGTAATTGGACGGTTTAACATTTCCCTGTCTGCCTCCATCAGCCGCGGAAGCGGACAGGTTTGTAAAAACTGTGCCAAATCAGATGGGGTATAACTAGTTTTACTAGAGTACAAATCTCTGTAGAACTGCTGGAAGCTGTTTAAAATGTCTAAGCTAAGGGTCTGGCTCTCCCCGGATTGAGCCCTCACGGCCTGAATATTGGTAGAGTCTCGTTGCTCTCTAGCTATAAGGGCTAAAAGGCGGCCAGTATTTTCCCCCTCTTCAAAATAACTCTGTTGCTGAAAGTATCTTCTCTTCTCTGCTGCCGATAACCAAACCGAGTTGTATACCACTTGGGCCTCCTTCCAGGACTCTTGATTGGATTTTGATGGATCTCTTATTAAAGCCTGTTCCCTTTCTTTCAATTCTTCCCGTACCCTGTTCTGCCATTCCCCAGATCGAGTTTTAATTCCCGCGATTTCTTTAATGAGGCAACCCCTTAAAAATGCCTTAAGTGTATCCCATACTATTACAGCATTAGCGGACCCCCTGTTGAATTGGAGGAACTCCTGTAATGCCTCTCTTGTTCTGTCTACCTGCGGGAGCAAAGTTAACCAGTAGGGGTTCACCCTTCATAGGGGGCGTCCCAGCATTTCAGTGGTGTCTAACCGCACCAAAAATAGAGAGTGGTCGGATAGTAAGCGTGGCTCATATGCTGAGTCTTCTACCCGCTGCAAAAGTGCCTCATTCCCCAAACCCAGGTCAATACGGGAGAAGCCATCATGTGTTGCAGAGTAGCATGAGTAGCATCTGTCCTTTTCATGTCTCTCTCTCCATATGTCCCGTAGTCCTATTTCCGTAAGCAGGGCAGCGAAAGCCGTCCTGACAGTTGTCTGTCTCCCACTTCTAGAAGTCAGGACATTCTATCTTGGAAGTGGTCTAAGATATTATTATAATCTCCCAATGCTAGTACCGGGACATCCGGGTGTAGGGCCATAAATTGTGATAGACACCCAAGCGGAACTGATGAAAATGGTGGGGGTATGTATATAGATGCAATTATGCATATTAGTCCATTAATTTTACATAACAAAAAAACAAATTTTCCCTCCTTATCCACCCTCTGTTCCATGCACTCAAAGGAGACATCCGAGGAGATCACTATACTAACACCTCTTGAATATGAGGTGTGCACAGAATGGAACTGCGTCGGGTATCTCCTTGAGCGCAATAAATGAACAGAGTCTGGACACAGATGCGTCTCTTGTAAGCAAATTATCTGAGGTTTTTATTTTATCAAAGTATCTGAACATTGCACTTCTCTTATCTCTGTCCCTCAGCCCTCTTACATTCCATGTCATTAGGAGTAAACCTTTTTTTTTCCCCTTCTCCTTGCTCATATATGAAATAATACCAATTCAAATGATTATAAAACCAAAAACAGCAACATAGACAAAAAATCAAGATACAATTATCCTTCTGGGTTTTACCTACCCCCTGAGCCCCCTTCGTGTACAATACATAACTACATATCTTCCTCTTAATCCCCCCACCTTCGATGGTGAAGCATAGAAAACATTTGTGACTAAATTTATATTTATATTTTCCACTGTTTGCTTGTGTTATACCTCTACCACCCGCCCCTACCTTTCCTCCCTCCCCTCTCCTCCCTCTCTCCCACCCCCTACCCCCCTGCCTCACCCCCCCATTCCCTCCCTCCCCATACCCTCCCTCCCTGCCCATCTGGGCCTACCCTAGGGGCTTTGTTCCTGACCTCCCACTTACATTCACTCCCCATACTGCACCGACATACCTTGCCCGTGCCGTCCCTTTCTATATCCCATTTCTCCAGAAATCCCTATCTCCCCCTCTCCCCCCTCTCTGACCTTTTTAGTGCTTATTCATGTGTTTTAATTTTTGTGCTCATAAACTAAGTACTTTGTTGTGTCGGCTCGATATATTCTGATAGGTGTATATCTAACCTTTACTAACTTATATTCTATTCCCGCTTCACTCCCTAATTCGTGTTTTACTTATTGTAATTTATTATTTACTTTACTTATTTTCCCTCTCCCTTCCTTCCTCCCAGATACCAAAGAAAAAAAAAAAGGGGAAAAAAACCAAAATCTAATTAGTCTTTAATCTCTTTTCTCCTATATTCCGTGCTGTGTTCTGATTGCTCTCCAACCATTCTTCCACGCTTCGAGGGGAATCAAAAAAAAGTGTCCCATTCCTTGTAGTTATTCTCATATGGGCAGGATACAATAATGCATAGTCCATCTTTTTTTGCTATAACGTACGTTTAATCGGCATATATGCCGCTCTAAGTTTCTGCAAATCCGGAGAAAAGTCCTGATATAATGAAATTCTTACTCCCTTATAGAGGATCTCTCCCATTTCTCTCGCCTTCCGAAGCAAGGATACTTTATCTCTGAAGTTAAACATTTTCATGATTATGGGTCTTGGATACTCCTTACCCTGACGTGGTTTAAAGGGGACTTGATGGGCCCGCTCAATGCCAAAGAAGGGAGAAAAGGATGTAGACCCAAATGTCTCCTTGATCCATCCCTCCAGAAATTCTATAGGGTCAGATCCCTCACTCCGTTCGGGCATACCTATTACTCTTATATTGTTTCTCCGATTTCTATTTTCTAGTTCATCTATTTTAGCTGACTGATTTTTTATGTATTTCTTCATATGGGTTATATCTTGTCTGAGCGGGAGTAGCACATCTTCCACAGCGCTTAATCTATCCTCTAGAGCTGTTGTTCTTCCCTCCGTTTCTTTTAATCTGCCTCCCAACACTGCAAGTTCCTCTTTTATGCTTTTCAGCTGAATATCCATACCAGAGATTGATTCCTTGCATGCAGTTATCGCATACAGGATGTCCCTCATTGTAGGTTCTTCCGCTCCTCCACTTTGGACTCCCTCCATGTCTACTTCAGTTATATTAGGTAGCTTTTTAATTTCGATGTCACCACTTATACTAGCGACTTTTCCTGCCCCTTGACCTTTTGTAGGTGGCACTGCGATTGGGCTTGTTACAGCTGATATTAGCCCGCTACTTTGGTTTTTCTTAGCCGCCGAGGTACCTGTTTGAGTTGATTGTTGGGATTTTATTGGTGAAAGGGAGGTCCTAGCAAAATGCTCTAACTTTGTTGCTGCAACTGCTGCTGCGGCTTTCGCTTGATTTGTTTGATTTTTTGCAGAGCATGTAACCTGACCTCCTACTTGCTGTGGCTGAGTTTGTAGTTGGTGTAGATTTGATTTATCTTCAGTAGCCCGCTTCCCAGCCATACTGTTATATCATGGGGACAAAAAAAAAATGGGAGGGGAAGGAAGTGGGGAAAAAAAAAAAAAAAAAGAAAAAAACCTCTCTTTCAGCTTTTCTCTTATGGATTTAGGATATAATAGATGCTATCCCAATCTGCTGGTTTTGCCTGAGAGAAGTAGCAAAAGAAATTACCCTCTACACACCTCTGATATCACAACATCAGCTTAATAATATATAGGGCGATAAGTAGACCTATAAGCAATAAAGTTCCATTTACAGTTGATGGTATAGTGAACGACTTGCAATTGTCTTTTCACTGGTTCTATTTATGTTGTAAAAAAAAAGAAGCCTCGCACATCAGCTCCCTGTCCGTCTCCCACCTCGGGCTGGGGCTGCTATTTTCTTTGTTTCAGGTACTGTCACTTTAACACCAATAGATATTAAGGCATAAGTTCTATTTAACCAGAATTTCACATTGCAAGCTCAGTTTGGTTTAGTTTCTTCAATCAAGAACCAGGAACAGAAGTCATTTATAACAAATCTGGTATGTGAGGGAAATAAAAAAGGAAAGTTTTCACCTATGTCTGGCGTCTTCTTAATGCTCTCCGGTTTCACGGCGTTACCTTGCTATTTTTGTTAGCCACGGATTATTTCAAACCCTGCTTCTGCTGCTGCTGAGTTCAGCCTGTTCGTTGGCTACTGATAGTCAAGGGGGACCTCTCACGCCACCCCTGTAGCTCCTACCTCCAGGCTTTCTCTCCGCCGCATGCGCTGACACCGCTGCTGCTTCAGCTGTTATTGAAGCCGATCTCCTCGTTTGGCCGCTGGCCAGTTGGCAGGGTCTCTCACACCCCCCTTCTGCCCCGTCCTCCAAGCCTGCACCGGGATCAGGTATGCTCCGTGGCTCAGCGGTTTGGCCGGATACCGCTGCTTGCTCCTAACGCCGGCTGATCGGCAGTCTTCTCGGCTTGCAGCTTAGCTGGTCAGAGCGGAGGGAGGGGAGATCTCTCACACCCTCTCACTCCCGCATCCGGTCAAGAAAAAGCCCCTCCCTGCCCCAATGAGATTTACAGGTTTACAGAGAACTAAATTGAGACTGCCTAAAATTTTTAAATTGTATGATCCTCCATATAGTAGAAAGATCTGCACTGAAATATTTTGATGAATAAAAATGGATACATCTGCTTTAATGCTGATTTATTTATTTTTTGGTCACTCTATACCAGTGATTCTCAATCGGTGTGCCGTGGGAGTTTTGAAAAATATTTAAAATTGCTAGCGTTTTGAAACCTTGAACATATAGAAAAAAAAAGTAACATATATAAAAAACGTAATCTCTGTCAGTCTGTCATTCATTGGTTCAATTCTTAACCCGAGACCTGTGTGAGATCTTGGGAGAACTTAATCGCTCTTTATATATTTTTCAGTCAACATTTCCCAAAAAGAGTCTGGATGAGTTTTGGATCTCAATCAACAAGTCATATCCTGTAATTAGTTCAAACGCAATCAAAGTAATTCTGCCATTTGTGTCTTCGTGGTTTTGTGAGTTTGGATTTGTAGATCTGTAGTGGGAGGGTCAATGCTTTTTCTTTAATTCAGGGTATGTAGTTGTTAAAAGCATTCAAAAATGAAGGAGTAAAGAATTATTGTATTGCTTCTTGGTGAGTGGAAGGAGATGTTTGAGACAGGCTGTGGGATTGTCCTTTGTGAGTTTGGTAGTGAATCTTTTGATATCTTTTCAGTAGGGCCTTATCAGTGGGCATCCCCAAAAGACACAATGTAATGTTCCCTTCTTCTGGTTGCACCCCCAACATATGAGGGAAGCAGAAGGAAATGTGATAGATGGATTTATGATAGAGGATTTGTTGGCAAAAATCAATATAAAGTTAATTTGTTCATGTGTGAGGGTTACTCTGAGTCCCCCCTTCTCATTTTTGAAGAAATGAGGGTCCAAAATTCTTACCAGACAAAGGTTACATTTGCTATACTGTATTTGCCAAGCAAGGACTAAAATTATCCAAGGTACCATCAATATTTTAACTATGTACATATGTACAGCATTTACTATATAAATATACAGTATACATTTGAAAGGTGAGTTAGTGTGTAATGAGCCTGTCCCTTTAATGTGTATGTGCCATTTGCCTAACATATTTTTATCTGGACTTCTTTCCGGATTCAGGTTGAAAAAGGCGCTGGATAGATAAAATAAAAAATAACTATTTAAAAATAAATGTTTTTGCTTTATAACCACTTTTTGTTGCTTTACTGCTACAGGGGGGCTGCTGTGCACAAAATCACATGTTTATCCCACACTTCCGGGTCGTGGGCACAATGCGTGCGACCGGCAGCTTACTCCCACTGTGATTATGCACAGCTGGAGCCGATCAGTGGGTTCCGCAGACTCGACGTCCACCGTCACCCGGCAATCATTCGTTACACAGGCAGAATGGCAGTCTGCCTATGTAAATAAGACAGATCGCCGTTCTGTCAATAGCCCCTTCCGAGCCAGTGTCATTACATAGTTAGGTTGAAAAAAGACACAAGTCCATCTAGTTCAACCAATGGAAAAAAAAAATGATTGCATATTTCAGCACTGATCACTATATTAATGTCATTGGTCCCCAAAAAAGTGTCAAACGTGTCAGTTAGTGTACGACTGTCTGCTACAATATCGCAGTTCCGCTTTAAGTCGCTTATTGCTGCCACTAATAGTAAAAAATAAATAAATACAAATTTCATAAATATATCCCATAGTAACTTTTGCACAAACCAATCAATAAATGCTTATTGGTAATTTTTTTTACCAAAAATATGTAGCAGAATACATATTGATGAAGAAATTTGATTTTCTAAATGTTTTTTCATTGATATGTTTTATAGCAGAAAGTAAAAAATATTGTTTATTTTTCAAAATTGTCATTTTTTTTTGTTTATAGCACAAAAAATAAAAAATGCAAATGGTGATCAAATACCAGCAAAAGAAAGCTCTATTTGTGGGAATAAAAGTTCATATGTTTTATTTGGGTTACAATGTTGCATGACTGTACAATTGTCAGGTAAACGCAATGCTGTATCACAAAAAATGGCCTGGTCATGAAGAGGGGTAAATCTTCTGAAGCTGAAGTGGATAATTCAAATCTAGGCACTTGTGTAGTACATCAGTTTATATTGGTGTTACAAGACTGGAATGGCAAGCAGACTTGGAAAAGTGTGAGTGAGTGCCATTAGGTCAAATTTGGCTCAGTCCCATAAAAAGCCAATGTTATTTATGCAGATGTGTTACAAATCCTTAGTACTGATGCAATTTAAACCCACAGGTTGGTTTTTTTTTGAGACCCTATAGATTTAAAACACATCAGCTGTAGTAGTGTTTTTAGTGTCTTTGCATGAATGTTTTTTTATGGGAATGGATGTGAAATGTTGATCTGTACTGGTGATTGTTTGTGCATGTTAAATTGACTTTGCACTCCATCATCCAGGGATGCTACCAAATGCAGTATATTAGAACAGGTAGGCTGTTTAAATCTTGTAAATTTGTATTACTGTAGTCAGAACATGAGGTCATCATAAATTGGCTCACACTAACAGAAAAATACAAAAAAAAAAAATAGCATTCTCTTCAGACTTAAATATCATTAAAGCAACCCTGTCTCCAAGTAAAAAAAAAAATAATAATAATAATAGACACCCTGTAAAAGCATAGTTGCCAACAGCCCCGATTTTCCCGGGACAATCCTGATTTTGGGACCCTCGTCCTGATTTAATCTTGTCCCGGGTGTTTTCCAGAATTTTTGGGATTGTCCCGAGAAAATCGTGAGTGTTTTTGTAAAAAAAACAGCAACGGCTCCACATAATGGCTGCCGTCGCCCCACGAGTGAGTCAATTAGTTGTTTCCCCTTGTGTTCAGTGCAGGGGAGAGGGGCAGCCAATTGGCTTCTCTCTTCAGTGTACAAATAGAAAATTCTATTGTACACTGAAGCCTATTGGCTACAGGGATTGGCGACCCCTCCCCCCTCTCCACTGAACACAAGGAAATCCTCCCTCCGCTCTGCCCCGTGTGTGTCAGTGGCTCGTCTTTGACGAGAAGAGAGGGGGGCCGCCGGGGAGCAGCCGCTCGTGAGTGTGACACATGAGAGAGAGAACTTACTACAGACACGCTTCCTGCGCTATTCTGCATACTGGCTAGTTGGTAATGTGCCCCCTGAGGTGCCCCATGCCCTAATGTGCCTTGTGCCCCGATGAGCCCCATAATGTGCCATGTGCCTTAATGTGCCCTGATGTGCTATGTGCCCTGACGTGCCCCGTGCCCTGATGTGCTATGTGCCCTGATGTGCCCCATAATGTGCCATGTGCCCTGACGTGTCCCGTGCCCTGGCGTGCTATGTGCCCTGACGTGCCCCGTGCCCTGGCGTGCTATGTGCCCTGATGTGCTCCGTGCCCTGACGTGCTATGTGCCCTGATGTGCTATGTGCCCTGACGTGCCCCGTGCCCTGACGTGCTATGTGCCCTGACGTGCTATGTGCCCTGACGTGCTATGTGCCCTGACGTGCTATGTGCCCTGACGTGCCCCGACATGCTATGTGCCCTGATGTGCTATGTGCCCTGACGTGCCCCGTGCCCTGATGTGCCATGTGCCCTGACGTGCTATGTGCCCTGACGTGCCCCGACATGCTATGTGCCCTGATGTGCTATGTGCCCTGATGTGCCATGTGCCCTGACGTGCCATGTGCCCTGACGTGCCATGTGCCCTGACGTGCCCCGTGCCCTGATGTGCCCCATGCCCTGATGTGCCCCGTGCCCTGATGTGCCCCGTGCCCTGATGTGCTATGTGCTCTGTTGTGCTCCGTGCCCTGACTGCTATGTGCCCTGACGTGCTATGTGCCCTGACGTGCCCCATGCCCTGACATTCTATGTGCCCGTGACGTGCCCTGTGCCCTGACGTGCCATGTGCCCTGACGTGCCATGTGCCCTGACGTGCCATGTGCCCTGATGTGCCCCGTGCCCTGATGTGCCCCCCGTGCCCTGATGTGCTATATGCCCTGATGTGCTATGTGCCCTGATGTGCTATGTGCTCTGTTGTGCTCCGTGCCCTGACGTGCTATGTGCCCTGACGTGCTATGTGCCCTGACGTGCCCCATGCCCTGACATTCTATGTGCCCGTGACGTGCCCTGTGCCCTGACGTGCTATGTGCCCTGATGTGCTATGTGCCCTGATGTGCCCCATAATGTGCCATGTGCCCTGATGTGCCCCATAATGTGCCATGTGCCCTGATGTGCCCCATAATGTGCCATGTGCCCTGATGTGCCATAATGTGCCCTGATGTGCCTCGTGCCCTGATGTGCTATATGCCCTGATGTGCTATGTGCCCTGATGTGCCCTGATGTGCTATATGCCCTGATGTGCTATGTGCCCTGATGTGCCCTGATGTGCTATATGCCCTGATGTGCCCTGATGTGCTATGTGCTCCGTGCCCTGATGTGCTGTGCCCCGATATCCTATGCTCTGATGTGCCCCGTGACGTGATGTGCCTTGTGGCCCGGTGCCCCATGCCCTGATGTGCCCAGATGTCCTGTGCCTCAATGTCGTGTGCCCTGATGTGCTGTGCCCTATACGCTGATGTGCTGGGCTCTGTACCCTGATGTGTTGTGCCATGATGTGCCCTATACGCTGATGTGCTGGGCTCTGTACCCTGATGTGCTGTGCCCTGTACCCTGATGTGGCCTGGTGTGCTGTACCCTGATATGCTGTGCACTGATGTGCCTTGTATCCTGATGTACCGTACCCTGATGTGTGTTGCCCTGGGCCGGTCTGGATGAAGTCCAGGGCCACATTTTTGTCCCAGTCCAGCCCTGGCCCCCTCCCCCATATCACCACCATACCTGCCCCCCCCCCATATCACTATACCTGCACCCACCTCCCCCATGACAACACCATGTCTGCATCCCCCTCCCCCCATGCCTGCACCCCCTCCGGCCTAGTCACCACCATGCCTGCCCCCCCCCAGCCTAGTCACCACCATGCCTGCACCCCCTCCGGCCTAGTCACCACCATGCCTGCACCCCCTCCTGCCTAGTCACCACCATGCCTGCACCCCCTCCGGCCTAGTCACCACCATGCCTGCACCCCCTCCGGCCTAGTCACCACCATGCCTGCACCCCCCAGGTCACCATCATGCCTGCACCCCCAAATCACCACCCTGTCTCCACCCTTCCCCAAGTCAGCCTGTAACACCCCAAGTCACCATGCCTCCACCCACACACCTCTCTCCCCTTGTCACCAATCTTGAGGAGATGTAGCTAGACTGCAGCTAACACTCCATCTGCAGCCAACACTCCGCTGGGGACACCTGATGTAAGAAGTACTGTACTGGGAATGCCTGATGGAAGGAGGCACTCTGCTGGGGCACCTGATGTAAGGACGGACACTGCTGGGGGCACCTGATGTAAGGACAGACTCTGCTGGGGGCACCTGATGTAAGGACAGACTCTGCTGGGGGCACCTGATGTAAGGACAGACTGTGCTGGAGTCACCTGATGTAAGGACAGACTCTGCTGGGGGCACCTGATGTAAGGACAGACTCTGCTGGGGGAACCTGATGGCATCTGGTGGCAGGCGACGTAGCAGGTGACACACTCAGTGGTCCCACTGATTCTGCATTATGGTGAGTTGAATGATTTCATTGTATATTACAATGTAATAATAGAAATAATGTGATTCAATCATCCTGACACCATAACAACCATGGTTCCGGGATGATTGAAGTGCTAACACCAGGTGTTTGGAGTATCTTTATCTGCTGATTGTTAAACTTTCTAGAATACACATATTTTTATTGTGTAGGATCTGGGGCTGCTGTCCCGTCATTCCCCTCTCCCCCTTTCCCTCTTCCCCTTTTCCCCTCCATCCCTCGTTCATCTCAGACTCTAACCACACCCTCTTGAGCCATGCCCATTTAAGCCACGCCCACTATTTCACGTAAACCACGCCCATTTTTCACTGCGGCGCGCGTAGCGCGCCGCACTTTTATTTTTTTTGCTAGACCACACCTAAAAACAAATGCCCCGCCCCCTAATTATTGTACGGCTCCGCCTACAGCCAAAAAAGTGTCCCACATTTTTTTTTTTTGCAATGTTGGCAACTATGTAAAAGGAGAAGTTGAATACTTACTTGTTCATTTGATAGGGAGTTAAATCTTTACTGTTGTGCAGGGCTGGATACCACTGATTTTAAAACTTGCAGGTAATTTGGATACCGTGTGTGGTTCCTCCTGCTAGTGACACTACTAGGGATGAGGTTAGAATTCGCTACATGGTGGGTTGGCTGCAAATCCAGTGGGTTTTAGATTTGCCTTCCCAGTGAATAAAGGGTTAAATTTGCTGGACTGTTTTTTTTTTTTTTGGTTTGTTTACAAACTTTATTGAAAACAGTAAAAAAATCAGTATATGACAACAGACAAATGTCAAAAATTGACAGAGCTATAACTCAGTACAGTGGAATTGTAATAAGGTGATGTAATTACACTAGATCAGGGATATGCAATTAGCAGACCTTCAGCTGTTGCAAAACTACAATGTCCCGCTAATTGCATATCCCTGCACTAGATGCTCCATATTCCTATCACAAAAACTGGATCGCCAAGTAAAGGTTGTCCAATGACCATCAAATCCAAAGACATCTAAGGGGCATACCCCAATCCATGAATTTTGACAAAGAATATGCATCGTATAAGAACTGTATGACATCTTAGAAGAAAACAACATTAAAAACAAAAAAGAAAAATCACGTCTACAAAAGAATGAAATGAAAAGGAATAGGTCAAAGCAAAAATCCCTTATATGAAAACCAACTGTCATTTAGCCCATAGTAGTTATGATTAGCTCAACCTGAATGGTGGTAAATGAACCATGGGTCTCATTTTGTATCAGATGATGATTTAGAAACATTTAAATGAATGGAAAAAATTCTCCATTAACATAATTTGGTCAATACGTGTGATTACTTGGGAGAAAGGTACCACATTTGATTTCCAGTTTAGGGCAGTTACCCATTGCATAGCTACACATGTAGTGTGTATGATGCCACGTACACACGAGGGGACTTTACGGCAGACTTTGTCCTGCGGACTTTTTGACGGACTTTCCGAATGTACGGACTTGCCTACACACGATCAACCAAAGTCCGACGGATTCGTACGTGATGACGTACGACCGGACTAAAACAAGGAAGTCCATAGCCAGTAGCCAATAGCTGCCCTAGCGTCGGTTTTTGTCCGTCGGACTAGCATACAGATGAGCAGACTTTTCGACCGGACTCGAGTCCGTTGAAAAGATTTGAAACATGTTTCATTTCTAGGTCCGTTGAACTTTTGGGGAAAAAAAGTCCGCTGGAGCCCACACACGATCGAATTGTCAGACGGACTCCGGTCTGCAGGACCAAGTATGCCGTAAAGTCCGGTCGTGTGTACGCGGCATGAGTCTCAATAAATGTTTGGGGACATCTGGGATTTTCTCAAATAGAAGGCAATGTTCATTTGCCATTGGATGATGTCTGCCAGCCAACAAGTCTAACAGGGTGAAGAGTTCCCTCCAGGTAGGTTGTAATTTGTCACACTCCCAAAATATGTGCAAAAAGGTACCAGGGAGTGCATAGCCACGAAAAAAGGATGGCATGCAGGCGCAAAGGCGTACAATACTAACATGTAAACAGTTTTGAAGCTGTTTCCTGGCCCCATACACACTATAAGATTTTCTGCAAATTTTTGTCTTCAGATTTACCAAAACCATATAATATGAGGTCAAACTTTAAGAGCTTCAATTTGTATGCAATCAGGCCCTTGCACTACATGATTGGCCAACCGAGCATCTGATTTTTGTCAAAAGGGCGTGTACCAGGATCTTGTCTTGCATACTAATGGTACACAATAATCGTGCAACAAACACGAATGTAGTGACGTACTACGAGGAATTTCAGCTCTCACCCTTTGGGCCCCTTCTGCTAATTTTGCGTTTGGTGAGCATTGATTCTGGGCATGCGTGTTTGTACTTTCAAATTGTGTGACGGATTTGTGTACTGACCATACGAAAATCTGACGTCAAACTGTTTGCCGAAAATTTACTAGCATGCCATCCAACATTTGTTGGGCAAAAGTTGGACAACAATTGTTAAAAGGAGCGTACTAACGGTAAGATTTTAGGACAACAGTCTGTCAACAGACAATCACCTGCCAACAATCGTACCGTTTTTACAAGGCTTTAATCTCCCACTCCTGTATATCATACTCTGTACCCAGCTCCCGTTCCCAGTTAGACATATATAGTAATTTGGAGTTGCTAACCATAGTGGTCATGGATTTATAAATACCAGAAATTAAGCCTTTTTGTCTAAGAGCAAGCATTCCTACATATGAATTCAAAGGAGGTATGGATATCAGCCGTGACTAAAGAGTAATGGGTTAGAAAAAAAAATCTTATTTCTAAGTAATGGTATAATTCCCAAGGAGGGATATTGTTTTGGGTCTGTAACTGGGAAAAGGACAAAAACTCTGACTCATACTGAAGATCCATTAAGTTCTCAGGACTTGGTCTATCCACCATTGAAATGCCCTTGGATCTTGAAAGGCTGCGGAGAGCCTGGGATCTCCTAAAAACAAGTCCGGTGGGATCTTTAGAGATAAGTGAAAGCTTATGTCACATAATTTCAGTGATTGGGCAACTACCTGATTGCGACTTAAAATGCTGAATGTTGTAAATTTAGAGGACCATAATAAGCCTGGAAGATACCCTGTTTCCCCGAAAATAAGACCTAGCGTGATTGTCAGTGATGGCTACAATATAAGCCCTACCCCCCAAATAAGCCCAAGTTAAAGTCCTTGTAGGTCTTATTTTCAGGGTAGGGCTTATTTTCGAGGAAACAGGGTAGGGCTTATTTGGGGGGTAGGGCTTATATTGCAGCCATCACCGACAGTCACGCTAGGTCTTATTTTCGGGGAAACAGGGTAGTATAGAGAGAGAGAGACCTGTTCAAACCCAAGCCAGGGGACGTGAGGGTCTAATATATTCCACTGGGATAATTGTGAAAGTTACATAGTTACATAGTAGGTGAGGTTGAAAAAGGACACAAGTCCATCAAGTCCAACCTATGTGTGTGATTATATGTCAGTATTACCTTCAGGTGCTTATCTAATAGTTTCTTGAAACTATCGATGCGCCCCCCCCCCCCCCACTGAAACCACCGCCTGTGGAAGGGAATTCCACATCCTTGCCGCTCTTACAGTAAAGAACCCTCTAAGTAGTTTAAGGTTAAACCTCTTTTCTTCTAGTTTTAATGAGCGGCCATGTGTCTTGTTAAACTCCCTTCTGCGAATAAGTTTTATCCCTATCCCTATAAGTCTACTTGCAATGTAATAAAACCATATTTGGGGAACCCCCAAACCTCCTGTTCTATGGGAATGGTATAGAACTGTCCTGGCAAACCTGGGAGATTTACCTTGCCAGATAAAGTTGTTCAAGGCAGTTTGGATTTTAAAGTGGTGTTCCGGCCGAAATTATACTTTTTAAATAAAAATACCCCTATAATACACAAGCTTAATGTATTCTAGTAAAGTTAGTCTGTAAACTAAGGTCTGTTTTGTTAGTTTATAGCAGTAGTTTGTTATTTTATAAACTTACTGCAGGCTGTGACCATCTGAAGCCAGACTGTATTTCTTCCTGGATCTCATCCTTGTAGATCTCGCACAAGCAGTGTAATAGGTTTCAGGTCAGGTTTCCATAGCAACTGCAGTGTCAGAGGACGCTGCCGCCCCTTCCCAGAAGGCATTGCAAACAGGAAATGATGTGATGGGCCACGGCCAGGGAGGAGGAAGTGAAAAATGAATACAGCAGATATTCAGTAAGTGCTGAGAAATTTTTTTAAAAAATATCCAATTCGTTTACAGTGCACAGTTTAGTGAGGGATGCTGAAGAGTTGTAAAAGTGGGTGGAACTCCACTTTAAGGAGATAGGCCTTAGAAATAAAAAGAGGTAAAGATCAAAATAAGTATAGGAGTTTGGGGAGAATAGACATTTTTACCGCTGTCGTTCTTCCCAAAAAGGAAATGTGATAGGCAAACCAGCGTTTAAGTAAATATTTAATTTTGGCCAATACTGTTAAATACCGATTTATAATTTCCAGGGAGTGTGATCCCTAAATATGAAAGGGAGGAGGTTGACCAAATGAAAGGGAAAGATGCTTCAATCGCTTCCAGGTCAGAAGGGTCAAAGTTGATAGGCAGGGCCACCGATTTAGCCACATTGACCGAGATACCTGATACTTTGGCAAATTTTGTCAAGACCTTGAGCAGGTTTGGTAATGTGGCTGTAGGGTTTGATAGAAATAGCAACACAGTACATACAAAGTTTAAAGCTCAAAGGTTCCTTAACATATCGTGTGATATCTGGGTGTCGTAGGATGGCCGTAGCAAGAGGCTCAGCTGTCAATGCAAAAATCAAAGGTGACAAGGGACAGCCCTGCCTGGTGCCCTACCGAGCTGGAAAAATACAGAGCTGCAACCTGGAATTCTAATGCAAGTTCTAGGGTTATGATAAAGGGACTGGAAAGCTCATAAAAATTCACCCTGAAAGCCATAGCGCTGTAGCAGGAGAGACATGTATTGCCATGAAACACTATCAAAGGCCTTGTGAATGTCAAGGCTGTGAAGCAACAATTTTTTGGGGAATAAATTAGCATCTTGGATAATGTTGGTGGCCAGGCAAATGTTGTCAGTGATAAGGTGGTTGGAAATAAAACCCGACTGATATGGCGAGATCAAGAAAGGGATAATAGCCACTAGGCGATCAGCGAGGATTCTGCTAAATATTTTAAGGTCATTGTTGTTCACTGAGATAGGTCTGTAGTTTTGAGGCAAGGAGTGATCTTTATTGGGTTTCGTGATGAAAGACATGTTAGCTAAGAGCATCTCCTCCAGAAACGTATTACCTTGAAGAATTTAATTAAAAAGCTGAACAAGTCTCGGGGACAGAAGGGAAGACATTTTTTTGTAATACAAAGAGGTAAATCCATCTGGACCTGGAGCAGAGCCCCCTTTCAAGGATCCAAATAACCTTAGAGACCTCGAGCAAAGTAACAGGGGAGTTTAAAGTCTCCAGTTGCAAAGGGGTAAGGGTAGGGATCGGGACTGAGTCAAAGCAAGAATATATATATCTGCAGAGGGTTCGGCGTGGTGGGGAGCTAAAAGGGATGAGTAAAAATCTTCCAAAATGTTAAGAACCTCCTGCGTTATATACAGTAACTTGTAGACATGAGGTGGACGAAGAGACTGGTTAAGCTTTCTGGCAAGCATAGTCTTGTTAAACTCCCATCTGCGAAAAAGTTTTATCCCTATTGTGGGGTCACCAGTATGGTATTTGTATATTGAAATCATATTCCCTCTCAAGCGTCTCTTCTCTAGAGAGAATAAGTTCAGTGCTCACAACCTTTCCTCATAACTAATATCCTCCAGACCCTTCATTAGCTTTGTTGCCCTTCTTTGTACTCGCTCCATTTCCAGTACATCCTTCCTGAGGACTGGTGCTCAGAACTGGACAGCATACTCTAGGTGCGGCCGGACCAGAGTCTTGTAGAGCGGGAGAATTATCCTTTTATCTCCTTTTATCCTTATTATCCTTTTATCTTTGGAGCTGATCCCTTTTTAATGCATGCCAATACTCTGTTTGCTTTGTTAGCAGCAGCTTGGCATTGCATGCCTTTGCTGAGCCTATCATCTACTAGGACCCCTTAGGTCCTTTTCCATCCTAGATTCCCCCAGAGGTTCTCCCCCCAGTGTATAGATTGCATTCATATTTTTGCCACCCAAATGCATTATTTTACATTTTTCTACATTAAACCTCATTTGCCATGTAGTTTCCCACCCCATTAATTTGTTCAGATCTTTTTGCAAGGTTTCCACATCCTGTGGAGAAGTTATTGCCCTGCTTAGCTTAGTCTCGTCCACAAATACAGGGATTGAACTGTTTACTCCATCCTCCAGGTCGTTTATTAACAAATTAGATAGGATTGGTACCAGCACAGAACCCTGGGGGACCCCACTACCCACCCCTGACCATTCCAAGTACTCCCCATTTATCACCACCCTCTGAACTCGCCCTTGTAGCAAGTTTTTAATCCATGTACTCACCCTATGGTCCATGCCAACGGACCTTATTTTGTACAGTAAACATTTATGGGGAACTGTGTCAAATGCTTTTGCAAAATCCAGATACACCACATCTACGGGCCCTCCCTTATCTAGATGGCAATTCACCTCCTCATAGAAGGTTAATAGATTGGTTTGGCAAGAATGATTCTTCATGAATCAATGCTGATTACTGCTAATGATATGGTTCTCATTACTAAAATCTTGTATATAGTCCCTTATCATCCCCTCCAAGAGTTTACATACTATTGATGTTAGGCTAACTGGTCTGTAATTCCCAGGGATGTATTTTGGGCCCTTTTTAAATATTGGTGCTACATTGGCTTTTCCCCACCAGCTGGTACCATTCCAGTCAGTAGACTGTCAGTAAAAATTAGGAACAATGGTCTGACAATTACTTGACTGAGTTCCCTAATTCCTCTGGGGTGCAAGCCATCTGGTCTCGGTGATTTATTAATGTTAAGTTTCCCAAGTCTAATTTTAATTCTGTCCCCTGGAGGTGCTTCCTGTGATGTGTCAAGAGGATAAACGCTGCAGTTTAGGGTACTGAAGCCCCCTGATTCCCTTGTGAATACTGAGGAGAAGAATAAATTCAATACCTTCGCCATCTCCCCATCCTTTGTAACCAGATGTCCTTCCTCATTCTTTATATGGACAATATGGTCTGTCCTCCTTTTTTACTGTTTACATACTTAAAGAATTTCTTGGGATTTTTTTGCTCTCCTCTGCTATGTGTCTTTCATGTTCTATCTTAGCTGTCCTTATTGCACCCTTACATTTCTTGTTGCATTCTTTATAAACTCTGAATGCTGATGATGATCCCTCAACCTTGTATTTTTTGAAGGCCTTATCCTTTGCTTTTATATGCATTTTTACATTGGAGTTAAGCCATCCAGGACTTTTGTTCGCTCTTTTAAATTTGATGCATTTAATATGCATTTTATATGCATTTAATATGCTCTTAAAGAAAACCCATCACTTCTCTGTGTTCTTTGTTCCTAAGATTTTATCCCAATTTATGCCTTCTAGCAAGGCTCGCAGTTTAGGGAAGTTGGCTCTTTTGAAATTCAGTGTCTTTGTATTCCCCTTATGTTTCCTATTTGTGTGATTTATACTGAAGCCAATTGACCTGTGATCGCTGTTACCTAAATTGCCCCGTATTTCCACCTCCGTGATCAGGTCTATATTGTTGGTAATCAGTAGATCCAGTAACGCTTTATTTCTAGTTAAATAGCAAAGAACTAGTGCGCAAAACCACACTCACAGAGACCATGGACAATGGTACCAAAATTAGAGCAGCTGCCAACATAAGAGGTGTCCTCACCCACCCTGATGAACAGCGTAATAATGGTAAAAGTATGTGGCGCTAATCTAAGTGTACCACTCACAACGATGGACAAAAATTCAACGTGGCAAAAAGATCAATACTACCTTAATATAAAATACACGTGTTGCCTATAAACTATAAACACTTGCAAAGGGTAAATATGAACCAGTGTGCATGTTATGTTCACATGAACATTGTACTGCAGTAAACACTCCTATCTTCTCTCGTGGAGGAGCAGCAAAACTATACTAGAGTGTTGAATGCTAGTGGTCATTCCTGATAAAATTATGAATAAATAAACCAATGTGCATAATGTTCCTAAAACACACTATGTGAAAATGTGATCACAAATTTAAAATGGGTATTGATGGTGAAAAAAATATTACATTAAATAAATAGCAATTCATATAATAAATTATACAGTGTGCATAATAATTCACAACAATAAGTAATCAAGTGCAAAGCAAGGTGACAATCGTGAAAATACATGCATATAGGAATGCGATTCTGAAAAAATGGTTCCAAAATTCAACACCCCTCCCACCTCAAAAATTAAATTATTATGAAATTGAAAAATTGTAAAAAATATATATAAGTTAAAAAAATTTAAAAATTAAAAAACTGTGACATATATTGTGTTCATCTGCCTGACTTGGCCCATTGGGGGCCGCCAATTGAGGTGAGAGGCTGGGGGAAACACTTGTGTGTCGCACCAGTTTTGAAGTGAATAAATTCAGCACAAAGTCACCCTACTGGCACGTTACCATTGACTATTTGTATGGATATCAAGAGTCGCACTGCATGAAGCAACATTTATTTGGACTTGAACACAATATATGTCACAGGTTTTTAATTTTTAAATTTTTTTAACTTATATATATTTTTTACAATTTTTCAATTTCATAATAATTTAATTTTTGAGGTGGGAGGGGTGTTGAATTTTGGAACCATTTTTTCAGAATCGCATTCCTATATGCATGTATTTTCACGATTGTCACCTTGCTTTGCACTTGATTACTTATTGTTGTGAATTATTATGCACACTGTATAATTTATTATATGAATTGCTATTTATTTAATGTAATATTTTTTTCACCATCAATACCCATTTTAAATTTGTGATCACATTTTCACATAGTGTGTTTTAGGAACATTATGCACATTGGTTTATTTATTCATAATTTTATCAGGAATGACCACTAGCATTCAACACTCTAATATAGTTTTGCTGCTCCTCCACGAGAGAAGATAGGAGTGTTTACTGCAGTACAGTGTTCATGTGAACATAACATGCACACTGGTTCATATTTACCCTTTGCAAGTGTTTATCGTTTATAGGCAACACGTGTATTTTATATTAAGGTAGTATTGATCTTTTTGCCACGTTGAATTTTTGTCCATCGTTGTGAGTGGTACACTTAGATTAGCGCCACATACTTTTACCATTATTACGCTTTATTTCTAGTTGGTGCGTTTAACATCTGACCCATAAAATTGTCCTGCAAGACATTTAGGAACTGGCGAGCCTTAGATGAATGCGGGGTTCCCTCCGCCCAGTCTATGTCTGGATAGTTAAATTCCCCCATTATGATAACATTTCCCATCCTTGTTGCTAATCCAAATTGTGATAGGAGATCTGTCTCCCCTTCCTCCTTCAGGTTAGGGGGCCTACAGCATACTCTCAGTATTATTTTCCCCTTAGCTAGAGTCTGTCATAATTCAGTGTTCATTTTCCCTCCTTATTTATTATGGTGCAAATAGTTAACAATGAGATTGAACTGTGGAAAAGTGTATAAATAGTAAATGTGATACTATGGAGTACAATCCAGTAGGTAAAGTTATGTACTATATATATATACAGCCTGAAGCTGCATGGAATAGGGATTGCAGGCTAAGAGCTCTGGCTTAACCACATCCTAAATACCGATCCTTTGGGACAATATCACCCTTCTTACTTGGCATACAGCACCCTTACCTGGCAGTGTACCCTCTGTGCCCATGTCACCGCCGAAACGAGCTCCGGGAGCGCTGGCCAAGCTTGACAAATATCGCCACGAGGAGCGGGACGCGGCTGGGGAAGATGGAGCCGTGGAGGAGGCTCCTCTCACAGGCGACACAGCACACATCCTCGAAACCGTCTCTCTATGCCAGACTACCCTCACCTCTAAAATAGAAGAGGTGAAGGTCGATATCTACCTGATCTGCCAGGATATCCACAAATGGCGGGAGAGGGTGTCTGAGGCGGAGCGCAGGATTGGGCAGGTGGAGGACGACATTTCTCCACTACAGGTCACCACCGAATGGCTTCAATACCAGCTAAATGTCATCCTCAGGAAACAGGACTACATCTAGAACAGACTCCGCCACTGCAACCTTTGCTTCGTAGGACTTCAGGATAGAGCGGAAGGATCGGATCCCCCTACATTTTTAGAGAACCTCCTCATCACCCACTATGGCAGGGAGGTGTTCTTCTCCACGTTTGTGGTAGAGCGGGCGCATCGGCTGGCTGCAAGACTCCCGCCGCCTGGACCCCCCCCCCCACGGACTTTCATTGCAAAGCTCCTTAACTATCGTGACTGTGACACAATTTTACGCCTCACCCGCGAAAAAGGCAACATCCCGTTTGGAGACAAGCACATTGCGGTTTACCCGGACTTTTCCGCTGAGGTCCAGAAGAAGCGGGCACAATTCAGGGAAGCCAAGCGCCAGTTACGCAGTCGCCACCTCCTCTATGCCATGTTGTTTCCAGCATGTCTCCGAGTGATCCGGGACGGAAAAGCCCACTTCTTTGAGGACCCCTCCGCAGTCATTTCATGGTTGGAGCGACAGGATGCAGTTGCACCGTCTTAATTTTCCAGATTATCTCCCGCACAGCTGCAAGATTTAGAACTGGGAACCCGAGACCTTCATTCTTGATGACACCTTCACTTTCAGTCATGTTCCATTGCATATTTGCCCCCTCCCCTCCCCCCATCCATCTTGTCTTTGTTCCCCTGGCAATCACTATATGCGGTCTGACATCTTCCTCCTCTACTCGCCATGTGTTGCACATGCCGTTACTCTGGACACCTGAAGATCTGCCTCGTGTCCCCGCAAAATATTTGTGCTCTGCCACATAGGAGCATGATGTTCGCACTTACCCACGTATTCTGATGCTGGTCCCCCAAGAACTGTTTCCCTGGCCAGCTACAGTCCCCATGGCCGTGGAGGACTGCCACAAGTTTGTTAAGCCATGCTGGTCCAGCGTTGGCAAGGTTCAAGGATTTTTTGTTTTTAGTTCCTTTTTTATTTTTCTCTTTTTATTTCTTATCAATATGGTATCTGATACACCTACTGTTGCACTTTTTGTAATGCTGTCTGTAATGCACTGTGTTTATTTAAGTCCTTCTTGGTATGGCTCACCGCTGGTCTCACACCGCTGCTCTGCGGCTCCTGTGACCCTACCTGCGGCGACCCAGCACATAGGTTGCAATATAATTGGCTATATGCATATTCTTGTGTGTGGGCATTTGAACTGCTGTGGGTGTGGGGGCGGTCTGATCTGGCTGCATGCTCTCATATCCCCACTGACAACATGGCACCTTTGAAGCTGGTCACCTGGAATGTGCGGGGACTGCGGGCTAAACCCAAACGCCTCCCTGTCCTCTCCCACCTCAAACAAATGCGGGCGGACATATCTATTCTCGTAGAGACCCACATTACGGGCCAATTACAGCTGGCACTTAAAAAGCCTTGGATGGGTTGGATTTACCAAGCCCCTTACACCAACTCAAGAGGGGTTGCCATTATAATTGCTAAAACTGTCCACAATATGCGGTCAGATCAGCAGGGCAGGTATCTGTTCCTGCACGCCACCATTGGGGGGCTTGAGGTGTTAATTCTAGCCTTTTACATTCCCCCGCCATTTCAATTTGCTGCTCTTAAGGATGGATTGGCCTTTATGGCTCAACATCCTACAGTGCCCGCCATGTGGATTGGGGATTTCAATATGGTCATAGACCCTTCCCTTGACAGACTCCACCCACCCGGTACAACGCCCACCCGTTCTACACCGACTAGGTTTGGGAGATTTCTCCTGGAGTTTGCAATGACGGACACCTGGAGACTCAAACACCCCGCCACTGCTGCATTCTTGTGCTTCACCCCCTCGCAGGCCGCCATGTCCCGCATAGACATGATCCTGGTTTCCTCTGCCCTGATCCCGGACCTCACCGGATACCGGTAAAGTCCAGGTGGGAGGGTGATCTGAGGGAGATGGAGGACGAGGAGTGGGGGGAGATCCTGGGTTCATGTAGAAAAGTGTCCCCCAAGCTTTCAGACTGTCATACACACCTCTATATCCTTCACAGATCTTACCTCACTCCCTCCCGCTTAAGCAAGTACAAGCCAGATACCACCCCAACATGTCTCAGATGTGGCAGTATAGACAGCACCTTTTATCACTTAATCTGGACTTGCCCACCCATTCAACAGTACTGGTTGCAAGTTTTCAAATTTCTCCACGACCACATGTGTTCTCCCTTAACGTTATGCTCACGTCAATGTCTACTTGGCCTCCTCCCCATCCCCGAGGAGCAGAAATATTTGTCTACTTTTCTACACGAAACACTATTTACAGCTAGAATGTTAATAGCCCGCCTTTGGCTTAGGGCTGCATCCCCTACTATACAGCACTGGAAGAGGGCTGTTAATCTCACCCTCCCGTATAAAAAAGTTCTTTATTCCCACCGTGGTTGCCCGGGCAAATTTCACAAGATTTGGGATACATGGGTTGATGATTCTTCCACTTGTTCTGACTGAACCTGAATGTGCCTTTACTAACTCACTATGTCTATTTACTATGTGGCAACATTGCCGGTGCCTATGGGGAGCGCAGGTAGCCATGCCTTATTTACGTCAAGCATTATTCATATATTTCAGTGCCATTGCAACATGTCATATGGAAAAAGAGATAAGAAAAACCTTTTTTTTTTCTGTTATTGTTTAACTTTGTTTACTGTTGGGTGCCAATCGCACCATCTTTTTCTGAAAGTATTCTCCTGTATGATTGTTTATACTCAATAAACTTTATTTCTGATAAAAACAAAAGGTTCTGCTACTATCAAAAGCAATAAAGCAGCTTCTTCGAAAAATGCAAAAATTAACTAACCTAATAACATATCAATAATGAACAATAATTGTATGTAATAACTAATAGGTGGCACTTAACACTACAAAAAATAATACTTATCCAATCAACATTACCTCCGTTATTATATGGAGATCTAATGGACATTGTTATGACTTTGTTTTTTTAATTCTTCATTTAAACAGAAGCATACAGGACAGACGTGTACAGTTAAAAAGCATTAAGTTCACATGTAAATTTTATGCAAACGGTATTAAAGTGGTAGTAAACTCATGGTATCTAAAATCCAGTGACAGAATTTTTTTCTCTCTGGAGAAGATACGCGCGAGAGGAGATGAGATTGCAATATACAAGTACCTCAATGGTGATCCCAGCGTAGGAAGCAAACTTTTCAGTCTCAGGGAGTGTAAGAAGACACGGGCCACACAATGAGATTGGAAGAGAAGCGCTTTAACCTTAAGTTGCGTAGGGGGTTTTTCACTGTCAGGGCAGAAATAATGTGGAACCCTCTTCCACAATTGGTGGTGTCAGCAGGAACACCGAGCGAAGATGGAAGCGTCGAGGGAGCCGTGACCGTGCGGAGCATACCAGTACATTATGACCTAAACCTGCAAGGGGACCAGCCTTAATTTTTTTTAAGACACCACTTTATGACCGCTTTAGGTAATTACTTTCTAGTATTTTTAATATAGGACGACCGCCGGTAGGTACAATTTTCCAGCACATACAAGGTGAATGTGAAGAGTATAGAGGGGGATCTGGATAAAACTGGGGGAGCGAATAGAAAAAAATCAAGAGGGTAGGGGGTTCTCCTCTCTCGACGGGCCCTTTTTCAGTTAAAAAAAAGCAAAAAGAAAAATGCAATTCTGTAAATCCTAAGGAGCTCTTCACGCTATTCAGTTGAATTTCAGTTGCATTTTTAAAAGTCCTGCTTACTGCATTTTTGGTGCATGTTAGGGCCCTTTCACACTGATCAGTTTTTGATTCTTTTTCAGTAAAAAAAAAAAGGCGGAAGATTATGCATTTTTTTCTTCATTTTTCAATGGCAGCCGAAAATGCAATTGAAATGTAACAGCCTGGTAAGAAGAGTTCCAGAGTATTTAAAGGGATGCATTTTTTATGTATTTTTCTTCTGCTTTTTTTTTTACTGAAAAAACAATCAAAAACTGATCAGTGTGAAAGGGCCCTACAATTTTTTGTCCTCATCACTATGTCTTGGAGTCCTTGTATAGGAACCAAGGTGCCCAAAATTTGAAAATATTTTTCAATACAATCTGTAAGTCCTGCCATGAGTAACTGAATATTGTCTATTCTGCCATACCACTGCTTTATTCTCTATTCTATTCTGGGTCTGTCTTTTTCCACATAGTGGGAATGCAGGCCTTAGTGGCATTTGAGAGACATTTAGTAAGTAAAGTAAAGGATTCTTGTAACATTTAGCTGATAGCGGAGTAAACTACTGGTTTGTCTGTAAGGGACACACCTGTCAGAGTTTTGATGGTCATTTTAAGTGCTCAGCAAGCATGTAGGTCAGAAGAGTCACAGAAAATGTGTAAGGCTCGGTTCACACTGGGGCGACTTGTCAGGCGACCTAGTCGCCTGACAAGTCGCCTCCCGTTCTGTGCTATGGAACCGTTCTAATTGGAGCGACGCAAGTCGCTCCGACTTAGAAAAAGGTTCCTGTATTACTTTGGGGGCGACTTGGGGCGACTTGCATAGACTTCTATGCAGAAGTCGTCTCGCAAGTCGCCCCGGCAGTCGTTTGCAGGTCGCCTCGCTGAGGCGACCTGCAAGTCGTGCCGCCCATGTGTGAACCGAGCCTAAAAGCATTTATTCATACTTTTGACACCACCTGCAAAGGGGTGAAACATGCAGAAATATTTGGGGAGAGATTTACTAATATTGGTGCCCAAAGGATATGGTGCAGCTGTGCAAAGTAACCAATCAGCTTCTAAAAGGGTAAGTTCAGCTTTACAGAAAATCTGTAAGGTGATCTTAAACTGGACCACCTCCCTATGGCCTCCGGTCCCGTTGTACTGTAGTTCCACGATCCTTTTCTGTCAAGGACTGGAATGCCGCTTTACAAGCCCAAGGATTTGAAATCATCCTGACTTTTTCTCTTCGCAGCGATGACAGGATGGGCTATACAGATTCTGATTGGTCAGCACTGTCACATGGATTGGAATGCCACTTGTCCATACATGCTGACAGGTATGGATAGGAGATTAAGCTGCAGGAATTGCAAATCCCCGTACCGGTGAAGCGGCGTCCCGGTGCCTGACAGCGGGGGATCGCGGGACACTAGTACAATGGGACCGGGGGGATGGGGAGGGTATCCTGTGTAGGGTAACCTTACATTCCACAAAGAGACCTGGGTAGGTAGGCAAAAAACATTGTTTTGAAATTGCAGTTCAGTAAACAGTAAGTTACAAGGACAGTGGATTTCTGATAGGATAAACCTATGTTGTGGCCACTACAACTAAGATCTGATAAGCTGAAATATATTAATTTCTTTTTAGGTTTAGAAGGCTCCATTTACATCTGCCTATTCAGTGAAGACACTCAAAGGCGTGCAATTTCTTGTGCATTCACAGAATGTGTGAAAAATGCACATTGCACTTGTAATGCTTTAACCCATTTATGCCTGAGGTTGAAATCTTTTGAATTTGTGCAAGAAATTCATATATGGAATGGAATATTAAAAAAAACTATTTTTTTGGAAGGAACAAGAATTTGAAGAATTTTTTTTCAAGTATTCCATTGTTGCGTTATGTGGCGTTCCAAAAATGGAACACTAGGCAAAACCACGGCTACATAGTACATATGCATAAAAACATGTTTATTGTCTCAGGAGGTGGTGACACCTGTTATTCAGTGTGATATTCAACAGAACACTTCACATGTAAGTCAACAACACATTTTCACATCATAAAGTGGTGTTCTTATGACATTCAGCACACCACGTTTGCTTTCCCTGTTTGACTATGACTTGACTCATGCCATCAGAATGTGAGTCAATGTTACGCTTCTGAGAAAGTCTTCCTCTTCGACCAGGTTCTAGAGGATGACCGGAAGTCTCCTGATAATGGCATACCACACACTGTAACACCAATTCAAAACAGAACAAAAGAGGGCTTGAATACCATTTATTTCCACAGATCAATGTCCAAAACGTATCAATGTTTTCATCAGCTCTGTCTATACCTGCCATGAAATGGTTATATACTTCGATCATGTTTGGCTGCTGAACTTGGATCTTCTTTTTCAGTTTCTGATGATGACAAGACACAGGGGATCGATACCAGCACTAGATGAGGCAACAGTGACAACACTGTTATCATTCCATCTGCAGACAATATTTCCCTTTGCCATCAATTTGATAATTGGAAATGCCTCTTTTTTTCTTTAGCGCTACATCTGATTCCAATGGAGCTTTGTCAATGCAATCCTTTTGCACTGTACCTGTTGCCTGATGTCCCGTTGAACTGAGCTTACTACACTGAACAAAATTATAAAAGCAACACTTTTGTGTTTGCCCCTATTTATCATGAGCTGAACTTAAAGATCTACGACTTTTTCTATGTACACAAAAGGCCTATTTATCTCAAATATTGTTCACAAATCTGTCTAAATCTGTGTTAATGAGCACTTCTCCTACATCCAACCGGCCTCACAAATGCCGACCACGAGTAACCACACCAGCCCAGGATCACCACATCCAGCATCTTCACCTCCAAGATCATCTGAGACCAGCCACCTGGACAGCTACTGCAACAATTGGTTTGCATAACCAAAGAATTTCTGCACAAAAAGTCAGAAACTGGAGAAGGTGATCACCATTTTGCAGTGAGAAGTTTCCGTGGAACAATCAAAGGACCAAATCCGAAAACGATGGTCTGATCGCAAACACCGTGAACAAGACCAGATGGAGTACATACATCGGATCATAAAAAAAGTGAGCAATATTTGGATCTAAACTATATGTATATGTGTAAATTAGCTGTCTGTACATGTTCTCTCTCCAAGTAGCTTTAGAGAATTCTATATAAGCTTTTATAAAATCTTTGTATGTTTCGGGATTCCAAAGATGAAGGTAAATATAAAGCATATATGAACATTCTTATTTGGTCATGTTTGTGGCCATTCCTTTTTTTGGGAACTTATTGTTTTTTATTCTTTCAACAGGGAGGCACAAAAAAAGGAGGCTCCAGCCAAGCCACCACAAGGGATGAAGGGAGGCTACCCTCGCTCGGGGCCCAACAGGGGAGGTAACAAGGCCATCTTGCCCCCAAAAACGTAAGTGCGAACTTCAAACACACTCATTTAGCCACCGGCAGGGGTGTTTCTAGGTGGGCCAAAGGCCATGGGCTTAGGGCAGAACTTAAGTGGTAAAGAACACTTGCTGCCTGGCTCATCAGTGCCCATTAATGCAGCCTTGCCAGTATAGACATGGGTAGAGGAGAGGCCCCCGGGGCTCCCAGTCGCAGAGTCACGCCTGCTAGGATGGTCATCATATATCCCATATCCCATAGGAGACAAGAGGAGGGGTAGGGAGGCAACAGCAGGACTTTTTCAATGTTGGCACTTGTCAAGTGTTTGCCCTCTGTAAAATGCCATCACCCTCCCTTTTCTATGCATTTTTTACAGTAAAAAAAACAGAGTGCAGCATGGTGGAGTCCACTAGTCGGGAGCAAACATTGACAACAGACCAAGTGCAAGGTAGGTCAACTAATGTAGCAAAATGGATGCTAGAAACAGATGTGACTTGAGGTGGCTTAATGAATAGTGTATTGTTTCTTTTTAGAGGAAAGTGAGTGTGGTCAGCTCACCCAGGATGTTTCTTTGGAGCCATAGGATCTGACTTCTGGACCCAGCACAGACATTGCCATTGTGGTTGTCAAATACCCTGGCGCGAGTCACAGCGAGGGCCAAAGCGAACCAGAAGAGGAAGAAAGTATTCGGGAGCCTCTTGTTTGCGCAAGTAACTATTCTTGGAATCTTGCTTCAAATGTGTATAAATGTCAAGTGTTTAGATGTCCAAACCAAACACCCACTCCACACGATAGTAAAGTATGTAGTGCCTTAACATTAGCATGGAGAAGGAAGAGGTGGAAGCAGCTGGCAGTGTTGCTAGGTACCTGAGTTTGGGAGACCCAGGCACCAGGGCCAAGATTACAGAGTAGTTGCAGTGTGTACATTCCTAGTAGTGTAGGTGTCTGAAGGGCAATCAGGTTACAAGCAACAATAGACTGGGTAGGTAAGTATTTCCTAAATTTGACTACTAACTTGACCATAACTCACTATGTAGGGCAGGGATATGCACTTAGCGGACCTCCAGCTGTTGCAAAACTACAAGTCCCATCATGCCTCTGCCTCTAGGTGTCATGCTTGAGTCCTGCTATGCCTCATGGAACTTGTAGTTCTGCAACAGCTGGAGGTCCGCTAATTGCATATCCCTGATGTAGGGCCTCAGCCACTTGACCATCCTTCCCTTAATACTTTTTACTCTTCTTACTAGGTCATGATCTTCCATGATGTACTATTGGCAGAATGAGTGCAGATATGTTGCATTGTTTGAAGGACCTGGAGCAATTCAAGAAGGCTGCCACTGCTTTACAGCGAAGAATAAGAGATTTTGTGGACATGCTTGCCAAATTTTAATTTCCTCTTGCCTTGTCTGAAGTTTATTGTTCCACTTGTTGGCTCCTGTTAGCCCTTTTAATAATTACCATGTTTTCATGACTTTTAAATGTGAAAGTTTAGGGACAGAACTCAGTGTTTCTACATTCCACTCCTTTAAGTGCACCACCAGGTCCTGTTTTCTAGATTTTCCTCAGTCTAAAAACGACTGTACGAATTACTAACATTGAAAATGACAACATCCATGTGCCAAATTCAAGAAATCTTGAAAACAAGACCTGGGTTTGCATCTTGAGGAGGAGAGTTGGGAAACACTGCCCTAACTAATGTGAATTGTAATGTCGATGTGTTTTTTATAATCCAAAACCCCAAATTTTAAGGTGCTCCCAAATTGGGCCCTAACATTCTTATTTCCCCCATGATGCCATGCGTAAAAAATGTGTGTAGTTCCAAACATCTAGTTTTCAAAAACCCCCAAAACACACAGTGTGTCAACATGTGCTATCTCTCATCACAGGGTATCAATGGACACATTTTGGGGGTGCAACCCCTTACTCATAACTAAAGTAGCTCAGAGGAAGGGGTTGCACCCCTGAAATGCACCCATTGATACCATGTGATGGCAGATAGCACATGTTGACACACTGTGTGTTTTGTGGGTTTAGAAAAATAGATGTTTGTAACTACACACATTTTAGGCATGGGATCATAAGAGACATTTAATAGTTATGCCTCTACGTGTATGTGGCTTCAAATTTGGACTTTTAGAGGGGTAAGATCACCCCATCTGAGGAAGGCAACATCCACAGTCTTGGGATACTAATGTCTCATTTGGCCTTCACTTTACCAAACTCGAACTTTGTAAGTTACTGAGTTTGGGATGTGTATCTAATGTTTTATAACATGCCTGTTTAGCCACAAAAAAGGAGAAAAAATGAAAAACATACATGCTATACACCAAGATGTTGGTTTGTTTTAAAACCTTAAAACGCACATGTGAATGTGCTTTGAGTAAAATGTTTTTTACTAAACAATGTGTGGCTTATTATTGCTCAATACCAGTGTATTTCGTAAGTTGTTGTAGTTACAGTGACAATGTGCTCTTAAATGTGGACAACTCCTGCAATTTTTAGGCCTCAAAAAATTAAAGGAGTATTAAAGGCATAATGTTTTTGAACTTCATGCATTAGATCCATTAAGAACAAAAACATTGTGTGTGTAGCAGACCCACAACACACCATAAAAGTTAGCTGTACAAGATATTGTCACCTCACGTAGCAATTAAGGTACATTTGCACTATTGGAGCAAGTGGCCAAAATAAAGCCCATTTGGGAACATATTAGACATATAAGAAACACAGACAACAGTAGTTCAAATTAAATAGGAGTTTATGATCTACAAAAAAAAAATTATAAATTAGCAGCTACAATTTGCTGCCAAGCCACTGCCCCCCTAGCCACAAAATATTTCAGGTATCTGATTCCTCTCCCCCCCTGGTGGCCCATTAGACACATTTTAGGGGGGGAGGTAATAGGTAGATGTCTTGGACAGGTAACCCTCGCCACTTCCATGAGAGCTGTTTCCATAAATAATCAGTGATACTTTGGCTTGCCCCTCCTTACTTACACTATTGTCAGCCCAGTGGAGAGGTAAGAAGTGTCATACTCTAAAAAGCTGGATACACACTGTTCAAATTGCAGCACATTTTGACCAGTGGTGGCTGATGAAGTTTTAGGATAGGGGGGTCCCGCCCATAAAATGCAGCCTGTGTCCCACCAAATGCAGCCAGCCTGTGTTCCACCAAATGCAGCCAGCCTGAGTCACATCAAATGCAGCCTTGCCTGTGTCACATCAAATGCAGCCTTGCCTGTGTCACATCAAATGCAGCCAGCCTGTGTCACATCAAATGCAGCCTTGCTTGTGTCACATGAAATGCAGCCTTGCTTGTGTCACATGAAATGCAGCCAGCCTGTGTCACATCAAATGCAGCCTTGCCTGTGTCACATCAAATGCAGCCTTGCCTGTGTCACATCAAATGCAGCCTGTGTCCCATAAAATGCAGCCAGCGTCCCATAAAATGCAGCCAGCCTGTGTTCCACTAAATGCAGCCTTGCCTGTGTCACATCAAATGCAGCCTTGCCTGTGTCACATCAAATGCAGCCTTGCCTGTGTCACATCAAATGTAGCCTTGCCTGTGTCACATTAAATGCATCCAACCTGTGTCACATCAAATGCAGCCAACCTGTGTCACATCAAATGCAGCCAACCTGTGTCACATCAAATGCAGCCAACCTGTGTCACATCAAATGCAGCCAACCTGTGTCACATCAAATGCAGCCTTGCCTGATAGAACTGGTATTAAAACCCCATGTTACTGAACATTAATGAGAGGCCCAAAGCTTTGGTGCATCCACTTTTGTTTCACACACAGAAATGTCAATTAATTCCTTTGCGGGTAAAATAATGTTTGCACGCAGTCACTAAGCGTTCACTTTGTCACAGGGAGATGATTTAGGAAAGTTTGAGCCTGAGGAGAACATTATTATCGAAAAACTCTGACAGTACTTCAGAATGTGGCACGCTATCAGTCTCTTACCTTCCCCTTTCCTGCAGCTCCGCTCGGGCCGAAGAACGGAGCTGTTGACGTCACTTCTGGCTTCCACCTTTTTCATGAAACCCGGAAGCGACCTGGAGATTTGAACAACAATGCTTACCCTAAGGCCGCATACACAAGGGCGGACTTTTCGACCGGACTTGTCCGACAGACTTTCCAGCGGACTTTCGATGGACTTTTGAAGGACTTCCGACTGACTTTTTAACGAACAGACTTGCCTACACACGATCACACCAAAGTCCGACGGATTCGTACGTGATGACGTACACCGGACTAAAATAAGGAATTTGATAGCCAGTAGCCTATAGCTGCCCTAGCGTTGGTTTTTGTTTGTCGGACTAGCATACAGACGAGCGGATTTCTGGGTCCGGCAGAGTTACGTCTTAAAGATTTGAAACATGTTCCAAATCTAAAGTCCGTCAGATTTGCGACTGGAAAAGTCAGCTGAAGGTCCGGTGAAACCCACACACGATCGGACTGTCCGCCGGCGTCTGGCGGACAAGTCCGGCTGAAAAGTCCGACCGTGTGTACGCTGCATAATATAGTCCTTCTGCCGGACTTGAATGATGGTTGAGCATGTCTCTGGAATAATGACTCCCAGAGCCTGAGGGGAGATCCCAGTCGTAAACTTGAGGTCCTGGAGACTTCACCCCATCGCTGAGTACCGCAAGGTGGCTATGAGCCTTTGCTCTGGAGTAATGGAAAGCCTCATACATGTGTCCTGCTTCTTAATATAGGGGGACACCAATGCCAAGAATTGGTGAAAGCAGGGGTCCATCATCCGGGGATAATTCCGAAAATCTCCTGGATTATTCTCCTGAAGCTCCCGCAGCAATGGCATATGACATAATTGGTCACGATTAAGCAACCAATTTTTGGTCCAAGAACTCCTCCTCCTCCTGTTCCTGGACTAGACTTGGGTCAAAGCAATAACTCCTAGTCCAATAATCACATGTTCTCTCCTCCAATTATGCAACCACGGTTAGTTGACGATTCAGAAAAGAACTGAAAAGCGCATCTCAACACTCACCAAACTTCTACTAACACAAAATTAGCAAAAGGAGCTCAAAGCTGTGACGCTTGAGAAATGAACTTCCTCTTTATAGTCTCGTAGTATGTCTAGTACATCACTACGTTTGTGTTGTCGACCGAAAATTTGTGTACCATTAGTATGCAAGACAAGATCCTGGCACACGCCCTTTTGACAAAAATCAGATGCTCGGTTGGCCAACAATCGCATTGTGTGTACAAAGCTTTAGAGTTCAACTAAACAAACGGTAAAAATATATTATTAGATATATTAGTCCTAGTAGTGGTTTTGCCTAGTGCTACCAAAAATGGAACATGCAAAATGTCAAACCCATAACTAATACAACAATAATAATTATTAGTTACTAATATAGAATGTAGTGAAGTAAAGTTGTATTTTCCAGTCTTTGGATGGTTCTTCAAAAGTGTCTCTGAAAATTCCCATCACTTTTTGACAAGCTCCCAGGATGCCAGTATCTGCAACAGTGGCTAACTCTTTGCACCGCATGATAACATGTACCCTCAGGAGGCAGAGGTGTGAAAAATCAAACCTCGGCAATAACCTTGAGCAGTAAGGTATAAATAACTCCCACATCACTACCGTTCCTATAATGTAACATCAGCCATTTATGGGTTAATTGTTAATGGGACCCTGAACGTAGCCAGCAGATGCAAGTTTTCACACAGGACAACTTCACCAAAACACGCAGTAAAAAATTGTGCGCAGCTCAACACCCAACAAGGTGCAGGAACTTCCTTGCCGCATTTGTCACATTTGGGCATCCCATTTAAATGAATGGACTGCCCTATGCATGTTGCGCAAAACATGCAAAAAAAGCTTGTTCACGCAGCATGGATGCGTGAAGGGTTAGTTCACTTGTTCCTGACTTTTGGCAAAAAATTCCCAATCATTACAATGCGCTCAGTTCATTACTATGTAGTACTCCATTTTTTAAAACAATGCATACTTTTTCAGCTGCTTATTTCATTTCCTTCCCCTCTCCGTCCTGCAAATGGCAGAACATACCAAGCATTGGATGTGTTGCCCCGGAAACTTACAAACAAGCACTCAGCTTTATTTCCTACCCACGCATGCAAAGTCTGCTTTCTTTTGCAGATTACTGATTAAAGTCAGTATATGTGGACTAACCCTTTAATAAATGTAGAGAACTACTAATAAATTGGCAACAATGTTAAATTTACATCAAACATAGTAATGCGGATCCTGATGTGCCCCTATGTCCCTAGCATTCATGCAGTGACAATCAGTGGCAGCTGGTTCTCCATTTTGGAAGGGGGCATTAAACAAACCATCCGCCCCCCCCCCCCCCCGGTCGATCGATCCCCCTACCCCCCTGTCACTCGCTCGTCCGCCCACCAGCAGGCAGCTTCAGATCCTTCCTGCGTCACCATCTCCTCCTTCTCGATGGCTTCCCCTGCGTCTCCTCCTTCTTGGCGGCCAATACAGTCGTTTCTCCTCTCGGCCAATTGGGTTTTAGGACCCACTTCCTGATTGGCCGGGAGGAGAATCAGGAGATCAATAGCGAATAATAATTCTCTATTGTCACACAACTGGGTGGGCTCAGGGCGCAGTGCACTGCACCCCGAGCCTATCCTTTTTTGAAGCGAATTAGAGCCTCTGTCTCTTATTATTTGCTTAAAAAAAAACCCCATTGGAATCCATGCGTTTGGCACCCTGCCTATAGATTAGGGGAGAGTGCATGGATTAGGGGGGTGGCGCCGCCACTGGTGACAATGTACAAACCTCATGCATGGGATTTTAAAGTGCAACATCATTACTTCGAAGGACCAACACTTATCTATTTACTAGTATAGAGCCACTATAATATATTTTTCTGAAATTTTGTTGTGATGTATTTGAGAAGCGCATATTTGCTAGTAGGCAATGCAAGTGTACCCTTATAACTAATAATATGATAAATAAAAAAAAAATTGTGGCATAAATCATCGCTCCTTGTTGACAAAAGAGCTGATCTGCATTGAAGAAGTTGCTGCATAAAGATTTCCATTGACTTCATAAAGTTTTAGAATTGCTTTTAAATTTAAGCATCCAACATATTGAATGCAAAAGCCTAGGAATAATAAACCCTCACACATAAGATTTCCTGCATACATTCTTAAATTTCTTTCATTTTTTTATGCCCCCAGTTGTTAAGACACCCCCTCACTTGCTCAATGTCCCCAACATTCAGGCTGTCACTGTGCAGCCAGCTTTATGATAGCCAGGCTAGCCCATCTCTGCTCTCTCTGCATTCACAGGCATAAAAATTTTATTTCCCATATGTCTGGCCAGTTACACAGGAGATAAAACCTCCGTAAATTTCAGTATTATCACCAGGAAGTTAGTTCGGGGGGGAAGGGGGGTTTATTGGCTTGCGGTGCTTCTTGGCTTTGACGCAAGTCCAAGTGGCAAAGTGATTTACTGTGCGATGAAATGACTCTGTTGTTATTATTGAAGAGCATCAAAAGCTCACAAGTGGGGGTGATGTAGAAGAAAATGAATTTCATGTAGATTTTTCCATTTCAGTGGCGATTTAACAAATACTGTCCATTCTGGTTTAGAAAACTGCTTCTAAAAAGGAATTAAGGAAATTATGTTAAAGCAGAGCCATAACTATGATCACAGCCAAATTATGTATAAGCATTGGATGTCTGTTGTCCAGTGCCCTGTTGTCCAGTTTGATTATGACATGTCTGTAAAACTATCAAGTTACTTAGGGCGACCATAGAGGGTTCGAAACCCCGCCGGTTCAGCTGGAACTGGCAGAGATTTGAACCGTGTGTGGGAAGGCTGAATGTACCAAGTTGATCAATCTATCAACTTTGGTACAATTAGCCTGTCGGATTCACTCACAATTCTCACTAGCGGCTGTTAAAACCGCTAGCAATAATCACTGTCTTCTCCCAGCGGGGATGGCTTTCCCCACCCGCCGGGAGCAGACACTGGCTTGGCAGAACGGATTCTGCTGTCAGCATTGTCTGTGTTGATGGGGGAATAGTGCGAATATCCCATGGTTGCAGGAACGAAGTTCACACCATCTATGACCTGCCTTATAGTGTATTGACAACAGCTAATGAAGCTCCCAAGAAAGATGGAAATCAATTCACTCACTCAGCTGAGTGCAATAACATAACATACCATAACTTAACAAACTTGTCCTTCTCCCCAGCAGTTCCATACTAAATGACAATGGGGGTCACCCCACGTAGGAGCCACTGATGAACTGGGATCCCCCATCCTGAACAGCCAGGCACACCAAATTTTCACAGGCTCCCAGAGTCAACAAACAGTCCAGTGCTTGTTTTTGTATTTTTATTGAGGGGATACAACTTGGATAGGGATTAGGGGTATTATGGGATGCCCACTTGACTTTAGAGAACTTTCAGCAAAACTTCAGGGACAACTTTCCTATATACACTCTATATACACTCCTCCGCTACCTCCAGCACACTTACTTGCAGAACTTCACTGGCACACTCAGATCAGTCAGATCAGTTATAGGCAGGAACCCGAGGCCCGTTTAAATGTGTAGCAAAGTCAGTGTCCAGTTTACATCCCTGTGGCTACTGATCCCAGCACCACCTCTTCAGGCACTACTAGACCTCCTGGCTACTCTCCTCAGTCCTCCCAGACTGACACCACAGTCCTCCCAGACTGCACACTCACCAGCACACCCGGCTGTCTTCCCCTGAAAAATTCCTGGACATGCTGACTCTCTCCCACTGTCTTCACACCTGCTCCCGTGCATCCAGGACAGGATTCCTCCACATGTTGTTAGAGGATCCCTCCAGCACCAGAGCCCCAGATGTGAGGTTACCCCCCCCCCAGACTAGGGGGGCACCCCCAAGAGCCACCAACAGCCTCCTCAGCACTCCTTCTCCATCTTCCACCCGACTGCCCCTGCTGGCATGACCCAAGAATATTTAAGAAGTGCACGCCCCCTGCCTGCCCACCTGCTGGGGGTGGCTAGGCCCTCCTCAATACTCCAAGCAGCTCCTCCTAGACTCCACCCTCTACTTCTGGAAGCTTCTCCAAGGTTCCAGAGATCTGGGGGAGTTACTAAAGTGCTGCTTGATGAGTCATCCAGCTTCCCTGAGTCACTCATCCCTGACCCAGATTCAACTCAGGCTTGGCTGCCAGCCAAGCCAAATTTACCTACTCTACAGCTCACAAAAAAAAAAACTATCTACACCTAGCACACTAAGCTAGAGGGTGTTACATAAACTTGACCATGGACATTGGAAAATCTGCTTTACTGAAACTCCTAAAATACAAATAGCTTTAAAAAAAAAAAAAATGTTTTTGCAAGAAAAAAAAACCTCAGCCTTAGATTTCAATACTTCCAAAATTTGAATGGTGATGTCACCCTGTCTCATTGCTGCCTAGCAGGAAATTACCAAACGCATGCGCTCTAGCCCATTTCATGCAAAGTCCATTTTAGGAGTCATGCACATGAGCGGAAAACAATGCTGCTGCTAGGGGCATCTGACATTTTCTTTATGACACTGAAAGTAGCTGTAGGTTATCTAATGTGCATATGTAATAAAGGCAAATATACTGTACACTGCAAGTGCAGTAGCTCTAGATCTTAGTGAAGGAGGGGAAGCTCTGCTGATTTCTTATATCCAATCATGTGCAAGCTAAAATGCTGTTTTTTTTTTTTATTTTTCTTGCATGTGATTGGGTATTCTTTGCGAAGTGGAGATTTACCTCATTTACTAAGCTTTGGAGCAAATGCACTTGCAGTGCACAGTATATTTGCCTTTAGTGAATCAACCTCCCTGTGTCGTTTACAGGCATAATTAAGAGCAGTGTTCAGAGAGGAGTTTTCTAGCATAATTTACACCTGTATGCGCTTAAACACATCTAAACCCTTATAAACGCGTGCTTATTCAAATAAATACATTTTTTTGGCTAGAACAAATATTCTAGCCAACAGAATCAGTTTATACTCATAACTAGGCATCTAAATGCATAAATGTAGAAAGAAAAGTGCACTTAGACTTACTTTAGAGGCAGCATATTTGGAGCGTTTTTCAGACGATTTTGATACGTTCGTGTGCAAGAGGCCATAAAGTGATCCTCTCAATGTCAATTGATAATTACCGGTTCATTTAACCACTTGCTTACTGGGCACATGTACCCCCCTCCTGCCCAGGCCAATTTTTAGCTTTCAGCAGGTCATTTTTTGAATGACAATTGTGCTGTCATGCAACACTCTACCCATATGAAATTTTTATAATTTTTTTTCACACAAATAGAGCTTTCATTTGGTGATATTTAATTACCACTGGGGTTTTTTTTGCTAAACAAACAAAAAAAGCCTGAAATAAAAAAAAAAGAAAACATAGTTTTCCCAAAGACAACCTCTGGATATGACGCTGAGCATGTGCACTCAACTTCTTCTCCCTGAAACTGAGCTGCAGCATGGTGGCCAAGACCATACAGCAGTTTAACAGGACAGGTTCCACTCAGAACAGGCCTTGCCATCAGTGGCGGCCCATCCATAGGGGGCGCCGGGGCGCCTGGGCGCCCCCCCCCCCCCCCCCCAGGCAGTCACAAAAAAAAAAACATTTTTTTAAGCTGGCCCTTTAAAAAAAAAGAGGTCTTTAAGTGCACTGTGTTCAGACGCCGGACACAGTGCGACACCGGACACAGTGCACTTATGGGAAGCGCCACGTCTATGCAATCACAAGACTGCAGATGTGGCGCTTCATTTGCGGGCATTTAGCCCACCTTGCGGCGCTTACTGAAGCACCGAGTAGCTTCCGCCTGGCGCTAGTATCTATTACTATGGCCGGGCAGTTTGATTGACATCTGAGTATGATGTCACTTCCTGTTTCTCTCTCCAATTGCGCCCAGGATAGAGAAACAGGAGGTATGAGAAGAACGGACCTCTCCAGGAGACCTCACAGGAGACACCACTGGAGAGGACAGCACACAGCAAGGTAGGTAACCAGGGGAAGGGGGTTTGAAGGTGACACATGCTGCTACAATTTGGTGACACATGCTGCTGCAATTTGGTGACACATGCTGCTGCAATTTGGTGACACAGGCTGCTGCAATTTGGTGACACAGGCTGCTACAATTTGGTGACACAGGCTGCTACAATTTGGTGACACAGGCTGCTGCAATTTGGTGACACAGGCTGCTGCAATTTGGTGACACAGGCTGCTGCAATTTGGTGGTGACACATGCTGCTGCAATTTGGTGGTGACACATGCTGCTGCAATTTGGTGGTGACACATGCTGCTGCAATTTGGTGATGACACATGCTGCTGCAATTTGGTGGTGACACATGCTGCTGCAATTTGGTGGTGACACAGGCTGCTGCAATTTGGTGACACAGGCTGCTGCAATTTGGTGGTGACACATGCTGCTGCAATTTGGTGGTGACACATGCTGCTGCAATTTGGTGGTGACACATGCTGCTGCAATTTGGTGGTGACACATGCTGCTGCAATTTGGTGGTGACACATGCTGCTGCAATTTGGTGACGCATGCTGCTGCAATTTGGTGGTGACACATGCTGCTGCAATTTGGTGACGCATGCTGCTGCAATTTGGTGACACATACTGCTGCAATTTGGTGGTGACACATGCTGCTGCAATTTGGTGACGCATGCTGCTGCAATTTGGTGGTGACGCATGCTGCTGCAATTTGGTGACACATCCTGCTGCAATTTGGTGGTGACACATGCTGCTGCAATTTGGTGGTGACACATGCTGCTGCAATTTGGTGGTGACACATGCTGCTGCAATTTGGTGACGCATGCTGCTGCAATTTGGTGGTGACACATGCTGTTGCAATTTGGTGGTGACACATGCTGCTGCAATTTGGTGGTGACACATGCTGCTGCAATTTGGTGGTGACACATGCTGCTGCAATTTGGTGGTGACACATGCTGCTGCAATTGGTGGCGACACATGCTGCTGCAATTTGCTGACACATGCTGCTGCAATTTAGTGGTGACACATGAGGCTGCAATTTGGTGGTGACACATGCTGCTGCAATTTGGTGGTGACACATGCTGCAATTTGGTGGTGACACATGCTGCTGCATTTGGTGGGACACAGGCTGCATTTTATGTGACACAGGCTGCATGTAAGGAGCGACTCCGCTGGGGACACCTGATGGCATCTGGTGGCAGGCGACATGGCTAGTGACACGCTCAGGGCTCCCACTGATTCTGCATTATGGTGAGTTGAATGATTTCATTTTATACCAAGTGTTTGGAGGATCTTTATTCCCTGATTGTTAAACTTTCTAGAATACACATATTTCTATTGTTGTGTAGGATCTGGGCCTGCTGTCCCTCCATCCCTCTCTCCCTCTTCCCCCATCCCATGTTCATCCCAGACACTAACCACACCACCTTAGAGCCACGCCCACTATTTCGCTGAAACCACGCCCATTTTCACCAAGTGGGAGGGGCCAAAAAGGAAGGGCAGGGCCTGGCGCCCCCCCATCCTAAAACTTCACCAACCGCCACTGCTCACCATGGTCAACCAAAGAAGTTGAGTGCATGTGCTCAGCGTCATATCCAGAGGTTATCTTTGGGAAATAATGTATGAGTGCTGCCAGAATTGCTGCAGAGGTTGAAGGGGTGGGGGGTCAGCCTGTCAGTGCTCAGACCATACGCTGTACACTGCATCAAATTGGTGGTCTGCATGGCTGTTGTCCCAGAAGGAAGCCTCTTGTAAAAATGATGCACAAGAAAGCCCGCAAACAGTTTGCTGAAGACAAACAGACTAAGGACATGGATTACTGGAACCATGTCCTGTGGTCTGATGAGACCAAGATAAACTTATTTGGTTCAGATGGTGTCAAGTGTGTGTGGCGGCAACCAGGTGAGGAGTACAAAGACAAGTGTGTCTTGCCTACAGTCAACCATGGTGGTGGGTGTGTCATGGTCTGGGGCTGCATGAGTGCTACCGGCACTGGGGAGCTACAGTTCATTGAGGGAACCATGAATGTCAACATGTACTGTGACATATGTATATGGTGTTTTTTTACCTGTAACATGCATATAACCTAAAAGTAAACAACGGTGAAAAAACAGTGGCGCTATCCTAAAAAACGTATTTTGCCCTTAAGGTGACACTGCAAATAAGTGTAAATATTCAAATACACAATATAAACACCAAGTGACAGGTGATTGAACTACACTCAAAGTGCACAGAAAATAATTATATCTACAACTAAATGCATAAAAAAATCCTATATGAAAAGTACTTTAAATAGTGATATCTTCTTGGCAGCTTCCACAAGTGAGCCCACTCCCTAAAGAAATCCACTCACCGACTCCAATTGCCTACACTCTCGGGTAAGGCTCAAATGCTTTTTAAAACCACACAAGAAGGGTTAAACCGGCAAACCAAACATCCAAAATCCCATGAATAAGTCAGTGTGTGACAAAACACGTCGGGGCGTGGCTGTACGACGTTCTTCACCAATGATGAGTGACGCTTTCTAGCTCTACGAGGAAGTGGTGATCTGATAGAGCGGCCAGGCATCGAGGAGGAGGTGAGAGGAGGTTTCTGACACCTGCATACCTCGGGTCCGCCGTGACCGCAACCCTTTACTGTGAGATCCAAGTGTTTGCTGTGCTGTGCTTTGGAGTTTCATTCTGCTGTGGAGTTTTATTCTGTTTATTTGAATTTGAAAAATGTGAGTTTAACTATTGAAGAGTGCGAGTGTTTAGAAATAAACTGGTTATACGATTTTACACTATTGGAGCACTATTTTTATTCACATGTGGAACGATTCCTGCACACAATTTTAGATGTTTAGTTTGCCGGTTTAACCCATCTTGTGTGGTTATAAAAAGCATTTGAGCCTTACACAAGAGTGTAGGCAATTGGAGTCGGTGGGTGGATTTCTTTAGGGAGTGGGCTCACTCAGCACTCGGGTGTGGTGGAAGCTGCCAAGAAGATATCACTATTTAAAGAACTTTTCATATAGGATTTTTTTATGCATTTAGTTGTAAATATAATTATTTTCTGTGCACTTTGTGTGTAGTTCAATCACCTGTCACTTGGAGTTTATATTGTGTATTTGAATATTTACACTTATTTGCAGTGTCACCTTAAGGGCAAAATACGTTTTTTTAGGATAGCGCCACTGTTTTTTCACTGTTGTTTACTTTTAGGTTATATGCACGTTACAGGTAAAAAAAACACCATATACATATTTCAATTTTTAAAGTGGCAGCTTTATATTTAAGTGTTAATTTTTTATAGGGATTTATTTTTGAAATAATATATTGTTTTCCGAGGGGGCAGTGGTGGTAAGCGAAGTAGATTGGGGCCATGTACCTTTAAATACCAACATTTGGTGATGTACTGTAACATACTGAAGCAGAGCATGATCCCCTCCCATCGGAGACTGGGTGCAGGGAAGTATTCCAACATGATAACGACCCCAAACACACGTCCAAGACAACCACTGCCTTGCTAAAGAAGCTGAGGGTAAAGGTGATGGACTGGCCAAGCATGTCTCCAGACCTAAATTCTATTACGAACCTGTGGGGCATCCTTAAACGGAAGGTGGAGGAGCGCAAGGTCTCTAACATCCACCAGCTCCTGATGTTGTCATGGAGGAGTGGAAGAGGACTTCATTGGCAACTTGTGAAGCTCTGGTGAACTCCATGCCCAGGAGGGTTAAGGCAGTGCTGGAAAATAATGGTGGCCACACAAAATAATGACACTTTGGGCCCAATTTGGACATTTTCACTTAGGGGTGTACTCAATTTTGTTGCCAGCAGTTTAGACATTAATGGCTGTGTGTTGAGTTATTTTGAAAGGACAGCAAATGTACACTGTTATACAAGCTGTACACTCACTGCTTTAGTGTTGTCACATGAAAAGATACAATAAAATATTTTCAAAAATGTCAGGGGTGTACTCACTTTTGTGAGATACTATATATATATATATATATATATATATATATATATCTATATATCTATAGATATATAGATAAATAAATATATATATATATATATATATATA
Organism: Aquarana catesbeiana; assembly: GCF_042186555.1. Lineage (NCBI taxonomy): Eukaryota > Metazoa > Chordata > Amphibia > Anura > Ranidae > Aquarana > Aquarana catesbeiana. The sequence goes on from NC_133332.1 coordinate 264,335,332, forward strand.
TATATATACACAAACACATATGCAAATGTACGTGGAGGCATTAGACGCATATAGGAAAAAAAACAAACGCGTAGTGCATCTGTACATGTATACACACAAATACATGCAAAAAATGTATTCTCGTACGTCTGTGGATGACGCACACATACACTTATACACACCCGATAACGATTATTGTCCAATGGAGGACATACCTGATTGAAACAAAGACACTATGATATGAGTGTACATGTGAGGATGAGGATGATATTGTGAATGAGATGAAGGAGATAGGGTTCTAAAGTATTGCACGGATTTCAAAATCCTCATTTAACCCTCCAGGAGCCAAAACATTCAAGGAGAAAATCCAGTACATCTCTCTGTGACAGAGCTTTAAAAAATGCACAACTGGGGGGAGGTCTCTAGGCATCGCCTCGATAACCCAAACCTTTAGACCATCAATAGATTTGTTGTGGTATTCGAGGTAGTGCCTAGGGATACTATGGATGTCCAGTCCCTCAGTAATAAAGTGGCAATGTTTGCCAAATCACTTTCGTAATGGCCTAATAGTTTGCCCCACATAGAAAAGACCACAGGGGCATGTCAGACAGTAGACCATGTGGTCAGAGGAGCATGTGTGAAATCCCTTGATAGGATATGTTTTACCTTTTACACAGAAGTCCTTCTGACCATGTTTCACAAACCGACAGGTCTTGCACAAAGGTTTGCGGCATTGGTACATGCCTGTAATGGCTAGAAAGGTGGGTAGAGAATAACCTGGGATTATTTTTAAGTTTACTTGGTGCCACCTTACTTTTGATATTAGGGGCTTTTCTATAGGCAACCTTGGGCTTGTTGGATAGGGAAGGAAGGTGGTGCTCATCCTGAAGTAGCATGGACCAGTGCCTCCGCACGATACTTTCCATCTGTCTGTGACGAGAATGAAATTGGGTTATAAATCACAAATCATCCTTATTAGTGTCAGTATGAGTTAGAGAATGTGGTAGAAGGGGTGTGTCTTTATAATGTGAATAAGCTGTTTCCACGATAACAGCTGGAAATTCCTTATTAAGGAATTTATCTTTCAAAATCTTACTCTGGATGTCATAGTCACTGCTTCTAGTACAGTTATTTTTAAATCTGCAGTACTGGCTTTTTGGTATGTTGTTAAGCCATTGGGGATGGTGGCAGCTTTTGTATTGAAGGAAAGAGTTTACTGTTGTCAGCTTAGTATAATTCCTGGTATGGATACCTTTACCAACAAAGAACAGTTCCAAATCAAGGAAGTCCAATTTTTTTTCCTCCTTGACAGAGGTAAAGGACAGACCCATGTTGTTGTTTTTGCAAAGTGCAACAAAATCTGAAAGCTATGGATGCATCGCCATCCCAAATGATGATCACGTCATCAATATACCTTCCATAAAAAACAATATGGAAGGAAAGAGGATTGTGGTGCCAGATGTGAGAGGATTCCCACTACCCCATGGTGAGATTGGCATATGAAGGTGCAAAGTTGGCCCCCATAGCTGTCCCATTAATCTTTAAGAAAAACTCATTGTCAAATTTAAAATAGTTGTGAGTAAGACAAAAAGAATTTGCCTCTACAATAAAGGAGGCTTGTCTAGGAATCAGCAAGTTGTCATTACATAAAAAGGATGTATAGCACATAGTCCCACGTCATGCGGTATGGAGGTATACAATGATTGAACATCAAGGGAGACCCAGAGGTAAATGGGTTCCCAAGAATAGGGGGAAAGAAGTTCCAACAGATGGGTGCCATTTCTGATGTATGACTGGAGTGATTGGGCAAGTGGCTGGAGAAACTGATCGACATATTGTGAGAAGCCACTAGTTATACTTCCAATGGCTGCAACAATCGGTCGTCCAGGGGGATTGACCAGGTTTTTGTGCACCTTAGGCAGGTGGTAAAAATACGGGGTGTAATGAACAGCCTTAACCAAAAAGGAGGCTTCCTGCTAAATAATGATATGATCGCTAAGTGCATCCCTGACAAGGGAAGTGGTCTCTTGGGTGAATTGGGGTAGTGGGTCAGTCTTTAATCTGAAATACGTGTTGGTATCTGACAAGAGTCTAGTTGCCTCTGTGACATAATCAGCTCTCTTTTGTACAACTATCCCTCCTCCCTTATCCCCGGATTTAAAGGCCAAATCAAAATTGTTGGTTAGGGCCTTAAAAACATGTGAAATGCTCCCTTCATTCTTACATCCTGTAAGTATTTTTAATCCTTTTTGGGGATATCAAAAGTTTTAATTCTACACTTAGAGGCGCCTTTTCTTCTGTTTGTCTTTTACTAGAGATTGGTCCCCTCTTTGAGTGCTGCCCTAAGTGTTTGAAGACCTCATCATTTGACTACCTCTAACTCAATATAGACATTATCTGCCTGGTCCTGTTAATCAGAGCGCCCTTATATACACTTTTTATGTCTCACTGTATACAACTTTCCTGCGGACACTTTTGTCAATCTGATCCTCTCCTACAGATCCTGCAAGTTACAGCATTTCTTTTGCAGGCCAACAGTATTAAGCCACTGCCTCTCAATAAGCAGCAGATATGTAGGTTAGCCAGTGGGTTGTCTATCAAATATGTAGGCCAAGTCTAAATGAAGTAGCTTGCTTGGCAGGCTGACAACTGTTAGCCTGCAAAATAGCTCTGTTATTGGTAGAATTTCAAGGTGAGAAACTTTGCAATACTATCACAAAAAGAATGTTCTAAAAAAAAGAAGTATCGACAGAAGTTGAAGGTGCTTGTTAAATTCAGGCCCTTGGTCACATTGAACTCTGTGCAGTGGTTTTGAAATAAAATATTACAGTGTTGGCTGTAGTTCCGCCCCAGGTTGAAGCCCAGTTTATAGTTATTCCTTTGGGGAAGCTGCATCCAACACTGAAACCACCTCCCCGATTCCCTTGTAGAGAAAATATTTCTCTGAAAAAGAATAGACAAGAAAGAGTCCAAACCCAGCTGCCAGCTATTCAGGAGACAGAAGCTACAGTATCAAATGGCCGCTTGTTTTGATGTGAATGAAGATTCATTGGAGAGGAATATCACCAGTCTCAAAAGCACAAGCCCACAATTACACTAGTTTTTTTTTAACAATCAAGCCCAGACCTACTTGCCAGCTAGCTACTCAAGGTAGAGAGACTAGAGTAGTAGCTGGTGGCTTCTGTTGTTGTGGGCTTGTGTTGTTGTAAATGATGGCATGCCATCATTCACAACAACACATCCCAACAGTTACTACTCCAGTCTCCCCTCCTCGAATAGATTGCAACTGGCGGGTCAGTTTGGGCCCAGTCTTTCTTTTCACTACAAAGAAGGTGGCACATTACTGCAATATTACATGGCAGAGCTGCAGAGTTTTTGTTTGGTAGCTTTCAGAGGAGGTGGGGGTTGTTCAGACTTTGTGTGACCTGTCTCTCACACCCCATTCTCTTCCTGAATTTTGATTAAAGCAATTATTTACCTCCTTGTGAGCAGTATGGTTGGACAGTAGTAGAGGGAGGGAATGTGCTATCTAACCATGTTGTTCATAAAACACTGCACAGATTTGAATGGGACCAAGTGTAATGTGCACTGGGTCCCCTGGATTATTTAGCAAGCATTTTCAGTTTCTGGTGATACTGTATACGGTGAGGTATGATGTCAAGCATACTGAAAGAAAACAGTTGGGGGCTGCATACACTATTAGCTAACCCCCCACTGCTTTACCATTCACCACCCCATTAACCCATCAGAGTGGAGTCTAATACCTGATATATCCAAATATTAAGCAGCATGTGACTCTCTCCCTTTGTCTCCAAATACAATGCCGAATGCTTAACCAGCATCGTACCAGGTCTGAGCGGTGTCATAAGGGAAAAGAGGGAGGGTTCTAGGCGCTATGTAAGCTTCTACAAAACCAACTGGAAGCTTACACAAAGCTTTCTTTCTATACTTCAGCAGTAGGGGGGCAGCTATTAGGTGAACCTGTTACTTGGGCAAAATACAGTGTAGCGGGCACCTACTTTTAGGTAGGTGACCCTTCCTGCTAGCTTTCTATGTCAGGTCAATTTAGACAGGCTTGTGCTATTACAGTAGGCCTGTTGTTGTCAATTTCCATTTTTGAGTGGCAGGTAGTTTATGTGTTAGTCTCGGCCAATCATTGATTTGCTTGGTAATGCCCGGGACTCTCATATAAAGGCGTGGTCACATGGTGTTCAAGGGAGTTCGAGTCCAGTCCTGCTCTGAGGAGCAAGAGAGCCAGCCTGGTTCCCGGAGGGGAAGGTGGAGGTTTTTCCCCTCCGGGGAGCCAACGGAGCTTCACCTTAGCAAGAAGGGTGGAGAACCAGTCCTCATGGAGGAACAGACGACATCTTACAGCATGTAGTTGCTGATGTCGTTGGCTGTCTCTGCGGGGAGAGGAGCGGGCCATAAAGGAGAAGAGGAACTAGGAATCATTGCGGGAGAAGTAGAGACAAGCTGAAGGAAACTGGGTGATCGATCGCTTAGGAGCGACACACGGGCTATTGATCAAGTGAGTGAAAAACCCCGGGAGGGGTACTGTCCAGAGGCTGAGGGATGTTGGTACGCAAGTCAGCAAGACAGGTGGTTGTGGCCTGTGACTTTGGGTTCAGCATTGCCCCGGAATTCCGATCAGTCAAGCGGGAAAGGTCATTCAGAGTGACTCTTTTTAGCTCAACTTGGAAGTACCATGCGGATGGGAAGTAGTGGTAAAAAGGTAGCGGTGAAGCTGCATGCACATATATAGAGATACAGACTGTTCTTAAAAGTTCTGCAGATAAAGACGTTATTCAGAGTGACTCTTTATTGTTTATTCTCTATCAAAAATCTACTTCCATCTTCCCTGATAAATTAATCATCCAGTTTTGAATCGCTGTCACCCGCAATGTTATGAGTCTTTTGCCAGTGAAGCAAAGGAAAGATCAGAAATGAACCCAAGAGCATCTCAAAGAAAGTCCTTCTCCCATCCCAGTTTATGTTGATGAATAAAGCATTAGGAAAAAGCACTAAGGACTGTGAATTTTAAATCTATGGGCTGCAAGGGTTAGGTGGTAAACGTGAATTACGGAGATAACAAATATTCAGCCGCTCCTTCGAGGGGATTGAAAAATAGGAGGCTCCCATCATACCGCATAGAGCAAGGTGGTCTCATCCCTAATAATGAGAAGAAAAAATAGTAACCCCCTCAGTTGGGACTTTAAATAGACCACCCACTCAAAAAAATCCATAAAATAGAAACTTTAATGATGAAAAAACATATAAAATACACAAAATGACAGAGAAGCACAGCATAGATTACATGGAATGTCATTAAAATGCTATATACATATGGGTATGAGATGAGAGTGCCCAGATGCCCGACGCGTTTCCGGTATGAGATGTTCAAATACCTTCATCAGGGGTCAGGGGCTCAAACAGTTTTTAGCATTCAAATATATTCCAGTGTGATGATTCCATATAAGCCGGCACTAAAGACCTAAGAGTCCAACATGGTATTATAGGATGCACAGGTTGAGAATATTGTGTGTGTAAGGCACAGTCTTAAGGTGCATAATATCAGCGACATCTATGTCCATATGCTTAACGTCTGGACGAGAGGAACGACCAGTTTGCTGAAACCAGTCATGTGGGCTAAATAGCCCCGGGATAAATATCCGGATGTCCCACTGTAGACGGGTCCTGTGGCTGGAGCTGTCCGCCGTATAGCGTGTGGTGCCTGGACGGGGGTTAGCGCTACAACAGTTTAATCTGAACCATGCAGTGCAGTAACACATTTTACCAGCAGTTTGTTTTGTTGGTGAAGTCTATAACTGCACCAGACATCTGCACTGAGAAAATCCAGGATTGGCAAAAGGGGAAAACACCTGTTTTTTCTACAATGCATTTCCATTAATGACAAGTGAAAACCTGGGCAAAATCAATCCTATTGCCCCATAAATAAATGCCACATAGACCACCAGCTAAAGAAAAGTTAATCAGAATGCATTTCATTAGATGTTAATGCCACATTAAATGTCCTTCAAAGTTACACAATTATTGTTAAACAGAAAGCTCATCAATAATACAGCGAAAAAGCCATAGCTTTCCTTACAGAAAGTGAGGTGGACAGGAAATGGAAAAGGGCTATACCCACGTGGGAATTCTAAATAAAAGACCAGCAGCACAAACTGAAAGGATACTTCACAAAACCAAGGATGTACTCTGCCAAAGGAGAACCCACAGGACTGCCAAGGAACAACATTAGAAGCCACCCTACAAGACAGACAAAATAATGCCAAGACCAAGAACTCAATATCCTTGAATCACTTAAATACCTGGAGTCCTGTTTGTTACGGAAATTGTGAACCAGCTTTAACAGAAGCCAACTGACTTTTGGTGTATCCCCATTGCATACAGACTAGTGCATTAGCTAGGAAAGGATAGGTAGCATGTGCAGGTGTGTTGTGTGAATTAAAGGATAGGCAACATGTGCATGTGTGCTGTATGAATATTTGTAGCACTCTGTTTGTAACGTAATTTATTCCTGTGACTGTAAAGTGTCTGAACTTCAGCTCCGAAAGGTTTTACCCCCTAACTGACCATGCCATTTTTTGCGATACTGCACTGCGTTGCTTTAACTGGCAATTGTGCGGTTGCACAATACTATACCCAAATAAAATTGATATCCTATTTTTCCCACAAATAGAGCTTTCTTTTGGTGGTATTTGATCACCTCTGCATTTTTAATTTTTTGCGCTATAAACAAAAAAAGACCAATAATTTTGAAAAATATATATATATATTTTTTACTTTCTGCTATAAAGCACATCCAATAAAAAATAAATAAATGCACTGTCACTGTATAAACGACACTGGCAGGGAAGGGGTTAACATCAGAAGCGATAAAAGGGTTAACTGTGTCCCTGGGCATGTTTTCTAACTGTGGGGGGATGTGCTTAACTGAAGAAAGACAGAGATCCGTGTTCCTGCCTAGCAGAAACACAAGATCTCTGTCTTTCTTAGGCTGGGTTCACACTGCCGCACGGAGCGGCTCACAGCAGGGGTCTGGTGCGTCCCTGTTCACCGTTTCAGGTCCGATTCTAGTCCGAATTTTTGGCTGAAAATCGGAAATGAAACGGACCAGAAGACGCACGGAGCCGCTCCGGAGGGAAACCCGCATCCAATTCGCAATAGTGTGCACCCAGCCTGATTAGCAGAACGGCAATCTGCCTTTTTTACATAGGCAGACCACCATTATGCCTCTCTACGAATGATCGCCAGGTTCCCGGCAGACATCGTGTCCAGACCCGCTGTGTCCAATCGCATTGGAAGCGGGTCTCTGGCGGCCCATGCGCCCCAGACCCCGAAGAAGGAATCACGTACAGGTATCTGATTTTGCGCTTAAGGGCCACCCTGCCGCAGTAAAATGTACATGGGGCAGTCTATAAGCGGTTAACAAAAGCACATTAATATTGCTACTGGGTCAGTTTTCTTAGCTTTACTGCAAGACTTAGACAAACAGCAACAATTGGGATTCACAATAATTTCCTATAGAAAAAAAATGGTGGCTCTTGAATGAGATTTGCCCCAAAACTATTGCAGTTCTTGTCTGAGATTTGCACCAAAACAAAACATTGACAAATGTACATATAATAGATTTAGCAATGTTGTTATTACACCCTATACGTATGTGAAGAGGTTACTCAACGTACGAAAATTTTCGTAACGACCAAATTCAACTTATGTAATGTGTTAAATTCTTTTGCATGTGTTGTTCCGTTTCTGAGCATGCGTAGTCTTGCTCTCACGATTTTTTGGGGAGATATACTGTACTAATGAAACGAAAATCGGATGTTATGTTCACATACGACAAAAATTTTATAGCCTGCACAACCAGTTTTTGTCGTCCGAAAATTCGGAATCAGCTGTCGAAAGCACCGTACTAACGATCCGAAAATCGGCAGATCGCTCATCTGACAAAATGTTACTTCCGATTTTCTGATTGTGTGTACGGGCCTTTAAGTTGATTAACACTGAATGGGTTAAGCAGTTGATCTTTAACCTTGGCCATTCAAATACTGTTTACCAGGAATGGATGTTTGAGGAATTATCAGGAAATTAGTGAGAAATATTGCTGTCTCTGTAATTTTGCTTTTTCTAACCTTCTCCCTGTGAACTGGCTTCTAATGAGCAAAAACAAAGCACATCCAATTAATAAGGACCAAGGCATTTATTTCCTAGACCTAATTAAGAACAGGAGAGTGTCCTTGGTGCGTTGTTGATGTCATAAAGCATCAAAGAACTGTAATGGGCCTCTATCTGCGCACGTTCAGTATGAGTTTAGGAATGTAAAATGTGGTAATTAAGAAGGCTCACAAATTACCCCAAAATTTCTCCATGCTCTCCTTAATGAAAAGAGGAGGAGGGTAGCAAGAGTGCTTGGATGCAAATGTTTGAGAGTTTTATTGTCTGCCTGGAGATTATAAGGATCCTTATTACCAATTATTTAATCTTGCTTATTTTTCTAAAACGGAGAGGACCTGAGACATAATAAACTAATATACACAATTAAAGAGGTTTTTTTATTTTTTGTATTTCCCTTGTTATGCCTTGATTATCATTATGCAGTTGGGGAGTACAAGTTTTAAAACACATATGTCATACTGCATGTGCCACCAAATGCCATTTCATATAAGGAACAGCAGGCTCTTCCTGAGATTAAGGTTAGTTTAGTTACACATATCAGTAAGTCATAAAGACATGAAGACCAAATAAAAAAAGAAGTGATATTTGGAGCAGTATTAAATCCAAAAGCAAACATTTAATATGTCGCGGCTTACCAATTCTTAGCTGTGATGGTTGCATTAGTTTTCACTTTTAGTGTTTCTTTTTTTTATTTTCATCTGGTGATCTGACCAGTAAGTCTGCAAAAACCAAAACACAAGAAACTTTAGAAAAAAAAGGGGGGGGGGCACTGCATTGAAAACTTATCAAAAATGCATCAAAACGCGCATGCAGAAACGGATCCAGAAAGTGTGTCAGTGGTGGAAACTGGCCCTTCATAAATAAATAGTAGGGAATATTTTAATTACTTGTTTTAAACTTTTTTTTTAAATTTTTCTTGTTGACTGGCGAATAGACAATGGCTACCACTTTGCTGAGGCTATGCTCATTCTATCAACAACAGAAAGAGGAGACAAGGGAGTCCCCAGAAAGCAAAAAAGGGGAATGGTCAACTACGGCTTATGGTACAAAAATGCAAAAAGGCTTTATTAAGGGTGGGGGGGGGGGGGTATTTACATATACAAAAAATTCCAAATATATGTAAGATAAACAATGTATCTAAATAACACAGTCCGTCTCACTACACTAAACCAAAATTAAAATGCTCATGCTCATTCTAGCTAATCCAAAACTGCCTTGCGGCTGGTAATTTCTATTGAACTCTCCATGTGCCAGTTCATACCAAAAAAAGGTCCATTAGATCCGTTACGAATGCGTTTCTGCATGCGCGTTTTTAACACTTCACTGATGTGTTTTACCCATGTTGTACTTTTTTTTCTGGAACTGAAAAGCACTGGAATACACTGCACTAGTGTGAACTATGCCATTAGAACCCATATAACCTAATTCCATGCTTTTTTGATGAAAAAAAAAAAAAAAGCATGTGGTGTATGTAAACGGGCCCTATAAGAATTAGCCCTAGGTTCACATCTATGCGGTTGCAGTTGATGCGGTTTTCAGGTGCGTTTTGTGGTGCGGTTTGCATTTTTAAACCTGATGCATTTTTGCATGCAGTTTTCATGCATTTTGAGTTTTTCTTTTTAAACACACTGTGTATAATTGGTTGCTAAAAAGCAGGCCAGGAAGCTGGCCACTGCATCCTTGACAAACAATGAGTCATCAGCTGCTTGCCCCCAGATCCCAGCCCCCCCCCCCGCATGTGAATGAGTAGGGGTACATTGTACCCCTGCTCATTCATCAAAAAAAGTTTCAAAAACAAATAAAAACACACGCACAGTTTTTGACAATTCCTTTATTAACAATAAAAAAACAATGTTCCCGGGTGTAAATCCATTATCAATCACACTGGCAGCCACACGAAAAAAGAAAACAAGCCTGCGACGAAGGCTAACCGCCGACTGCCTTCTCCTTCTGACAGTCCGTAAATAGGTAAGGGGCGGGGCCACCCAGGGAAGTCACCCAGCATGCACCACTTGCTCGTCCCCTCTTTTTCCTGACCTGACGGGCTGCATGCTCGGGTAAGGGGTCTGGTAAAGATTTTGGCCCCTCGGTTGTGATATGGATTTGGAGGGGAACCCCAAGGCAATTTTTTTTTAAAAATGGTGTAAGGCCCACATAGTTTTCTTCTCGATTTTTTTTTTTGCTGGCAATCCTTTTTTTTTTTACATTCAGCTGTCAGGGGGGACCCCACTGTCAGCGGGAAACCCCACTGACAGCTAATGACTCATCAGTTATTAAGGACTTCGGGGCCAGCTTCCGCTCCTCAGCAACCAGCTATGTGTTAAAGAGAAAAAAAATGCAAAACGCATTTAAAACGCAACACTTGTGTTTTTGGTGCGGCTCCATTGAAGTCTATTACACGCAAAACGCAATCTGCTGCAGGGAAAAAAATCCCTGACCTTTCCAAAAAATGCAGCGCCGCAAACGTACAGATGGGAACTACATCCATAGGAAATGGACTGTAGCGCGTTTCTGGAAAACGCATACAAAATGCATAGGTGTGAACGTAGGGCTAGAGACTGCAGAAGCAGTGTGAAAAATTGTAAAGACACAAGGCAGAGGCAGGTATTTTCATTGAACAATTTGAATTTTTTAAAATAAATCCCAGGGGATACATCACTATAATATACAGAATTTAATAAAAACCTACCCGAAAAACAGGGAGGAGTATTAGGCAAATTGGGACTTTCAATGCATCTCCCAGGGCTATCCATAATACATATAGTGAACTACATGTAATATTAAAACAATTACATGACATGCCCATCACTTAAGATATATATATATATATATATATATATATATATATATATAGACGCTTTTCATTACATTGCTTTGCTTCTTCAGTATTGGTGCTTAAAGGGGTTATAAAGTCCTGAGGTTTTTCACCTTAATGCATTCTACGCATTAGGGTGAAAAACCTCCTGTGGTGCAGCAGCCCCCCAGAGCCCCCCTTTTGCTTACCTGAACCTGATCTTTCCAGTGACAGGAGCAAGCCCAGCAGCTCCAGTCCTCATTGGATAGATTGATAGGAGCAGGAGCCATTGGTAACCGCTGCGGTCAATCAAATCCAGTGGCACGGGAGGCTGGGTGCGGGGTCGAGTCCTGCTGTCTGTGTCAATGGACGCAGCAGCAGGACTTGGGAGCGCGCCCACATGAGTGCCCCCATGAAAAACGTCTCTCCGAGGGGGCACTCGATGCAGAGGAGGAGCGCCTCCGGGGGACCCCAGAAAAGGAGAATCGGGGCTGCTCTGTGCAAAACCCTTGCACAGAGGAGGTAAGTATAGGCATGTTTGTTATTTAAAAAAAAAAAAAAAACCTTTACAATCACTTTAACTCATGGTCCTATTCATGTATCTCATTCATATAGTGCAGTAGGATCTAACTTCATCTCAAACCAGTGAGAGAAGTGCAACCAACACTGCAATAATGTAATATCCCAACAGGTGCCAACAAAAGGATGATGAATACAAAACAGTATATACAGGTGCATCTCAAAATTAGAATATCATCAAAAAGTTAATGTATTTTAGTAATTCAATTCAAAAAGTTAAACTCATAGATTTTTTATAGATGCGTTGCACACAGAGTGATATATTTCAAGCATTTCTTTCTTTTAATTTTGATGATTAAGGTTTACAGCCAGTGAAAACCCCAAATTCAGAAAATTAGAATATTACATAAGACCAATAAGAAAAGGATTTTTTTTATACAGAAATGTTGGCTTACTGAAAAGTATGTTCATGTATAATATAGTATGCACTCAAAAAACTTTTTCATTCCTGGTAGAATGAGTTCTTACCCCAAAAGGGAGGAGCTTTACCTTTCAGGCCATAGGCCAGGGTGATTAACTGGGAATCCAAAATTAAATAGATGCCCTGGAAGCCGCTTGCCCCTTCTTGGGGCCTTCAGGCAAAACAAAAAAATGCATCAGAACTTCTGATGCTTGCAGAACGTTCCAGACTCTGACTGCCCACACCACATCCAAAAGTGGCAACTGTTTCTCCTCTGACGAACCAGGCTGAGAGAAAAAAAGAGGGCAGAACAATATCTTGATTTAAATGAAAAACAGAAACCACCTTAGGCAGAAAAGACAGAAGAGAGCACCACCTTATCATGGTGCAAAATCGAATATGGCTCTCTACAGGAAAGAGCCACCAGTTCTGAGACCTTCAAGACACTGGCGAAAAAACTGAAGTACATCCTTTATGTGAGGGGTTATATAGAGGGGGACTTCCTTTCTTTTTTGTTCTGCCAGTGTGCATTCACCTATAGGTGGCGCATAACCCAGGTAGTAATGTATATGGCTGCTCGGTGTCCTGTGATGTACGAAAAAGAAATGTCATTTTTGGTGAGATACTTTCAATAGGAAATTACATCTAAAGGGATGCAGACCCTGCAATTCTCCCCATTAGAGCCCTGCAGGTGCACAGCTGATTGATAATAATGAAACCACTCCCATTAGATTCACTTTCCCACAAGGCTATAGACAAACACCCAGGGATTTCTTCAGAATAACAAAAGGTAGGAATCTGTAACAAAGTTTGTTAAAATCCTTGTTATGTACATAGATCACCGGGGGGGGGGGGGGTGTTTCTCAACAAAAGTGGAGTTACGCTTTAAATTTTGTAACCTAAGTAATTGGTCATGTTGAAAATAGAAAGACTGGGCTGCTGCTTTGGTTAAAGCCCTGCTACATTACAATTAATATCCCAGTTGCCTAGAAACCAAGGAGTTCACCAACAAAAAGAACAAAAACAGAACTCTGTAGCTGAGCTGGTCCTCAGCAGATTGCATGAGATACATTAAAACTCTAAGACCCCTTTCACACTGGGGCGTTTTTCAGGTGTTTTTCGGGCGCTGGCAGTGTGAAAGGGCTCGGGCCATCGGCGCACCCAGCCCGGTGGCAAAAACACGAAAGCGCTGCAAAGAAGCTGCTTGCAGGACTTTTGACGCCCTGCCAGCGCAGCGCCCCAGTGTGAAAGCACTTGGGCTTTCACATTGGGATTGCAGATGAGGCTTCTCTAAGGCGCTTTACAAGCGCTTTTTTTTAACACTAAAGCGCTTGAAAAACTCCACAGTGTGAAAGGGGTCCAAGTGTGAAAGCACTTGGGCTTTCACATTGGTATTGCAGATGAGGCTTCTTTCAGGTGCTTTACAGGCACTTTTTTTTTAATGCTAAAGCGCCTGAAAAACACCCCAGTGTGAAAGGGGTCTAACTCTCTTTTCACTAGAACTGAATGGAATGGCTGCTCTGTTGTCTGCAGATCCCCTGATATTCTGCGCTTGGTTGTGGCTTTGTATCATGTGACAGTCTGTATAGTCAGATGTAGTCTGAGTCTCTTCCACAGCCACTTCCTGCTGCATCTCTAGCCTAGAATACACCCTTCTGTAGTTTTTCAGAGTCTGCAAATGATGTAACTTCCTTCACAGCTCTGATGGTGGGTGGGATGGAATACAACCTAATTAGCATTCAGTCCCACCCAGTCACACTTACAGAAGTCCGAACCTCCCAAGTGCCACCTCACAGATCACATCAAAGTGAGTGCTTTCTGTGTGGGTTGCAATGCATTCAGAAACACGCAGATGCAAACCCAGCCTAAATGACACAGTGAGAGTGATGTGTTTGGTGGGCGTAGTCATGCATGTTCTGTGTGAGTTGCGTGATGCAAGCATTCATAAGTGCCCTCTTAGCAAACATTACACAGAGCAGGGAAGTAAAACAATCCATGACACAGAGCAGGGAAGTATGATATGCTTATTATTTTTAAATAATAAAAAAAATGCCTATAGAATCACTATTACAATCAATTTTCTGACTAAAGTTTCACTTTCTGCTTGTTCTCTCTTCACTGCAGAGAGGAATGGTGTGTGGGTGGGGATAACACCATTCCATTCTTCCCCCAATCACCACCCACACGAAGGCACAGAATCACCCACAGTAACGCTTAGACACATCAATCCTCAAGCTATACAATGCTGGAGGGGGAAAATTAATTTATCTCTATGGAGATGGTTCACATCTCCACTCCAAAATGCCTGAAGCCAGAAGCTCCAAAATGCCTGAAGCCAGAAGCTCCAAAATGCCTGAAGCTCAAACAAGTTCTGGAACTTTTTTTAGGCAGATTTGGGCTTTTTTTTTGTCTTTTACATTGGTGACCTTTTGACCTGTACAAAATTGCATCAACAATGCGGTAAAAACCACTGGAAAAATTGCGCGACTTTCTGCCTGAAAACGTTACACTCGGGTGTGAATGGGGAACAGGAAGTCAGAGAACTTAGAAATTCAGCCAGGAGGAGGGATGACATCACAGACACAAAAAACTGTATACAGCTAAATGCCCTCATTTAAGATACAGATTAGCTGGCATTGTTGGGCTTGTGGTTCATTTACATGCACAATGCATCTCTTGTTTTATGGAGGAAAAGCTTGAGATCTTCTTTAAGTACCCTCTATAATGGAACTGCTGCCAGTAAAGATTGGCATATACAAGTCAGATTTGGCCAAGTCCAGTCAGGTGCATGCTGCCTGGCTTATCTCTATTTGTATATGGCTGCATTTACAGCTAAAGCGTGTTGTAGCTCAAAGCTTGAAGCTCGAGCTACAACTTTCAGATGTGAACAGGAGCCATTGAAACAAATGGGATTTTGCTTGTTGAGCATCTTCGAGCTTCAAGCTTTGAGCTACAAAACGCTCAAATGTGAAAGCAGCCTAAATAGCACCTGTGACGAACCCCTGTCCTCAACAGGTCTATGTCCGCCATAAATACTTCCTTTGTCCAGAACCAGCACTATCCAAGGCCCTTTAGCCCATCCAGTCACCAGCAGTAACTCAGTGTAGGGTGAACAACATCAAATTCCTTTATTCAAGCACATGTTACCACAGATATACAACTCAGAGACACTCCCCCCCACCCCTGGATTCAGGGCAGTGTAAACTGTCCAATCACAATAGACACACAGGTCAGGTGTATTCAAATTTCTCATCAGTAAACAGTCTTATCAGCAGGGAGAGCTGTTGGAGGAATTTGTCCTCACCAATCTCACAGCTAATCTACATACACATCCCATAATATCCAAGGCAGACAGTGGGGCTGTGTCAGTGGAGACCGAAGTACCCTCCACTTTCACAGGAATTCCCTCTTCTGTTAGTTGAAGGCAGAGGCTAGCAGCACTCTGCCGTGTTGCCAGCCCTTCTGCTGGGTTGCTGTGAGTGGAGACCACAGTCCCATCCACTGATATCAACTCAAGCTGCAGTTGCGCGCAGAGGCCAGTAGCATTCTGCCCTGTTAGCACTTCAGCTGAGGACCCAACATCATCCACTCCGGCTAACTGTTGGGGAGTGACCGTCACCTTCTCACCATGGGCCCCTGGCACTGCTGCAGGTGTGGGGCAGAGGTCTTGGACCCTTTGACCAGTGGCCAATGCTTCAGCTGGGGAAGTCTCTGGTAACTCCACAGATGCTGCTGGCAGAAAATCCCATGTCCCGGTCAGTGCTGTGGGAGAAAGGCCGACTACCTCTCTCTCAAGAAGGCCGAAGCCACTGTAGGTACTAGGAAGAGGTCAGTGGCACTCTGCCCTGTTGCCAGCAATTTAGCTGGGAGTAGAAGCTTCACTACATCCACTTGTCGCTGGGGAGAGGGGCTGACTGTCCCGTCTCCCTGGAACTCTGTAGTTGTTGCCGGTGCTGGGCAGAGGTTGGTAGCACTCTGCCCTGTTGCCAGCACTTCTGCTGGGGACTCCACATCATCCACTTTGGCTAACTGTTGGGGATTGAACGTCACATTCTCACCATGGGCCCCTGGCACTGCTGCAGGTGTGGGAGAGAGGTCTTGGACCCTCTGTCCGGTGGCCAGCGCTTCAGCTGGGGAAGTCTCTGGTAACTCCACAGATGCGGCTGTTGGTGCTGGGCAGAGCTCACTGAAGTTTGGTCCTAATATCAGCTCTTCTTCTGGAGGCTCACCAGGTTGTTCTTCAGCAGAACAGTCTATCAAATCCCCAATCTCTATAACTGGTGTCTGGGGATAGTGATTCACCATCTTCTGTCCGTGTTGCCAGCCCTTCTGCTGGGTTGCTGTGAGTGGAGACCACAGTCCCATCCACTGATATCAACTCAAGCTGCAGTTGCGCGCAGAGGCCAGTATCATTCTGCCCTGTTAGCACTTCAGCTGAGGACCCAATATCATCCACTCCGGCTAACTGTTGGGGAGTGACCGTCACCTTCTCACCATGGGCCCCTGGCACTGCTGCAGGTGTGGGGCAGAGGTCTTGGACCCTTTGACCAGTGGCCAATGCTTCAGCTGGGGAAGTCTCTGGTAACTCCACAGATGCTGCTGGCAGAAAATCCCATGTCCCGGTCAGTGCTGTGGGAGAAAGGCCGACTACCTCACTCTCAAGAAGGCCGAAGCCACTGTAGGTGCTAGGCAGAGGTCAGTGGCACTCTGCCCTGTTGCCAGCAATTTAGCTGGGAGTAGAAGCTTCACTACATCCACTTGTCGCTGGGGAGAGGGGCTGACTGTCCCGTCTCCCTGGAACTCTGTAGTTGTTGCCGGTGCTGGGCAGAGGTTGGTAGCACTCTGCCCTGTTGCCAGCACTTCTGCTGGGGACTCCACATCATCCACTTTGGCTAACTGTTGGGGAGTGAACGTCACCTTCTCACCATGGGCCCCTGGCACTGCTGCAGGTGTGGGAGAGAGGTCTTGGACCCTCTGTCCGGTGGCCAGCGCTTCAGCTGGGGAAGTCTCTGGTAACTCCACAGATGCGGCTGTTGGTGCTGGGCAGAGCTCACTGAAGTTTGGTCCTAATATCAGCTCTTCTTCTGGAGGCTCACCAGGTTGTTCTTCGGCAGAACAGTCTATCAAATCCCCAATCTCTATAACTGGTGTCTGGGGATAGTGATTCACCATCTTCTGTCCGTAGAACGAAGAAGAGGTTACTGGTGTTGGGCAGAGCTCAGTGATGTCTGACCTTGATGCCAGCTCCCCTGCTAGGTTGGTGGCATCATTCTGGGGTGCCATCTGCTGCTGGAAAGTGACCATTTCCTTCTCGCCTTGGGCCTCCAGACCCACTGCAGGTGTGGGGCAGAGGTCTTGGACCCTTTGTCCAGTTGTCAGTGCTTCAGCTTTGGAGATGGCAATCTCCTGAGTTTCCACTGCCGATTCTCTGGCTGAACGTGTTCTAGCAGTTTTCTGTATGTCCTTTCCAGATACTGTTCCTTCCTTAGCAAATAGTCCAGGTCAGGTTTAAGCTCTGAGACCCCTGCAAGACCAAGCATAGCCTCTCTGTATTCTCTCAGATCTTCAAGGGTAGGTTCCCCTTCATCGCCAAACACAAAACAATCCAGGGCCACCAAAGTCATATCCCTCCGGAGAACATTCTGTTGTCTCCTCTAAATATTCCTCCACTGCGTGCCATTGCAGAGCCCAATACCGATTGTCCAGCTATATCTCCTGCTGGACCAGCCTGTCCAACTCAGTCACCCATTGCTCCTGGGGCCGCTTTCTCAGGAATTGCAGCCATAACTCCCGTTGTTCACTGGCCTGTTGTTCAAGGGTTGGAAAGCACTTGCCCGGTTGCATACCAGCAACCTGGATGGCTCTAATCCAGAGTCCTACACGAATCTGCTGCCTGACCTCCAGGTATTCATCTGCAGACACAGACATGGTGTATGCTGAAAGGATGATCCGCAGCAGCCCCTGAAACTCTGATGCCAGATCCATATCTTTGCTATGGTGACTGAAGTCTGCTATCCTGATCTTGGATCTAAGTGGAGGTTTGGACATGTTCACAGCCAGGAAGCATGAGCCCGCTGGTGTCAACCAGTTGTGATGAACCCCTGTCCACAACAGGTCTATGTCCACAGTAAATGCTTCCTTTGTCCAGAACCAGCACTATCCAAGGCCCTTTAGCCCACCCAGTCACCAGACGTAACTCAGTGTAGGGTGAACAACAACATCAAATTACTTTATTTAAGCACATGTTACCACAGATATACAACTCAGAGACACTCCCCCCACCCTTGGATTCAGGGAGGGGTAAACTGTCCAATCACAATAGACACACAGGTCAGGTGTATTTAAATTTGTCATCAGTAAACAGTCTTATCAGCAGGGAGGGCTGTTGGAGGAATTCGCCCCCACCAATCTCATAGCTAATCTACATACACATCCCATAATATCCAAGGCAGACAGACACAATAGAACATTGGAATACAACCCCACCCCAAACGATCACAGCAGAGAGTCCACAACAGCATGAGAAACACACAATATTTACATATATTCCAGTGTGGCTGTACAGTGTGTCTAAATAGCACAGATCATAGTGGGGTTCTCAGTCACCCTGTGCCCCTAATGGACGCAGGGTGATTTACTCATAAGAGGAGCAAGGGGAGCTGGACACGGAGTCTCCAGAGCTCTCCAAGGTAAGCTGAGTTCCACAAACCACCCACCCAAAGTGACTCTTGTCACAGCACTCAATATAATTATGCAACTTTTTACAAATGCCAAAGATGTGGCACCATTTAGTTTAACCAGGTGCAAAAAGTGGAATGATGGCATCATTGCCACAAATCAGCAATGTAATTTGACTCGCCTCTGCTGTTTATGTAATTGATCCCTAAACTTTTAATTAATATAAGTTCCAGAGATCTCAGCAAACCTTTCCAAAGCTGACATGGTTAAGAAAATTTAAGGGTCCTCTTATTCCAATTAAAGTCATTTTATGTTTTCCACAATAAAGCATGATACGCACTTGGCTCAGGGGTTCTGAAAATTAAAACCTATAAGAGCATTAGCAGAGAGCATTTTGTGTTTGATGGTGTTTTAGAGATTTTGTACTGATTTATACCTGTCTTTTCTTTCAGCAGTAACTATGCTATATCACAGGCTCTGCCTATACTTAATAGTACAAAATATGTGTTACCTTGGTTGTAAAGACTCATTAGACTTCTCTCTTGTTTACATTCTTATTTTTCTACCTTTTGTCCTAAAGTCTGCTCCTACTTTTAACCTCATACTCCATCTTCAACATTTTTCAATATTTTTAAAACGGATAAGTACTCCCACAACCTTCCCCCTCCCCCAAAAAATTATTAAAAAAAACACATATTGTAGTTATGCATTATTATCAGCGAGGAGTGAGGAGAAACCTCTCATGTGACCCTTGCTTGGCGCCCAATGAGAGAGGGAAGCATGGACAACCTGACGGACCATCAGTCAAACCCCCCCTTACACGCCCACCCCCAAAGGAGCCACTGAAAATATGCCCAGGTTCCCCTTGCTAGTACAGATGCTGCCTGCCAGTGACACAGTTCCAAGCACACTTACAACACAGGCTCAGTCTAGGTGATGTCTTTTTGTGTATTTTATTTGCAGGAACCTTAACAGGAGGGGCTTTAAGGGTTCAGGATACTGCAAACCAATTCAAAAGGAAGACAAACTTCTTACAAAATCCACTTGAAACAGCCTTGTCTGGAGGTTATAGGGAATGGCCACTAATTCTAGGTTTCTGTAAGAACAGACCCAGTCCGTCTAGTAATCACTGGTGAGAGTCCAAAACTAGGTCTTAAATACAATGTCCTTGGACAGCTGCTACCACCCAGCTTCCACGCAACACTCAGTGAAGGAGACAAAGATCCTACTCCAGACCAGACTCCAAGATGATGCCCTCCAGCAAAAATAATTTTAGCAGATTTTCTACAGGCTCTTAACACAGCACCAGCTGAGGCCCAAACAACAACTCCAGTATACAGGCTGCCTTCCAGGGGCAGCAGACCCAGGCCAAGAACACCCTGAGCATGCATCCCAAACATTTTTCTCCTTGCCAGGAATTAGCTGGGGTCTGATAAATATTCATAAATTACAGATTGACCTTCGTATTCTATTTTCTTGAAGCTTCCTCCAGAAGCAGACAGAAGCAATCTACCACTGACCTTAGAGTAACCCTGACCAGACCAAAAAACAGATCATTTCTTCACTGAGTACAGTGAAGAAAAAAAACTAAATTTAGCCTAGCCTTTGGCAAGGCGCTATATCTAGAAATCTATAAGCAGGAGCTGTATGGCAATATATTTGTTGTCCACAATTGTTGAATTTTGGAGCTGCTGGACTGCATGATGGTTCAAAGGGACACATCCAAAAGGCGCTGGGACTTCAATACTCAATAATACAGAGCAATAAAGAAAAAGAAAGCTCACTTGCTCTGATTAGGTGGCTAACGTGCAACCAGGGGTACCCTCCGATACCTAGGAACATCACTAAAGACTGCATGATGTGACTAAAAACATAATATTCATCTTCTGTAAATTAGCATATTTCTGCTATGTTCTTTTGTTAAAAAGGTCATTTAATAGCCAGATCATGTATGATCCTGGAGGCAATGTGTGATTGTTTATAAGCAAGCCAAATGACTAGCCATTATACAAGTCAAATGACTAGCTGGTCTTCTGTTTCCCAAAGCTTTCTCCAGTGGCGGCCAGATGCATCTTTAAGTTATACTTGTAAACAACTAGGGAGACCTAAAAGACCTTTTTAATCAAGATACAGATCCAATTTAATTATTTTTTGAAACATGCATGGGATATGGCAACTAAAGAACCTATACTGGAGTGCAATTGTTCATTAAAGAGTAGGGGACTGATCTGAAAGCCTGAGTGAAAGTTACCTAACATTACTCCCAATGAATCACAACGACTTAATAATGGAAAGTACATTTTGAAGATGCTGATGATGTGCTACTTCAACACACGATGGAACTATAGATTGCTTGCTTCTTTTCCTAGTCCCCTTAGGATTCGTTTTAAATTGTTCTAAAGCTGAACTCCAGGCAAAAAACTAAAAATGTATTGAGGATCTGGCACATCTCACATGTGATTTATGGAGGATGGCCATGAACTAGAGGAAAAGCCTTCTTTAGGAAGCATTAACAGTACAGCACTGCAGAAATACTTAGTCCAGATTCTTCTCAGCAAGCACCTTACATCACTTCAATCTAAATGAGTTTCTTGGCCACTCTTCCCTTTTTGTGTACCTGACTCTTTGTTTTAATTTTGCAAAGAACCTTTCTTGGGTCTAAGCTTTTTTTCTTTCTACTGGTGCTTGTCCAGTCGGGCATGAACAGATCACCACAGTTTTTCATGCCTCTTCCATGCATACAGCAAGTCACTTTACTCACTCTCTGGGCCTTCCTAGGGTGAACAACCAATTTCCAAAACAAAGACCTCCAAAGCTGGGCAACTATACCCTGGTTCTCTGGCCCTATTCGCCTCTCTGTAGTCTTCATAAACTCCCTTTTCCTACTGAAGTAACTGTATTGCCTTCAGAACAGGTGTTCTCTTTTGACACAATGGGGTTGATTTACTAAAACTGGAAAGTGCAAAATGTGGTGCAGTTGTGCATGGAAGCCAGTTTCTAATCTCAACTTGTTCAATTAAGCTTTGACAAAAACACCTGGAAGCTGATTGGTTTCTATACAAAAATGCACTAGATTTTGCACTCTCCACTTTTAAGAAATCAACCCCAATGCCTGTATCATAAGATTTCTATTGTAATGCAACGGATAGAAGTTCACTCAGCACTCCGTTTAAAGAGGATCTATCACTGGGAAAGCCCAATAAACTTTGGACACGAAGACACCTTCCAGTTTGTTTATTTCTTACTGCAGTCATTTAGCAATGATGCTGATGCACTTAATGACATACAGACAGCCACACGAGGGCATATGTACAGAATATAAAATAAAATTAGAAGTAAGAAATCATAACAGCTCAAAATTATTATATGTTGAAATCTCACAAAAATATTCTTGAAACAGAAGTGGTGGCCATAGGCTATCCACATTTTCAGGATTGCAAAATAGAAAGCCGAAATACAAAGGAGCACTGGATGACAGTTGGAACTTTGAGAGTGAGAGGACAACCTGCAAAGGGACCTTTTAATAGTAACAGGCCCAGTGGGACAATTGCCATGCTGCTACCTAATAAATTTGAAGGAAATTTTCGGTTTGTTTTTCGGTCCTTAGAATGTTCATTTTAAATAGAAAAGATGGCAGTGAACAAAGCTGCACAGTCAATTGCTCCAGCAAAGACTGGGTTAAGTATAAAATGAAAATATCTACTGTGGTGCTGTTCTGAAATGTATTCAGAGCTGGATCGGCTGCAAATTCCACATGGCCCCCTCCGTATAAAAAAAGGAAAAAAATCCTTTAAGAGCCTAATTGCCGGTTTAGGTAGAAATAAAAACTTAATGAGAAAAACAATCTGGTTAGAGAAATTGGCATCACCCGTCCCTTTCCGATTAGCTACCCTCGTCCATATGTGCAGGTCTGAAGTGGCCCTGAGAGGCTCGTCCCTAATACCCTTTTGCGTCTTTTGCATTCACTCTTCAGCGCAGCCTCTCTCGTTTTGGGGAAGGAAGGAAACCCATTTTGGCAGCGACAACCCTCCCGTGCCAGATTCTTTTCCCCTTCTCCCCCCCCTCTCTTGATTCTCAGTAAATATTTTATGCGAATCAAAATTGAATTCTTTTGCTTACTCGAAGCAATTTGCCCTGTAAGTTGTGTGTCTGCATAAGGAATTACAGCATTTGCCTGTTTGTTTATAATTTAATTTTTTTATGTTATGGCTGGCGGTAGGAAAGCTAGAACACCTGTGAGTTTTGTAAGGTCCCATTTCTTTCACAGCTGCTCCTTTTCAAAACACCTCGCCGGCGTAATAATTTCATAAAATTTCATGATTTACCATCTGCTCCATCAGGCTCTGAGCACAGGCAATAAGCATTTGCATGGCAGCATGCCCAGGAAGGTACAATAACTGTATATTTTAACTTAATGGCTTTTTGGGGCATGCAAATTTTCCTCGCGAGCAGATTGTGGAGCGCAACAATTCGAGGTGTAGTCCACGTGAGCGCAATGGCTCCATTCAGAAAAAAAAAAAAAAGATCCCCCCTCTTCTCCCCCAAATTTGGCCACAAAGGTCACAAATGTTAGACCCTAAATATCATATTCTGTGCGCAAACAACAAGGTAGGCGGTACGACGGGGTTATTTTCCTTTTAGCGTTTGAAGTCTGCGCATTTGGGTAATTAAAATGATTACTACAACAATTAAAGCAAGTAATTAGAAACTAATTACACCAGCATTTTTTGTGATTACAGGAGCAGATGAAAATAGTGTTCAAAATTAAATTCATTGCATATTCATGGATTGAAATTAAATACTGCTGGGTGGATGCGATAATAGAGAAGGAAGCCGGGATCAGCAGCATTGTGGGAATCGGAATGCAGTCTGTTGCTAATGCTCTAAACAGACATTCGGTTAAATCAGTGATAATCTTTTAATGGCTTTAAAAGGAGCTAATATTTGGAAAGGAGTCAAAACCGCTGAGGGTTAGTGTTTTTTCTACGCTCCCTCCGTAATAATATATACCAGCTGTAACACAATGGAAAACATTTAATCATTATCTACTCAAATGGAGGTGCACAAGAAGGCACTCATGCTTTTTTCTTTTTTTTTTTTTTTTCCTTCATGCACAACGATAAATTAAATTAAAGAATCTTATAAGATGCCCCCCTCCCTTTCCTCCCTGCCTTTTGTACCCTAGAATCTCTTCTCATTCTTGCCATGACCGTTTAATGAGATTCCTTAAGATTAAATAGATTTTCTGTTTAACTCAGTACTGCAGAGATAGCGTGTCAAGTGTGAATGGCTATTAACATTTAAATATTTCACAGAACAAAAAAAAGGGGGGGAATATGAATTTTTCATTGTTGCCTCACTCTCTGCAATTCTCGCTCTCTCTTTTTTTTTTTTTCTCTCTCTTTTTTTTCCTCTCTCTTCTTCTCTCTGCAAGACCTAATGAAACTAAAGTAATTAGAGAGATACGAGATGTGCACTCTCACTGAAGTGCAATTAAATTGAGCGGAGAGACGTTATTTATATCTGGCTGGTCAGTGAGCTGCTGCTATGTTCTCAGCCTGCTTGAGTCATAGATTATTACAAGAGATTAATAATGTAAATTTCACTGAGTCTGCTGCACTTGAAAGCCTGGCCTTCATAAATTGATAAGTCTGCAATCCATCAAGCCGCTCCATCCAGCCCTGTCTCTTCTCATTTCTCATCAGTTTTTACCCCCCCCCCCCTTAACCCCCCCATCCTTCGCTCCGTACAGCCTCCGCCCTCTGCATGTCAGAACAGGTTCCCTTTTGAAGGAAATACCCAATGTATTTTGACTGCTTTATAAAGATCTTCAGGTTTTAGAAGTGTGAAAATAGTTTTTATGTTTTTTTGTGATGCTAAAGTAACCATAGGATCAATCCATGTCAGTCGTTTATTGGTTTTAGGCATAACCCCCAACTGTCCCTGATTTTGAGATTTGTAACAATATCCCTCTTTCCTCCTCATGTGTTCCTCATTTTGGTCTGATCTATATAGTCTTATCTAAAATGCACTATTTATCTTTCAAAAAGTGTTTCCCAGTGTTAAACCTTTCATCCAATTTCCAAATTGCTGCATTTGTAAATTTCAAAAGCCTATAAAGGAATAGGAATATTAAAAAAAAGCACTTATGAGTTTAACTAATTTTTTTTGTTTAATTCTCCTTTAAGGGGGCGTGGTGCGGTGGAGGGTGTGTCCTATGCCTACATACTTTTGCTAATAGGTGTCCCTCGTTCCCATCTCAAAAAGTTGGGAGGTATGTTTTAGGTCATGGTATAAAGTGTATGGCTTTCATTTTATTTGTTACACCAAGACATCATTACACTGAAGCTAATGAACTCACGTATTACAGTATTTAGATTATGCAGATTATGCATGGCCATTATTAAATGGTTCAATAGTTGAAATTCTCTATGGTTTCTATGCTTGTCAGGTAAGGTTACAGAGCACAATCAATGTCTATTTTTTAATCTGATGTCTGTCCTATCTACAGCAGTTAGTCTGCCCATTTTTGGGTCATTTTTTTGATCAGCTGGTTGGCTGATCCAAAACAAAAAAAAAAGTACTGATTCCCTGCAGTGCTACCCACGAAGGAGCCACTAGTTAAGATGGGTCCTCTGTTGTTGGCCTCCGCCTTCCCAAATAACTTAGCCCCTTTGACACACCAGGCTGAATATTCATATACACAATTTTACAGAGAAATCACGGTGACATTACTAGTCAGCTATAAGGCTATTTTAAAGAACCCAAGCACCAGATCATTTAGTAAAACAAACTAAATATATGGTCATAAATAAAGTGTGTAAAGGTGTACAGAGATAAGGGGTGAAATTAATAACAATGGTATTGATACACTTAAAATACGGGATAATTATGTGTAACTGGGCCAGGTTTTACCAGTCAGCTTAAACTATAAGAGAGTCACCTAAAGTATCATAAGGGCACCCAGAAATGGATAGTATAAACACCTGGAAGTTATGTTGCCCTAGAGTGACTTTGCTAGGTCCAAGTCTGTATGCAGGACTTTAGTGTTCCCAGAAGGTGAAAAATTGATCAAGATGTAAAAACAAAGAACCGGGAGGCAAACACTCCCAAAAATAATGGAAAAAGGCCCAGTCATTTCTGCCAGCATGGTCGGGGCCTTTTCGATGGTGCACAAATGATGATGCTAAGTGGCTTCCAGATACTCCCAGTTCAAGAAGGTGAGAACTTGAGAAAGAACTCCGGCAGGAATAACATGAATAAGGCTTAACAGTTTTAAAAAAAGCAAGCAGCAAGTGTAGGGAGGGTTTAAGTCAAGTGGATCTGAGCAAATAGGGTAATACAGAACAGGTGATGTGGCACTGCTCAGTGGTATGGTGCATGAGTACGCTAGTGTCTAAGGAATTGGATGGCAAACTGTTTTAGCTAGATATTTGCTTTTTGTGGTGCAGACGGCAGGGGGGCCCCTCATGGATCGATAGCTTGACTGCGGCAAACCTGCTCTGTCTGGCTGTAGATGCAGATGAAGACCACCAAACCCACTCTTTGTGGCTGACGATGCTGATGCTCTGGCCGCACTGGAAGGTAAGCACCTGTGGACTCAGCACTCTAGCCTGGATGTCCACTTGCTTCTCCGATCTGGTACCAAGTTCTCCTCTCTAACTGGCTCTTGGGCAACAGAATCAGACCGACAGAGGTCCTTACTCCTCAGGATCCTGGGCGCAAATGCCACAAAATTTCCCAGGCAAATTCACTGTCCCCCTCCTGAGGTTTCCCAGTATTGGGATCTGTAGTTCAGCAGATATCCTCCAGAGTGCAGCAGTCCCTCTAAGGGATCCACTTTTTTGGAAAATTACATATGTAAGTATGAGTTTAATATTGGGCCTGGCTACCACATCAAGGATGTATGAAATAAAAGCACCTTACCATGATAAGCTAGGGATACTCTTTCCCCACAGATAGCTTCATCCACAGAACATGGTGAGCAATGACCCTTTCAACGAGTCTACAGAGCTATTTTTATTTGGTATCCCCTTAAGTTCCAGACCACTTCTCTCTGTGCCACGCTCACTCCTAATATTTCCTAAGCCTCTCAAATCCCCTGTCTTCTTTAAAACGGTAACTGTAAACCCCCTGGATCACTGAACATGCACTGAGAGTGATCCATGTCCTGTCCTGAATGCCACTGCACTCAGTCGTTCCTCCCATTGGTATCTACATCAAGACTGTGTCCTTTAGCGACAAAGGGGTCAGCAGGAGGAGACACTGCACAGTGGGGGGTGCAGGAGTTTGACCCTCCTGGAAGTGCTTCTAGGGAGACTTCAGATAGCGGTGTTTCATTGTCATTGTGAGGTTCATAAGTGCACTCAGCAAGAGAGGTAAGTATTTACTAACTTCTTTGCAGGTACATAGATTATTCAAGGTTTCATTTTTGTGACAGAGTTGCCTTAAAGGAAATCCCATTTTTCGTCAGTCCTGCTGGTTACTTAAGCTGTTCAGTTCAGTTCCTCTCCGTCTTCGCATAGGTCAACACATCCAGAGACTCTCTCCTGTGTACCTGTTGAAGACTTGCTTGGCTGACGTCCCTTCTGGTTCCTGACCCTGCTTGCTGTTCCACTACGCTGATTCTCCGGTTTCCTGATTTCCTGGCCTGTCCTGAAGTACACTGATCTCTGGCTACCTGACGTCCTGGCTTGTCTGACTATCTGTTAAGGTTACCGAACTTTGGCTATGATTTGATTACGTTGCTCTGTTTACCATTTACTATTATCATTATTATTAAACAAGTGCGATTTTAACTGCACTTCTGTCACGTTCTGATTCATGGTTTCTGACAGTAGGCGAAGGTCATGAATTTAGAAGATGCAGTCAATCCACTTGTTGGTAATATTTTTTCCAGGTTGGATGAGCAGGATCACCATATGGATCAGTTTGCCTTAGCGTTACAGACGCTCCTGAATTGCACGGCTCACCTGGAATCTCCCACTGTGGCTGCTCCAGTCTCTGTGAAGGCACCTGCTTCGAGCATTACCTCTATAAGAGGTATGTCTGGTTCCGCTCTGCTTCCCCAGCGATATGGGGGCGATCCAGTTCAAAGCAGAGGGTTTCTCAATCAGGTTGAGATATACTTTGAGATGCTGCCCCAGGCGTTTCCCCCTGACTGAAGCAAAGTAGGTTTCGTGATATCTTTGCTTTCTTAGAGAGCCTTGGCCTGGGCAAACCCTCTATGGGAAACGCAAAAATCCATTGTCCTGAGATACCCAGAGTTTGTGGCTTCCTTTAAAAGGGTATTTGATGTTCCCGCACGCTCCACTTCTGCTGCCAAGTGCCTCATGTCCATCAAACAGAATACGAGAACTGTTGCCGATTACGCCATTGTATTCTGTACTCTGGCAGCAGAGGTTGCATGGAACAATGAGGCCCTCGTGGCTGCTTTTTCTCATGGTCTTTCGGATACCAACAAAGATGAGATAACAGCTCGAGATATACCCACTGAGCTGGAGAAGTTGATTACATTTGTACATTTGTCTCCGAGCTTTGCAGCCCCACCCTTGCCCCCCTCACCCTCCATTCCTCCTGGTACCAAGTCGGTCAGTGAAGATGAACCCATGCACTTTGGCTTCACACGTCTCTCTGCGGATGAGAGAACCTTAAGGTGAAGGGAGAGATTGTGCCTTTATTGTGGCCAGGAAGGTCACTTTTTGAAGTCTTGTCCTACCTGTCCAAGGAATGCCCGAGTCTTGAGGTCCTGTAGCGGACAGACCTAAGGTGGTGTTGTTTCATCCCCAGTTATCCAGAAGGATAAGCCTCTGGTCCGGTTATCCTTTCTTGGTCTGAGTCGTCCATTGAGATACAGGCTCTAATCGACTCTGGGGCTGCAGGCCTGTTCATTGATGCTGCCTTTGTATCTAAGCACTCGATTCCGCTGCAGCTTCATGCCACTCCTCTTGCCATTGAGGCTCTTGATGGGAGACATTTACAGCCTGCCCATGTGACTCATGTGACTGTTCCGTTGTCCATGGCCGTAGGGGATCTTCACCGTGAGATAATCCAATTCCAAGTTATTTCCTCAACTAAGTTTCCGCTGGTTATTGGTTACCTTTGGTTACAGAGGCACAACCCCTCTTTTGATTGGCTTTGTGCTGACGTTCTCTCCTAGTCGCCACAATGCAGCAATCCATGTTTGCAGAATGTGGCTAAGGTCCTATGCACATCTTCACTCTCCTCCCTGCCAGAGGAGTACCGTGATTTTAGTGATGTCTTTGACAAAGGTCAAGCCGGTAGTTTGCCTATACTCCGGTCAGATGATTGCGCAACAGACCTTCAACCTGGTGCCGTACACCCTCGTGGCTGGGTTTACCCTTTGTCGGTCTCGGAGGAGAAGGCCATGGAGGCGTATGTTGCAGACTCACTTTCTCGAGGATTCATCCGCAAGTCCTCATCTCCTTCTGGTGCTGGTTTCTTCTTTGTGAAGAAGAAAAGTGGTGAAATGATACCTTGTATTCATTATAGGGGTCTCAATCGTTTCATGATTAAGAACGCTTATCCAATTCCATTGATTACGGAGTTATTTGACCGCCTCAAGGGAGCATGGGTTTTCACAAAGATAGATTTTAGAGGCGCATACAATCTTGTGAGAATCAAGGAGGACAAATGGAAAACTGCGTTTAATACCAGAACAGGCCATTATGAGTACCTCGTAATGCCATTTGGCCTTTGCAATGCTCCGACAGTTTTCCATGAATTTATCAATGATGTCCTCAGAGATTTGTTGCAGCTTAGTGTGTTGGGTTATCTCGACAACATCCTAATTTTTTCCAAGTCTCTAGAGAGCCACCAGACAGATGTCTATCGTGTGCTTCAGAAGCTGAGAGAGAACAATCTACTGTAAATTGGAGAAGTGTGAGTTCCATCGTGAACAGGTTAAATTCCTGGGTTATGTCATTTCTACTGCCGTTTTTTTGATGGACCCAGAGAAACTTTCAGCAATCCTACAGTGGCCCGACCCATGGGTATACGTCCTCTGCAACGTTTTCTTGGCTTTGCCAATTATCGAAAGTTTATTCATAACTTCTCGTCTCTGGTTAAGCCCCTGACTGATATGACCAGAAAGGACGGTAACCCACAGAGTTGGTCTCCGGAGTCCATTAGGCCTTTGAGAGTCTCAAGGCTGCCTTTGTTTCTGCTTCTATGTTGGCACATTCTGATCCTACGTTACTTTTTATCCTTGAGGTTGATGCCTCTGAGACTGGAGTTGGTGCCCTTCTGTCTCAACGTCCTACCTCTGAGAGCGCTATGTATCCTTGTGGCTACTTTTCCAAGTCATCTGCAGAATGCGATTACGAGATTGGGGACAGAGAGTTGTTAGCGATCATTTTAGCCCCTAACCTCCCTGGCGGTATGATTATTTCAGATTTTTTATGCTGAAAGCGGTACAATTATTTTGCATGGAAATTGGGCGTATTATATTGTAGGCCTGTAATTCTTAGGAATAACTCACTTAAATCTGTCCAAACGAGAGTCTAGTAGACTTCCGGGGTATGATAAAGTTTGAAAAACAAAATCATAAATTATAATATAATAAATAACTATAAATAATGATACCAAATAATAATATAGTAATAATAATAAAAATTATTCAATAATGTAATCAAATCAAAAACACTAAAATTTGCTCAGTTGCAGAATACTGTCATTACTTTTCAGTGTTTGATGACGGATCTCCCCACAAATCACTATCGCTCAATTTTGCGAGTGATTCTAATTTATTATTGCTGTTTTCTAGCTGGTCTAAAACCCCGTTTGATGTAAAGGGACGGTTTTGGTTGCTATTAACAATCTCCTGTTTCCAGGCAGAAAGAACAGTTTTTATAATATAAAACTGCATGCAGGGCACTGGAGAAACCACTAGGGACAAAAGGGAGGTGAAATAATTTCATACAGTATTGTAATCTGTAAGATTACAGTATACTGTATGTATTGTGTGTTTCAATTTGAATTTGGCGCTGTTCTCCGTCCTCGTGCGCCGCAACGCTCGCAGGTAACGGAGCTCAGCTCCCTGATGAATCGAGCGGAGGACGAGACGCTCACACTGTGGGGAGACATGGTAAGTAAGCTCTGCCTGGATCCTGAGATGCGACCCTGAGTGTGGCTCGGGGTTACCGCTTTTGGTTCTGAAATTCCACCCCGAGCCAGACTCGGGAATATCACCAGGGAGGTTAAAGAATGGAGGGATCCCCTCGAAGGTACCACTGTGCCGGTTCTCATTCTCACTGATCATAAGAATCTCACATTCTTGTCTGAGGCTAAACGGCTCTCTCCCAGAATGGCTCGATGGGCTTTTTTCTTGTCAAGTTTCAATTACATTGTCTTATTTTTACCCGGTACTAAGAATGTAAGGGCTGACGCTTTGTCATGACAATTTTCCTCCACTTCCAAGATGGAATCGATTCCTGTTCCTGTGATTCCCCCTGATCGTATTCTGGCTACGGTTCGCACCAGTCTCACTTCTCCTTTGGGTGACAAAATTCTTCCCGCTCTGGTCCATGCTCCTCCTGAGAAACCTTATGACCGCTGATTTGTCCCTGAGAGACTCCGTACGGCCATGCTCCCAGACTTACCATTCTCCCAAGGCTGCTGGCCACCCTGGGAAGAGTCAAATCTTTTGGGCCATTGCCCACATCTAAGGAACTGGCTTCCATTTCGCTCAGTAGATCTTTCGCTTACATGGGCTACCCAAGGTGATCGTCTTGGACAGGGGTTGTCAGTTTGTGTCCCAGTTCTGGCGAGCCTTTTGTGCACAGTTGGGAAATCAGCTTTCTATCTCCTCTGCGTATCACCCACAGTCTAATGGGGCCACAGAATGAGCCAACCAGTCCTTGGAGTAGTTCCTATGTTGCTATATTTCAGACCATCATAACATCAGGTCAGACCTTTTACCTTGGGTGGAGTTTGCTCACAATAGTGCCTTGAATTGCGCTTCCTGATTGTCCCCGTTTCTGGCAAACTATGGTTTCCAACCTTCCATGTTGCCTGACTCATTTGTTCCACAGAGCATCCCTGCGTTAGGGGAGCATCTCTGTGGTCTTCGTTCCACT
This sequence comes from Aquarana catesbeiana, assembly GCF_042186555.1. Taxonomy (NCBI): domain Eukaryota; kingdom Metazoa; phylum Chordata; class Amphibia; order Anura; family Ranidae; genus Aquarana; species Aquarana catesbeiana. Next base: position 264,367,058 of record NC_133332.1, read on the forward strand.
TGGGCAAGTCCAGGAGGCTTTGCGACATGCCAATGATAGGTACAGACTCCATGCTGACCGCAGACCTCTGCCTGCGCCTTCCTACCAGGTTGGGGACAGGGTCTGGCTGTCATCTCACAACCTCCGCTTCCGTGTTCCCTCCCTGTCACGTACCTGGTAGGAGTCTGAAATGATGAGGTCAGCCTCTCTTGTATCTCCAATCCAAGCCCCACTGGAGATGGAACAGATGGTGGCAAGGATCAGGAGGAACACGAGTGCCTGTGAATGCTGCGTGCAGAACTTGCTGGAAGTGTTGCAGACTGGGAAGTGCAGGCAGGGTTTCTGGTGAAGAGCTGGAACCAGCAAAGCTGAGAGGATGGACGGCCAGCACAGGTACACGGAAACAGCGTGGAGCCAAACAGGAGACAGGAGCGAGGTCATCAGGTAAGCTGGGTTCAGTAACGGGCGGGCAGCGAGGTTCCAAGGTATAAACAGGAGCAAGGTCAAACAGGAAGCCAGGATCAGGAACCGGTAATCAGAGTCCAGAAACAGGGTCAGGAAGGCCAGGGTTTCAGCAACAGGAAGTCAAGTCAAACAAACAGGGTTTCAGAATCTCAGGACACAGCTAAAGATCAAGCAGCACCTGTCAGAAATCAGAGCAACCCTTAAATAGGCTGTCAGGCGCCAATTGTGGCCAGATGTGTGTTCCTGCACAAGGAAATCTGCCGATGCCTGTGAATGCGCGCATGCGCACATGTGCGTTCCGGGCGCATCCTGACAGTTCTCTTACATTGCCCCCCCCCTTAAGGACAGCCTCCGGATGCCCTTCAAGTGTCTTTTCTCTGGGTGGCGTTGAAAAAAGCCTTGCACTAGTTTGGGAGCATGCACATCTGAAGCTGGTTCCCAGGAATTTTCTTCCGACCCATAGCCTTTCCATTTAATGAGGAACTGTGTTTGGTTATGCCTTCTTCTACAGTCCAACACGGCTTCCACCTCAGATTCCTCATTCCCTTCGATGAGCAGTGGAGGAGGAATTTCAGAAACCCGATCTGGAAATGGATTTGGTACAGCTGGTTTCAACAAAGAGACATGGAATACAGGGTGGATCTTTAGATTCTTGGGTAATGCCAACTCGAATGCTACTGCATTAATTTTCCTCTTGACTGGGAAGGGTCCCAAAAATTTTGGGCCCAGTTTTCTTGAAGGACAGCTCAGTTTCAAGTTTGTTGTGGAAAACCAGACCTTGTCTCCAGGTTTAAGATTCAGATTACCTCTCTTCTTCTTGTCGAAGAACTTTTTATTGCTTGCTTGAGTCTTGGAGATTGTATCTTGCAGTAATTGGTTATTAGTACTGAGGAAGTTTAATCTGTTTTGTACAGCAGGTACAGATGATTCAATGGCCAGCTCAGGTAAGAAAGAGGGGTGGTACCCATAATTGGCAAAAAAGGGTGATTGCTTGGTTGCAGAGTGGATGGAATTAATGTATGAAAATTCTGCCAGTGGGAGAAGTGATAGCCAATCATCAAAAGAGGAAAAACACCGTAAGTACTGGTCGAGGGTTTGATTGGTTCTTTCAGTTTGTCCATTAGTTTGTGGATGGTAGGCTGTGGAGAGGCAGAGTTCATTGTTCAGTGCTTGGCATAATGCCCTCCAAAATCTAGACGTAAACTGCACCCCACGATCACAGATGATGCTATCAGGGACACCATGTAATCTTACAATCTCCTTGATGAAAGCTGAGGCGGTCTCTGTGGCCGAAGGAGTTCCTTGTAAGGGTTACAAAATGGGCCATCTTGGTCAGGCGATCCACCACAACAAACATGGTGGTGAAGTCTTCGGATGGGGGAAGTTCCACAATGAAATCCATGGAGATCATGCTCCATGGTTTCTCAGGTACAGGGAGTGGCTCAAGTAGGCCCCAAGTTTTGGCTCTGTCCGTCTTATTCCAAAGGCATATCACACAAGAGTTAACATATCTTTTGCAGTCTTGCATCAAGTCTGGCCACCAGAATGTACAAGAGATCAGATTATCCGTTTTGCGAATTCCAAAGTGGCCCGCTAATGGGTGGTCATGACATCGCCTCAGGACAGCAACTCTGAATTGCTCAGGGATAAAGATTTGCTCCTTATGAAAGTACAGACCATCCCTCAATTGAAGAGCCAGATCTTTGGAAGGTGGTTGGTTTACCATATCTGCTTTTATCTGAGTCAAATCCACCTGAAGAAGCAAAAAATTTTTGGCTGGTAGAATAGTATCAGGTTCTGAGGATACCACTGGGTCGCTGAACATGCGGGACAAGGCATCCGGTTTACCATTCTTTGAGCCAGGACGATAAGTTATATGGAACATAAAACGAGAGAAGAAAAGTGCCCACCTTGCCTGCCGGGGTCTTAGTCGTCTAGCCGTCCTCAAGTATTTGAGATTTTTATGGTCCGTGAAGATGAGGATGGGGTGAGCTGCTCCTTCCAGGAGGTAGCGCCATTCTTCAAGCGCAGCCTTGATAGCCAGCAATTCTCATTCTCCAACATCATAGTTCCTTTCAGAAGGATTTAATTTCTTAGAGAAGGCCACAAAGATTTGGGACCTTGGCGTTGAGACAAAATAGCGCCCAGTGCACTCTCAGAGGCATCCACCTCCAAAACGTAGGATAAGGATGGATCAGGATATTTCAAGATAGGAGCAGACATGAATAAAGTTGTTAACTGTTCAAAAGCTGTTTGAGCTTCAGGGGTCCATCGGAAAGGAACATGCTGCTTTGTTAACTGAGTGATGGGAGTGATGATGCCAGAAAAGTTCTTAAAAAATTTTCTGTAAAAGTTGGCGAATCCCACAAATCTCTGAACAGCTTTCCTGTCGACAGGGGCAGGCCATTCCAGGACGGAAGTGACTTTCTGTGGGTCCATGGAGATACCGTCAGCAGAGATGACAAGTCCCAGGAATTGTATGGTTGGTTTTTCAAAGTCACATTTCTCAGCCTTTGCGTAAAGGCGGTGTTCCCTCAGCCGACCCAGTACTTTCTTTACATGAGTCCTATGGGATTCTAGAGTTTCAGAGAATATAAGGATGTCATCCAGATACACGATGACGAATAAATCAAGGAAGTCCCGAAAAACGTCATTAACCAGATGTTGGAATGTGGCAGGGGCGTTGCAGAGTCCGAATGGCATGACTTGACATTCAAAATGACCGAAGCGTGTTCGGAAGGCCATCTTCCATTCATCTCCCTCCCTGATTCTGACAAGATTATAAGCACCTCTCAGATCCAATTTGGAGAACACTCGTGCCCCACGCAGCCTTTGAAAAAGTTCAGGGATCAGAGGCAGAGGGTACCGGCTTTTAACAGTGACCCTGTTAAGATCACGATAGTCCACACAGGGCCTAAGGGTATGGTCTTTCTTTTCAACGAAGAAAATACCGGCCCCTGCTGGTGAAGTGAAGGGCCGGATGAACTGTTTTTCAAGGCTTTCATCGATATAAATCTGCAGGGCTTCTAGTTCAGGCTCAGAGAGAAGAGAAATTCGCCCAAATGGGATCTCGGCCCCTGGTAAAAGTTCAATAGGACAATCATATGTTCTATGGGGAGGAAGAATGTCCGCTCCTTTCTTGTTAAATATATCCAGATACTCGTGGTAGGCAGCAGGGACCAGATTAGAGGTTTCATGGTCAGGGAGGATACCCAGGAGGGGTGTGGTATTGAAAGTCTTTTAGGTAGGCAGTGAATTTGGCAGTAGTCAGAGGAGAAGGAGATGTCTCCGGTAAGCCAGTTAATGTGAGGATTATGTGCCTTCAACCATGGAATGCCAAGGATGACCGGGAACATGGGAGAAGCTATGATATCCAAACGGAGGAATTCATGGTGGCCGGAGGAAGTAATAGGTAAAGTCTCTTGGGTAACTGGGCCTGATTTAATGCCGGAACCGTCAGCCAGATGAACATGGAATTCCTGCTTCCTGGCACATACAGGCAGCTGGTGGAGAGAAGCAAATGCAGAGTCCATAAAACAACTACAGGCCCCAGAGTCTATAATTGCGAGTACAGGAACAGTCTTTTCAGAAAACTGGAGCACAATGGAAAGAGAGACACGAGACTGGTACCTCCCTGAGAGATGAATCATGTGAGGCTGATGGGAGAAAGACCTGCGGGTCTTTGCCTGGCAAGTCTGTATAAAGTGACCCGCCTCCCCGCAATAGAAACACAGATTGTCCTGTAATCGATGAAGGCGTTCATCAGGATAAAGGGATGGTCTTCGAAAACTTCTATAAGGAGTCTTATGCAGTTCCCTTCTTCTGGGGGATGCAATGGATGAGGATGTAGGAATGTCAGACCTTGAAGCCACAGAAAGGGTTCCTTTGGACCTTTTGGATTGCCTTTCACGTAATCGCTGATCGATCTGAATGGTTAGATCGATAAGGTCTTCCAGGGATGCTGGAACTCCCACTCTGGCAAGCTCATCCTTTAAGGTGTCAGACAGTCCTTGTCGAAACTGGTGGCAAAGTGCGGAATGATTCCATTGGGTATCTGCACTCCATACACGGAAGTCAGTTACATATTCCTCAGCAGGCCTTGGATCTTGCTGTAATTTGCCAAGCATGAATTCATCAGTCCACTGGTAGAAGGGGTCTGCATAAAGCTGAGCCATGGCTGAGAAGAAAGAATCCGTAGTTGTCAGGACAGGGTCATGTTGTTCCCGGAGATGATGAGCCCAGGAAAGTGGTTCATCCAAGAGTAACGTAATGATAATTCCCACCTTGATGTTTTCAGACGTGAAGGTCCGGGGTAACAGGGAGAAATATAGTTTGCAGGAATTCCAGAATGTGCGAAACTTCTTGCAATTTCCGGAGAATCGCTCAGGCATAGGCACCCTGGGAAGCAACCTCATGGAACAAGCCGGGCTTTGTTTGGGTATATGAATCAGAGACCAAAAGCAGAGCACAGGCCAATGCGACATTCTCATCGTGGGGAAATCGCTCTTCCATGCGACTCAGATTTTCTTGTAACTTCTGCACAATATTGGATAGCACAGAAATAGATCTGTAAATGTCCTCTGGTGGAGAGGCCTCCCTTTCAGACTCCATTTGTGGCTGCTTGATACTGTCACGTACCTGGTAGGAGTCTAAAATGATGAGGTCAGCCTCTCTTGTATCTCCAATCCAAGCCCCACTGGAGATGGAACAGATGGTGGCAAGGATCAGGAGGAACACGAGTGCCTGGGAATGCTGCATGCAGAACCTGCTGGAAGTGTTGCAGAATGGGAAGTGCAGACAGGGTTTCTGGTGAAGAGCTGGAACCAGCAAAGCTGAGAGGATGGACGGCCAGCACAGGTACTCGGAAACAGATTGGAGCCAAACAGGAGACAGGAGCGAGGTCATCAGGTAAGCTGGGTTCAGTAACGGGCGGGCAGCGAGGTACCAAGGTATAAACAGGAGCAAGGTCAAACAGGAAGCCAGGATCAGGAACTGGTAATCAGAGTAATCAGAGTCCAGAAACAGGGTCAGGAAGGCCAGGGTTTCAGCAACAGAAAGCCAAGTCAAACAAACAGGGTTTCAGAATCTCAGGACACAGCTGAAGATCAAGCAGCACCTGAAATCAGAGCAATCCTTAAATAGGCTGTCAGGCGCCAATTGTGGCCAGATGTGTGTTCCTGCGCAAGGAAATCTGCCGATGCCCGTAAATGCGCGCATGCGCGTGCCGGGCGCATCCTGACAGTTCTCTTACGCTCCCTGAAGTTGGCACCTCAGTTTATTGGGCCTTTTCTCCGCAGGATTAACCCAGTGGCTTTAGACCTTCCTACTAATATGAGCATCTCAAATGTATTCCATGTCTCCTTATTAAAACCTTTGGTCTGTAACCACTTTACCACCTCGGTGCCACATCCTCACCCAGTACAGGTTGAGAACCATAAGTAGTATGAATTACAGTCCATTGTTGACTCCCGTAGGTTCTGTGGGTGCATACAGTACCTGGTGCATTGGAAAGGGTACTGTCTTGGGTCTCATCCTCAGACATACATGCCCCTGTCCTCCTCCATGCTTTACATAGATGTTTTCCCCTCAAGCCTGGTAGTCCTCTGAGGGGGAGGGGTCATTGAGGAGGGGGTACTGTCAGGGCTGGGCTCAGCCCTTCCTTCTCAGAGCAGGCCGCTCAGCTGTCGGTAAATTCCCAGCTCCAATCTTTTCCACAGTGACTCACCAGATGATGATCCTGTTTGTCAGTCCTGTTGGTTACTTAAGCTGTTCAGTTCCTCTCTGCCTTCGCCTTGGTCAACACATCCAGAGACTCTCTCCTGTGTACCTGTTGAAGATTCGCTTGGCTGATGTTCCTTCTGGTTCTTGATCCTGCTTGCTGTTCTACTAGGCTGATTCTCCCGTTTCCTGATTTCCTGGCCTGTCCTTAAGTATGCTGAACTCTGGCTCCCTAACGTCCTGGCTTGTCTGACTATCCATTCAGTAGGGTCACAAACTGACTGGCCAAATATTTTGGTACATACACATCTATATATATATATATATATATATATATATATATATATATATATATAGGACTCCAGTGGTGACCTGTGAAGCTCTGGTCAACTCCATGCCCAAGAGGGTTAAGGCAGTGCTGGAAAATAATGGTGGCCACACAAAATATTGACACTTTGGGCCCGATTTGGACATTTTCACTTAGGGGTGTACTCACTTCTGTTGCCAGCGGTTTAGACATTAATGGTATTGTGTTGAGATAATTTGAGGGGACAGCAAATTTACACTGTTATACAAGCTGTACGCTCAATACTTTACATTGTAGTAAAGTGTCATTTATTCAGTGATGTCACATAAAAAGATAAAATAAAATATTTACAAAAATGTGAGGGGTGTACTCACTTTTGTGAGATACTGTATATACACATACATACACAGTATATGTACTGTATATGCTGATGCTTGGTGTTTAGTTTTTAGATGTACCAAGTCCCCCATGGTCCTTTTTGTTCTGTATCTTAACTGTATCATGGCCTCCGGGTTTAAACCTGCCTCCGGCAGGTTCAATGTGAGGCAGATGCATTTATTGGCTACATTGACCTGAGCAGAAGTAGAAGTATTACAGAAAAAGCGCCCAGTTTCTCCCTGAGGTAATCTGGTTCTTTTTGGTTCTGTCAGTATCTCTTATGCTTTAAAGCTGCTTTAGTCTTATAAGGAACCTGTCCTAATAAAAATATGGGAACTGGGTCATTTTAGATGTAATGACAATACAACTCGCCTAAGTTGGCCAAAGATGGATCAAAATTCAGCTGAATTTCAATCCGTTTGGGTGCTCCCACCAACAGAAGTTGATCTAATGATCAACGTCTGTTGAATGGGCATATTGGAATTCTCAATGAGCTGCAGCCACTGATTATTGTATTCTGGCAGGGGAGAATCCCCACTCAGAATACAATGTCTCAGCTGGGGGGTTTCAACTATGCTCAGCATTAGTACATTATTAAATACAAGAATGACAAGCCTGGAGAATGTATGTTCACTTTCTGACATTACCACTAGGGTTGGTGTCACCCGGTGTGGTAAAACATGGTATCACCCCCCCTCCCAGTAGGGCACTGAGCAGGCTAGTGCATCGGTGAGGCTCTCCCCCTGTTATTGTTCATAGTGACCCAATTCCTGTCCTTAGTCCCCCCCCCAGTAATGTCCTCAGACCCCCAATTAATAATCTCAGCGACCCAATTACTGTCCTCAGTGCCCCCGAATAATATCCTCAGTGAACCAATTACTGTCCTCAGGCCCCACCAATAATGTCCTCAGCCCCCCCCCCAATAATGTCCTCAGCAATCACATCTCAGTGACCCCATTACTGTCCACAGGCACCCCATTACTGTCCTCAGTAACCCCATTACTGTCCTCAGCAGAGGGGGGCAGAGGACAGTAATAGAGGCCTGAGCAGTGCCATCACTATGGGGGTGCAGGGGGTAGGGACCGCACTCAGTTGCCACCCGCCAAAGGGGTGACACTCAAGCTGCAATGCCACTGTCATTCTCTCTGGCACTTGCCATCTGTGGGAGGCAGGATAGCTCAGGGTAGAGGGCGGGTTAGCAGCCGGTGACTGGTTGAGCGCACCATTACTGTCCTCAGCCCCTTCCCCCATTGCTGTCCTCAGCTCTCCCCCACATCGCCCCCTCATCACTCATCCTCCTGTCTTACCTAACATAGACAGTCTGGAGGGTTGGAGACACAGCGGGTCTGGACAGAGGGCGGAAGCCGCTGGGGATTGGTTGATAGGACCACCCTACATCCAAACAACCAATCACCAGCTGTTAACTCAGGCAGCCCTGCCCTCTATCCTGAGCTCTCCTGCCTCCCGCAGACAGCAAGTACCGGAGAGAATGACAGCACAGTGGCTTGGCTGTCACCCCTCTGGCAGGTGTCACCCAGGTGTTTTCCTCAGCTCCCCCTGCCCCCACAGCACCCCATTACTTTCCTCAGCCCCCCTCACAGTGCCCTATTACTGTCCTCAGGTCCCCCCCAGCACCTCGTTACCATCTTAAGCCCCCCTCATAGTGCCCCATTACTGTCCTCAGGTTCCCCCCAGCACCCCATTACTATCCTCAGCTCCCCCAGTGTCCCATTGCTGTCTTCAGACCCCCCCCCCTCACAGCGCACCATTACTGTCCTCAGGTCCTCCCAGTGCCCCATTACTGTCCTCAGCTTCCCCCCCACTCCCCAGAGCCCCAATTCTTTCTTCAGACCCCCCTCACAGCCCCCCATTACTGTCCTCAGCTCCCCCCTTCCCCCTAGCTGTCCTCAGCTCTCCCCCACATCGCTCCTCCTCCTGTCTCACCTTACATAGACAGTTGGGAGGGCTGCAGACACAGCGGGTCTGGACCAGGGCTGGAGCTAAACAGCTGAGAGGGCGCACCCCACGTAGGAGCCGCTGGTGAATAGGGATCCCCCAGCCTGCACTAACCGGGCATACTAAATCTTCAGAGGCTTCCAGAGTCGAGGAACATTCCAGTGCTTGTTTTCGTATTTTTATTTAGGGGATAAAACTTGGATAGGGAATAGGGAAATTATGGGATGCCCACTTGACTTTAAAGAACTCATGGGGCAGCTCTCCTATATACAGTCTATATACACTCTGCTTCCTCCAGCACACTTGCTTACAGAAATCCTAGCTGGCGCCTTGATACTTGATCTGGCAAAAAGGCACCAGTCAGATTTTCTAGCAAAAGCCCTTTACAGGTAGGGCCCCTTGGCCCCTTTGGGTTGTGTAGGAAGATACAGTGTCCTGCTTACATCCCTGTGGCTACTGATCCCAGCACCACCTCTTCAGGCACTGCCAGCCCCTTTCACTAGCTCATTTGGCTACTTTTCTACAGTTCTCCAAGACTGCACACTCACCAGCCACCCGGCTGACTTCTCCCTGGAGATCTCCTGGACATGCTGGCTCTCTCCCGCTGTCCTTACACCTGCTCCCATGCATCCAGGATAGGACTCCTCCGTGTGTTGTAAGAGGATCCCTCCAGCACCCGAGCCCCAGGCCCGAGGTCACCCCCCAGACTAGGGGGCACCTGCAAGGGCCACCAACAGCCTCCTCAGCACTCTATCTTCAGTTTCCACCCGACTGCCCTCTGCTGGCATGACTCAGAGCATTTAAGAGGTGCCCTCTCCCTGCCAGCCCACTTGCTGGGGCCCTCCTCAATACTCCAGGCAGCTCTTTCTAACCCCCCACCCATTCTTCTGGAAGCTTCTCCAAGGTTTCAGCAAGTAGGGGGAGATACCAGAGGTGCTGCCAGATGAGTCATCCAGCCTCCCTGAGTTACTCACCCTAACTCAGGTTCAACCCAGCTTGGCTCTCAGCCAGGCTAAAATTTACCTACACTAAACACTAGTTCAGGCATGACACTGTCACTGGTGAGGTGAGTCTCCAGTAGAGCACAAATGGCTGGTAGATCTACACTAAACACTAACCATTTACAGCTAGCACTGGTCAATACCCAAGCTCCTGGTACATTTATGGTTTCTGTGTACTGACAAAACACTTCCTCCACTCAAGTGCCTAAAACAAAAGAATCTTGCAATTCTGATTCTAATATTGGTAAAGTAGGCAGTAGATGGGCAGAAAATGAAAGAATTACTCACAGATCTGCTCTCATTTTAACATATCAATGTATTTATAAATAAGACTCTATAATAACAAAATCTAGCTAAAACCACTATTTCAGTAAAACAGATTTGAACAGAAATGGATACTTGCGCTTTTCCTCATAAACAGCATCCCTCTTTGTGAAGTCCAAAGTAGCTCTGGCACAGGCAAAGATCAAACATTCTACCCACAGTAGTTGTGTCTTCCAGAGGAGTTCAATGCTATTAGGCCCCTGCCTTGCTACCTGTGACCCAGTTCTGACAGTGGAGGACTTCTGATCTGGCTGCAGATCACTTGCCAGCTACCTCATCAAATGTGGCCACTCTGAGCCGTTAAGGGTGGAATACAGGGAAGCATTCTATAACATGCTATCCCTGGCTACTTCTGCTAACAGGTACTACTCCACTGTCCTGATACATTGTGCAGTGTTTGCTGTCTTTGTACTGCCTGAGGAGATCTGCCAGGGCTCTTTGCAAATGAACCACTTACCACAGCTGCTCTGAAACTTGTTGGTTATCTTGGAGTCCTTATGCCTGTGCCTGGTTGCCTGCAAGGACTGAAAATGTTCAATCGTGCGGGATCATCCACAAATCAGGGGATTTCGCTATGGTGACATGCATGAGAGAATAATGCTCTACGCCGACGATATGCTCCTCTTTTTGGAGAACGTGGACAATTCATTGTCTCATGCAATGTCACTCATCGCAGATTTTGGACACTATTGAGGTCTAACCATTAATTGGTCTAAATCCGCATGGATGTTTTCTGGATGGGACACATGGGTCGGGCGCAGAGCTCCCCTGTCCTATCCCCCTTCAAATACTTGGGCATTTACATTTCACCCAAACTGACTGACTATTATAGCTTAAATACCCCTTACTGAAAAAATAAACATACGGAACCACCTTAAAATGTCCTTGGCAGGAAAACAAACCTTATTAAGATGATTCTTATGCCCCAACTTCTATACCTGCTTCACAACATACCAGTGGTCATTCCACTGGAAATATTTTGAGTGGTCAACTTCCTATTCTGATTACTCTTATGACACAACAATCCCCCCAGGTTCAAACTGGAGCAGCTGCAATATCGTCAGCCACACTCCTGCTTGTTGGCACAGGGGCGGAATCCATACTGGAGGGCCTGGAATCACAGCTGTTTCAACGGCCCAACAAACAAATGCCCACTTACATACTCATTCATAAGGTATGGCATAAGACCAAACAACTGCAGCGGGTAACAGGGTACACAGCTTTCAGCCCACTTTGGGGGAATAAGTCATATGAGGAATTAGCCAAAATCAAACAGGGACCCAGGTGTGGTCCCCTGGAAATAACTCACCTCAAGCATGTCTTTCATCAGGGGAGACTGCTCTCTTAGACCTGCAATCTAGATATGCACTGCCTTCAAGCATGCTCTTCTACTACTTACAATTGAAACATGCTGTTAAAGCACAAGGGGCCTCAGTGGAATGGGTACAATCACCCACCCCTGTTTTCCATATACTGCAAACTGCAACGGACACAAAGGGTACAATATCCCAGAGCTATCTTATGCTCTTATCCGCGTTCTTAGAGGGATACCCTATGAAAGCAGGGGCCCTGTGGGAGGCAGACTTAGGCCCCATTACAGGAGAGCAATGGGAAGAGGCCCCTCAAGCTGTTAACACTTGCTCGCTGAATGGGACGCAAAAAGTGTCCCAATTGTATATACTGTTAAGAGCACACTATACCCCAGTAAAACTACATAAAATGGGCAAACTACCTCGCGTGGTAATATAAAATCACTAAAAAACACTAAGTGAAATCCACAAAAGGATTAATAAAGTGCAAACATTTTAAAGTGTAAAATGTTATATGTCCACAAAAAAGTGCAAGAAATATGTATCATAAGTGTCCAAATAATGTGCAAAGTCCTGTGCAAAATGATGCTATATGAAATATATATATATAGGAAGTCTCAAAAAGCAGACAATGAGTACCGTCCTACAAGAGAATGATGGTGCTGAGGGGGAATCTGTGACAGACTCACCCGGGATAGAGGCTTTTGGAGGGGACTGAATGCAAGCCTCTTGCCGACCGATTATGGGCCCTGGCATTTGAGGGAATGGTGCTCTTTGTGAGCTGTATGCCTGGGGACCCTTGAGGTGGTATTACTGTGGATTCGGGTCCTGGTCCCCCAGGACACACAGACTCTGGGGACCCTGTGTATGCCATGTGGGAAATGGTGTCTTGGAGGGTATGTCTTGGATTGCTTAAAATGGGACAGTAATATTTATCCCCAATATCTCCCAGGATATATATGTAAAGACTATTATTGGTTTGTTTGATTCTGAACTCAACGTGGTAATTGAGTGAGCTGATCACATTGGCCTCCAGGACTGGCTAGGAGACGAACAGTCTACTCCTACTATAGTTTGTTGATGACTAGGCTGAGGAGGGGGGAGAACACTGTTTGTATTGTTAATTGTAATTAGCTCCTGCTATTGTGAAAATACTACTGTGTGAAGCTCGGTGACCACAAGTCTGTTCTAAAAGGTCATGTCTCTTAGTCACCTAGGCTAGATAAAGGATTAGATAATTAGCTCATGTTAATTAGGTTAGGTTTTAGTCATCCTGCTGTATATATTTGTGTGAGATCTCAAATAAAGAGTCAGTCCATTTTAGCAGTGAAACAAGTGTCGCCTTGTTTTGTGCTTATGAGCGGTTGGAATATCGGATATCTGTATCCAGACTGGGAGGAAGTGGTATACTGACGGAAGCACTCAAGTGGAATGTGGGACGTTCCGTTACAGAATCAAAGTTCAAAAAATAGTGGACATAATGGATGAAAAATATGGCAAACGAATAACAATTGTGACATTGGGGATTGTTCAACTCAAGTGGATAGATGCGTTTTGGTGCAGTGAGTCCACATCAGAGAGGCATTTATAGTTAAGGGCCTGGTAGCCCACGTTTATTAAAGGGAAAAACAAAACAAAATTCCATCCAGGAATCCCACGCAGGGGTCCAAGCTTCAATTAAACACACAAAATCCAAATGAAAATGATAGCCCACCTGACTACTCTTTAGCAGTACTGCTGCTATAGGTACAGGCCCCTCAAATGAGCTGCTTGGATGCACACAGTCTTAGGCTCCTTGGCTGCACACAGCTTCAAGATCTTCAACGCACACAGTTTCTGGCTCCTTGGACGCACACAGCTTTGAAGCCCTTCAACGGACACAGCTTCTGGCTCCCTAGACGCACACAGCTTCAAGCCCTTCAATGCACACAGCTTTGGGCTCCTTCGACGCACACAGCTTTAAGCCCTTCAATGCACACAGCATCTATTTCCCACACAGAGACACTTACTAGCAGCCACTGCTCCAACTTCACTTTCCTTCTTTCTCTGACTCACCAGCTTCTCGTTATATGGGCTGTGTGCACCTGGGTACACACCCTGCTGGCTGTCCACAAGACCTGGACACAGGGTTGGAGATCCCGTCCCACCAAAGACTCAGAAGGATCTCCAAATTACAGAGCCCCATAGGGAACTAGCAAAACCTGGAGAAAACTGTCAGAGCAGTTTTCTCTGTTTCAAATTTACGCTCTGTAGCTCTGCACTCAGCCAATATGCAGACTCTGTGTCAACTTTAACCCCATTTACATAGGGAAAGAGCCTTGCTCTGCCACACAATATATTGTCCATAAATAACTCCACGAATTGCCTCCTGGAACAATAGTCTCACAGAACTCTCACCTCATATACATGAAGAAAATCACATCAATGAGTAAGTAAGACTCTCCACAGCATCCTATTGGAAACTTTTCCTGCTCACATACACTGATGATAGGGCCATAGGCTGCTTCTCCAGCTATATAAAACCTCCACTGAGCCGTCCTATTGTGCTCTGGTGTAGCGTCACAGCAAAGGTGAGGGGAAGAAAGAAAAAAGGATGCCTCCAATGGTGTAGTATGTTAAAAGACTATAAGTACATTTATAGAAGTGCCAAAAGGTGGACTCTTACATAAAACACATTAAAAACAGGCAAGAACAGTTAGAATAGCATTCTCAGCGCCTTCTCACGTCACTTCCGATGTGCGTCTTATTCTGGCCACTCCCTATGCATTACGTCACGTCACCTGACTTCATCTGGGGAACTGGATTAGTTGTACAAGCATCGTTTATATATCGTAAAACCGGAAGTGCTAGAGGGGCCATTTCCTTGTAGACCGCTCTATATCTACATCGCAGCCATTGTATTGGTTATCTATGCGGCACATAAAGCGGCCATTTTCTTGTAGTTCAACTACTACAGCATAAGACATTTCAATGAGGCCGTATCTATATAAAAGACAACTGGAAATCCAGCGAAAATGGCAAAAATATACATGCTGAATCAATTCCTCTCTCAACATTGGTAAAGAATAAACATATAGCATATTATCAGAGGCTAATTAAGATGGCATATGTTTATGTAAACCCTGATTCAGTAAAAATAGATTAAAATGCAAAAATAAAAGTAAAAAATAGTCAAAAAAGTAAACCTAAAATATATATATATAGAATCCCAATGGTATATGAATTGGCCGAATAGACTATTCATTCAAGGCTACACCAGTAGCACAACAGAGCTATAACATTTTAGATGTTAATATTTTTGCACTTTATTAATCCTTTTGTGGATTTCACTTTAGTTTTTTAGTGATTTTATATTACCGCATGAGATCACTTTATATATTTTTATTTGTCTTTTGTGTAGTGTGAACACTATTAGGTTTTGCTGCTGGTTTTACATATTATAATCACTTTCTTTCTGTCAATAGGCACATTTTACTAGTTACTCCAAGTAGCACGAGGGACACCTTTACACAAACTACCCAACTCATTGTGTGGCAAGTGTAAAATCGTGCCCACTGACCTGATACATCTCTTCTGGCGTTGCCCCAAACTCCATAGATATTGGAGGGGGGTCCTGGCCATGCTTAACCAGATATTTCAGACCAGTGTGCCTCTGGATCCATTGTGCTGCCTTCTAGGTGTACTGGAGGGGGTAATCCCAGAGGAGATGACAAGAATGGCCTTCACCAGAGCCTTATTCCAAGCTAGGAAAATGATACTTATAATCTGGAAATCTGCCATTCCGCCTTTGGTTAAATCCTGGGTTCAACACATGGGTAATACCATTATACTGGAAAAATATTTATACCAACATAGGGGGAATCCTGGGAAATTTGCCAGACTATGGGCCGCATGGCTTGACACACCAGGAATTAGCCCCAGAGAACTGGTGCAGATGAGGCTGCTCAGATGCCCATAGACATAGTGGGTGCCGGAGAAATGATTGCCTGTGTAATATGTCACATTGTAAGGAAAAAGCGGAAACGCTATGGCTGCCATTACAATGGCAAGGGTTTGCAGTATCTCATCATATCGCATTTAACACTGTATGTGCCAAGCAATAAATGCTTAATGTTGCCTGTTTAGTATAAGGTATGACTGATGTTTGTGTAACTGATTTCTCAATGTCAGATCGAAGTGTGATGTACTATTTTGTTGCTACTAGTGTCAGAGTAGGTAAAACATAGTTTGACTCAGGGCTAAGTCTGAGTCATGAAATCTGGGTCAGAGTTTACTGGAGTTCAGGGCTGGATGACTCATGCAGGCAGCTCTCTGGTGCCTTCACCTGGTTCTGGAATGTTCGAGAATATTCTGGAGGGCAGAGGCTAGGAGGGTTGTTCTGCATACTCAGGGGAGCTTGACCAATCCCCAGGTAGTCAGGCTAGCCCTTAAGTATGAATAAACCAAGCCAGCAGGGGAGTCGGGTGGAAAATGGAGATGAAGTGCTGATGGGACAGTCGGTGGCCCTTGAGGCAAACCCCCCAGTCTTAAGGGTGCTCTGCCATGGGCTGGAGCTCGGGTGCTGGCCTGGGGGGGGAATACTAACAACAGAAGCAGTTTGGAGGGAGCCGTCCCTGAGAGGCATCAGGAGCAAGGAGGACAGTGTGAGTACTGGAGAACAGTCAGGGACTTACAAGGGAGAGACTGCCAAATGTAGCAGTGCTTAAATCTTCCCTAACCTTGCCCTGGGAGATCTCTGAAACATTCGGTAGTGTCAGGAAAAGTTCCATCTGCTGGTAATATCTGTCATTTGGCGTGCAGTACTGGTATGGCTTCTGGAAGATGACTCCCCTTACTTTTTTGAACATTACACAGCCTGTTCCCAACAGATGATAAAAGAATGTGTTGATTCTGTACAATCCCTTGTCAGACAGGCAGTATGTAACCTGCAGTTTGTGCAACCTCTACTTTTAGCTTGGTCCGGTATTTTGCAATCAGCCCCAGCTATCCCACAACAAACCATCTCTGCTGCCAGACACCTGCCTGCCCAAGAGTCTTTTTCCCCTTTACCCATGGCAACCTTAGTTTCAGCCCAATATACCCTGCTTCTCACCAAATATCAATACCCTGTCTCTACCCGCTGCAGTTATCCTGCCTTTAAGCTGCCTGCCTCTTCTCTGCTACCTACAACTTCCCCACAAGAACTTCCTCTGGTCGCTGTTCCCTTTTCTTTGCCATATCCCAGCCCTTCTCTTCAGCACGCCTCACCTCCTACCTACAGTCCTGCAGTCACCTACAGATCTCCAGCAGTTAAGCCAAAGAAGAAACGGAAGTTCTTTCCAACCCACACGATCCTGCCAGTAACCCAACCTGCCTCCACACCAACCAACCTGCTCCAGTCTGCTTGCATGCCAGCTGAACCTGATAACCCACCTGATTCTGCCAAACCTCTGCCTGCTATCCAGCCAGTGTCACCACCTGAAGTTCCTGTGCCCCAGTCTGATGTTCCTGTGTCGATGTTCCAGTCCAATATTTCAATACCTGCCGACCAGTCTGATGTGCCTACTGTTCAACCTGTTGTTCCAGTTTCTGCTGTTCAGCCTGTTGTATCGCTGTCTGCTGCCCAGCCTGATGTATTGCTGTCTGCTGTCCAGCCTGATGTGTTCCTGTCTGCTGCCCAGCCTGATGTGTTCCTGCCTGCTGCCCAGCCTGATGAGCCGCTGTCTGTTGTTTTAGCCTGACGTGCCTCTGTCTGCTGCCCTGCCTGACGTGCTTCTGTCTGCTGCCCAGCCTGACGTGCCTCTGTCTGCTGCCCAGCCTGACGTGTCTCTGTCTGCTGCCCAGCCTGACGTGTCTCTGTCTGCTGCCCAGCCTGACGTGCCTCTGTCTGCTGCCCAGCCTGACGTGCCTCTGTCTGCTGCCCAGCCTGACGTGCCTCTGTCTGCTGCCCAGCCTGACGTGCCTCTGTCTGCTGCCCAGCCTGACGTGCCTCTGTCTGCTGCCCAGCCTGACATTCCTCTGTCTGCTGCCCAGCCTGACGTGCCTCTGTCTGCTGCCCAGCCTGACGTGCCTCTGTCTGCTGCCCAGCCTGACGTGCCTCTGTCTGCTGCCCAGCCTGACGTGCCTCTGTCTGCTGCCCAGCCTGATGTATCCCTGCCTGCTGCCCAGCCTGATGTATCCCTGTCTGCTGCCCAGCCTGATGTATTCCTGCCTGCTGCCCAGCCTGATGTATTCCTGCCTGCTGTCCAGCCTGATGTGTTCCTGTCTGCTGCCCAGCCTGATGTATTTCTGTCTGCTGCCCAGCCTGATGTATTTCTGTCTGCTGCTCAGCCTGATGTGTCCCTGCCTGCTGCCCAGCCTGACGTGCCTCTGTCTGCTGCCCAGCCTGACGTGCCTCTGTCTGCTGCCCAGCCTGATGTGCCTCTGTCTGCTGCCCAGCCTGACGTGCCTCTGTCTGCTGCCCAGCCTGACGTGCCTCTGTCTGCTGCCCAGCCTGATGTATCCCTGCCTGCTGCCCAGCCTGATGTATCCCTGTCTGCTGCCCAGCCTGATGTATTCCTGCCTGCTGCCCAGCCTGATGTATTCCTGCCTGCTGTCCAGCCTGATGTGTTCCTGTCTGCTGCCCAGCCTGATGTATTTCTGTCTGCTGCCCAGCCTGATGTATTTCTGTCTGCTGCTCAGCCTGATGTGTCCCTGCCTGCTGCCCAGCCTGACGTGCCTCTGTCTGCTGCCCAGCCTGACGTGCCTCTGTCTGCTGCCCAGCCTGATGTGCCCGTGCCTGCTGCCCAGCTTGAAGTACCCGTGCCTGCTGCCCAGCTTGATGTCCCTGTGTCTCAGTCTGAAGTCCCGGTGTCCCAGTCTGAAGTCCCAGTGTCCCAGTCTGAAGTCCCGGTGTCCCAGTCTGAAGTCCCGGTGTCCCAGTCTGAAGTCCCGGTGTCCCAGTCTGAAGTCCTGGTGTCCCAGTCTGAAGTCCCGGTGTCCCAGTCTGAAGTCCCGGTGTCCCAGGCTGAAGATCCAATGTTCCAGCCTGAAGATCCGGTTTCCAGGTCTCAGCCTGAAGTTTCAGTGCATGTGCCTCAGCCTGTCATGCCAGTGTCCGTCATCCGGCTTTCTGAGCCAGTGCCCGGCGTCCGGCTCGCTGATCCGGGGCTCGTTACCCAGCCCATTGGGCCGGGGCCCGTTACTCAGCTTGCTGAGCCAGTGCCTGTTACCCAGACTGCCGTTGCAGTGCTCGCTGCTTGGCCTGATGTTCCAGAGCCTGCTGCCTAGCTCAATGACCCGGAGCCCGACTCCCAGCTCGATGACCCGGAGCCTGTCGCCCAGCTCGATGACCCGGAGCCTGTCGCCCAGCTCGATGCCCCGGAGCCTGCCACCCAGCTCGATGCCCCGGAGCCTGCCGCCCAGCTCGATGCCCCGGAGCCTGCCGCCCAGCTCGATGACTCTGGGCCTGCCGCCCAGCTCAATGACCCAGAGCCTGCTGCCCAGCTCAATGACCCAGAGCCCACTGTCTGCCCTAATGTGCCCGCTGTCTGCCCTGATGTGTCCGCCCTGATGTGCTCGCTGTCTGCCCTGATGTGCTCGCTGTCTGCCCTGATGTGCCTGATGCCCAGCCTGAAGTGCCTGATGACCAGTCTGACGTACCCCCATCCGTTGTTCTGCTTGATGCCATAGACTATGGACAATTACAACCAGTTGGAGCGTCTGGGGGCCGCTCCTTTGAGGGGGATACTGTCAGGAAAAGTTCCATCCGCTGGTAATATCTGTCATTTGGCGTGCAGTACTGAGGTCCACCAGCAGATGTCTCCTGGCAGTTTGGAACTGTCAGGAGAGCTTTTCCCTGCTGATGTTATATCATCTTTGGGCCCCAGTACTGGCGCCCACCAGCGGATGGATCCTGGCAGCGTGGAGCAGACAGCACCTCCTACAATCAGGTGTCACTTGAGGCCAATTACAGGCCTATAAATACCCAGCAAGCACTCACATGTTTGCCTTGGTTTCTTCTTTGTGCCCTGACCTGCTTGCGATCCTAATACTTTCTAAAGGGACAGTGAGTTCCTAGTCCTTATGGGGCTTTTGCTTTTCTAACAGAGGCTGTTAGCTGCCAAGACAGGAATCAGAGTTCTACAAAGTAAAGGAGAAGAATCAATCAGAATTGTACAAAGGGAGGAAGTTGTCCCTGGTTTTGTTACTGTCAAATTGGGCATCCCATAATTCCTATTCCCCATCCAAGTGATGCCCGGCTGTGTAGGAGTGGGGAACCCTGTTATCTGCAACCCCTACGGGGGTAGTCCTAGACACGCATAATTATCTTATATTCTACAAAAGCATATGGACAATCTCAGAAAATAAGTTGAGTCCGGTTCTATGGTACCACAGAACTGAACATTAAATGTCCTTAGTTGGATCTTGACAGAGCATCTTATACTGTACAACTTGCAGCAAAGAGCAATACAAAGACAATTTGAACTATACTATTGGCCAGGCATTAATGTCCAAGTACTAACTGCCATCCAATCTTGCTTTACTTGTCAGAATCTGTAAAAATCTACTGTCACAAATGCTCCACCACTCTGGCCAGTCATTTCTTAATTCTGCTTTGAAAAAGCTTGCCAATGGTATTGTAGGTCATTTCATAGAGGCACCTGTGGACTGCCCATTTGCTCAGACAATAATGGATTATTACCATAAAAAGCCAGAAATTGCATTTTTCAAACATAACATCAGCTACATTTCTCTCTACAGTTTTCAGTAGTAACCTAGGTATCATCAGCCAAACCACTACATGGCAGACAAGTGCACACCAAACTACATGTTGCTGACATACAGCCCGAATCCAATGCCTCTGAAGTCAATTCGTTGCTTGCTTTGTTAAAGATCAACATAAAGGTAAAGCATATACTGATTGGAAAAATGACACCAGAAAAGTATGCTTTCATCCTGGAATTCTAGGTAAAGTTAAGATACCTGACTTAAAGACATGGCTTAGATAGCTTTGGTTATCTTGTAAGCAAGCTCCTGCTCCAGTCTGTGGTCTTAGAGGCACATAGTACCACAAGCCTTTTTAAATTGGGAAGCAAAAGATGCAAAAGGAACCCCAAAGATATCTCCCACAACTACCCTTTACCCAGCTCAAAATCCTCTATTAAATTTTTTTTGTTGAGCTGGGTCTGCACAGGCACACAAGACTGACAAGATAGCACCTGCACTTACCTTTTGCAGCCTGCCTGCTGCAAAACCAGGGGTGCAAGAGGACACCCCCCCCCATTCCCCGGTTTCCCTCACAGGACTCCACATAGTCATTCTCTATCCCCACAGTAGCCCAGCAAATCTGGCAGCAGTGAACAGCCAACCAGAGCACATTTAGACACCACACTTCCTCGCCGCACCCAATTAGACCAAGGCAGAGGAGAGCTGAAAGACTCAACACCATCATAGCCCTGCCTACTCCAAACCAGCTCCTTGCAGGCCTCCCAGACTTGAGCAGATAAATCAGGTATCAGAGATAGAGGTAAGCAGGTCTCCCTGGTATGTATCCAATTTTCCCCTGGCACATGGGGATCCTAAGCACTTGACATGGGGCAAAACAAGGGACAAGATCCAGATCCTACTCTCTCAAAGGACCAAATGCTCAGAGACTAAAGTGCACCATCCCCGCCATGTCCTCTCACCACTTATTAAGCACCCACATTTTGACCCTGACACCCCTGTCTACTCTACCTGGTGTGACTACAGTATGTACACATGTATATCAAAGATAACTTTTGTTTATTGATACAAGAGGTTAAGGAGGCCTGCAGATCTGAGATAAACATGTTATGCAAATTTTCTAGCAAAGTGGAAAATCTGGAGGTCTCCAAACTCTATAACCAAGTAGATGTCCAAGGCTCCTCGCAAGTTATATTTAACAATATCTTCGGTTGCCCCGCTACTGATTCAGTGAAAATGGACCAAGCTCAGACCCTCGAGATTCTATAACTTACCACTTAAGGAGGAGATAATGTGCGTAGCATGAAACAAGAGAACAAATAATTTTGATAAGGCAAAGATGTAATCATTCCCAGATCTTTCATGGCTCATTTTAAAGCAACACCAGTGGGCTCTAGTATATGTACTACTGTCTTTCCTCCCCCTCACCCAGACTGATACTGTTACCTAGCTTTTTACACCTGTTCTGATCCTCTACCTGTGTTTCTACTTTCTTATGTGTAATGAAACATTGGACATGACTACACTATGCACTATGAATTTCAATTTGCCTGCTGTCACATAGGTGCCAGTTACCCAGATGATGAACACACACATGTAACCATGTATGATCAGGTATGCTAATATCCTACATTTCCACTGCAATCCATTTCCACTTGATCACTATTTCGAGAGAGCACTTTATAGCCAATTAAAGCAGGGTTTGAAGGAGGAGATATTCTCACATACTCTATGTGTACACATTCTAAAAATGTTTCCCCACTTCTCCTAAAATAAACTATTGCTTAATGCCTAGAACCTAAGTTTTTACTGACCATAAGCCTAGTTCTACTGTTACAAAACGGTGCCTAATTTCAAATGACTAATTAGATAGGCGAGAATAGAGATGCATTTTGCCTTGTATAACACTAGGGCTACAAAGTCGTCCTCTTCCACTGTAGCATCCACAAAAGTAGTTGGGAACCCCACTCCAAAGGAACTCAGATATGGTTTAACAGGTGCTTTACTTGCACAGTTCTTCTGTGTTTTTCATGTGTTCTCCCCTGTATTCCTTTTTCACACCCCTCTTTTTTTTTCCACTGCCTGCCTTTTGAAAGTTGTCTTTGGAACTTAGAACGAGGTCCTTCACTGCAGAGCAAAATACTTTCAGGGTACCACTTGAGGAGTCGGAGAAGGACATAGACCTTCACAACTTCAAGTTCAAACTATTATTAGGCTACTAACCTTAACCCCTTTATAACAGCCTAACACATATATGCAGCAGCAAAAAGGGTGGGCTTTAACGCACACACACTGCACAAAAGCATTACTAGGCGGCCAATGTTTCAGTGCTGAGAGTGTGCATACTGAGTGCTCCCAGCACACAGAACGTATCTACACTTTCTGCTGACACCACCAAGTGTAAAAAGGGAGTTCCAAATCCTTACCACCCTAACTGTAAAAAACCCTTTACACAGTGTAATATTGTATTTCTTCTTGTCCAACATCATTGTGTGGTCGTCTTGTGTCTTTTGTAAAGTCCAAAGATTAAAACGTTTTTTTTTCATAATGCTAGGGTTAAAGGATTTCTATATTGCGATCATATCCCTTCTTAAGCGTCACATTTGCAAGGAGAATAAGTTTGTTTGTAGTCTTTCCTCATAACTGAGGTCCTTCAGACCTCTTATTAGCTGTGTTGCCCTTCTATAGGTTCTCTCCAGTTTAAGAACATCCTTCCTAAGGATTGGTGACCAGAACTAGAGAACATATTCAAGATGTGGTTGAACCAGTGTTAAAATAATACAGTCAGCGCAAAAATACAACTAACCAAAAAGTAACTAGCTGCTGAACACTGAAGGTAAACATATAAAACCTCAGGGAACGTATGATAAACAAAGCAGTGCAGCGCTAGACCCAAAAGTCCAAATAAAAGTCCCTTTAACCACTTCAGCCCCGGAAGGATTTACCCCCTTCCTGACCAGAGCACTTTTTACAATTCGGCACTGCGTCGCTTTAACTGCTAATTGCGCGGTCATGCAATGCTCTACCCAAACGAAATTTGCGTCCTTTTCTTCCCACAAATAGAGCTTTCTTTTGATGGTATTTGATCACCTCTGCCGTTTTTATTTTTTGCGCTATAAACGGAAAAAGACTGAAAATTTTGAAAAAAAATGATATTTTCTACTTTTTGTTATAAAAAAAATCCAATAAACTAAATTTTAGTCATACATTTAGGCCAAAATGTATTCGGCCACATGTCTTTGGTAAAAAAAATGTCAATAAGCGTATATTTATTGGTTTGCGCAAAAGTTATAGCGTCTACAAACTAGGGTACATTTTCTGGAATTTACACAGCTTTTAGTTTATGACTGCCTATGTCATTTCTTGAGGTGCTAAAATGGCAGGGCAGTACAAACCCCCCCCAAATGACCCCATTTTGGAAAGTAGACACCCCAAGGAAATTGCTGAGAGGCATGTTGAACCCATTGAATATTTATTTTTTTTGTCCCAAGTGATTGAATAATGACAAAAAAAAAAAAAAAAAATTTACAAAAAGTTGTCACTAAATGATATATTGCTCACATAGGCCATGGGCTATGTGGAATTGCACCCCAAAATACATTCAGCTGCTTCTCCTGAGTACGGGGATACCACATGTGTGGCACTTTTTGGGAGCCTAGCCGCGTACGGGGCCCCGAAAACCCAGCACCACCTTCAGGATTTCTAAGGGCATACATTTTTGATTTCACTCCTCACTACCTATCACAGTTTTGAAGGCCATAAAATGCCAAGATGGCACAACCCCCCCCCCAAATGACCCCATTTTGGAAAGTAGACACCCCAAGCTATTTGCTGAGAGGCATGGTGAGTATTTTGCAGCTCTCATTTGTTTTTGAAAATGAAGAAAGACCAGAAAAAAATTTTTTTTTTTTTCTTTTTTCAATTTTCAAAACCTTGTGACAAAAAGTGAGGTCTGCAAAATACTCACTATACCTCTCAGCAAATAGCTTGGGGTGTCTACTTTCCAAAATGGGGTCATTTGGGGGGGTTTTGTGCCACCTGGGCTTTCCATGGCCTCCGAAACTGTGATAGGCAGTGAAGAGTGAAATCAAAAATTTACGGCCTTAGAAAGCCTGAAGGCGGTGCTTGGTTTTCGGGGTCACGTACGCGGCTAGGCTCCCAAAAAGTCTCACACATGTGGT
The DNA here is from genome assembly GCF_042186555.1 of Aquarana catesbeiana. Classification (NCBI taxonomy): domain Eukaryota; kingdom Metazoa; phylum Chordata; class Amphibia; order Anura; family Ranidae; genus Aquarana; species Aquarana catesbeiana. Next base: position 264,391,362 of record NC_133332.1, read on the forward strand.
ATCCCCGTACTCAGGAGAAGCAACAGAATTTATTTTGGGGTGTAATTTCACAAATCCCCATGGCGTGTTTGAGCAATATAACATTTAGTGACAACTTTGTGCAAAAAAAAAAAAAAAAAAAAAAAATTTGTCTCTTTCCCGCAACTTGTGTCACAATATAAAATATTCCATGGACTCGACATGCCTCTCAGCAAATAGCTTGGGGTGTCTACTTTCCAAAATGGGGTCATTTGGGGGGGTTTGAACTGTCCTGGCATTTTATGCACAACATTTAGAAGCTTACGTCACACATCACCCACTCTTCTAACCACTTGAAGACAAAGCCCTTTCTGACACTTTTTGATTACATGAAAAAATTATTTTTTTTTGCAAGAAAATTACTTTGAACCCCCAAACATTATATATTATTTTAAAGCAAATGCCCTACAGATTAAAATGGTGGGTGTTTCATTTTTTTTTTTCACACAGTAATTGCGCAGCGATTTTTCAAACGCATTTTTTGTGGAAAAAACACACTTTTTTAAATTTTAATGCACTAAAACACACTATATTGCCCAAATGTTTGATGAAATAAAAAAGATGATCTTAGGCCGAGTACATGGATACCAAACATGACATGCTTTACAATTGCGCACAAACGTGCAGTGGCAACAAAATTAATACATTTTTAAAAGCCTTTAAAAGCCTTTACAGGTTACCACTTTAGATTTACAGAGGAGGTCTACTGCTAAAATTACTGCCCTCGATCTGACCTTCGCGGTGATACCTCACATGCATGGTGCAATTGCTGTTTACATTTGACGCCAGACCGACGCTTGCGTTCGCCTTAGCAGGGGGGACAGGGGTGCTTTTTTTTTTTTTTTTTTTTTTCTTTATTATTTTTTTACTTTTTTATCTTATTTTTAAACTGTTCCTTTCATATTTTTTTTTAAATCATTTTTATTGTTATCTCAGGGAATGTAAATATCCCCTATGATAGCAATAGGTAGTGACAGGTACTCTTTTTTGAAAAAATTGGGGTCTATTAGACCCTAGATTTCTCCTCTGCCCTCAAAGCATCTGACCACACCAAGATCGGTGTGATAAAATGCTTTCCCAATTTCCCAATGGCGCTGTTTACATCCGGCGAAATCTAAGTCCTAAAATGCTTGTAGCTTCCGGTTTCTTAGGCCATAGAGATTTTTGGAGCCACTCTGGTCTCTGATCAGCTCTATGGTCAGCTGGCTGAATCACCGGCTGCATTCTCAGGTTCCCTGTTGAGACAGGAGAGCCAGAGAAAAACACGGAAGACGGTGGGGGGGGGGGCATTCCCTCCCACTGCTTGTAAAAGCAGTCTAGAGGCTAATTAGCCACGAGGATTGCTTTTACATGAAAGCCGACCGCTGGCTGAAAAGAATGATACCAAGATGATACCTAAACCTGCAGGCATCATTCTGGTATAACCACTCAAAGTCGTGAATGGCGTACCTGAAGACAAAAAAATGGTTAACAATAAAGCACAGTAAACGGTAAAGTATAAAAAATTGCATACCTGAAAAGCAAACATGATAAAACATAATAACAATAAAACATTGCAGAATAGAATACAGTAAAAAAGAGCAGAACACCAGAGAGAGAATAGAGAGAGAGAGAACAATAAAACGACAACTATTTTTTTTTATTTTTGTTTGTGTTTTTTTTTTTTTTTTTACACTTTTTTTTTGTAACTGTAACTTTTATAACTGTAACCGGTTCCAGGTTCGGGTCTCTCAAAATGCGATGGCATCTTGGGAGACCCTGTGAAAGTGTGTCCTAGTCTGTGCAATGCTGTACCCTACGCTAATACTCAACTAGTGAATGGTAGCGTTCAAAACATTCACCAATGCAAAGACCAGGATTATCAGGACAGGAGGGACAATAATAGCGGGTGTCACGTCTATATACGCGCTTGCTGCAGACACATCTTTTTTGGGGGGGTTCATTGGGTAGGGGTACTCGGGAGGACATATAAATGCCTCTCATTCAGCCGACTGCATTTGGTTGGGGATGTGAATGGGGGAAATACGGGCGCTGCAGAAGTGGTGGGTTCCCAATTAGGATTGGCGAATGCAGCAGGAAGGGCATTATGGGCACGACGGGCCTGTGTTTGTCTTTTTGGTGGCAGCGGGACACTACTTGTGCTTGCCACCTCACCAGCTTGAACTGCACTTATGGGACTCGCCACGTCACCAAGTGTTACTGCAGTGCTGGTATGACTACGACTGGGGTGTACTAGGCCGCTGGCGCTTGCCAGTTCACCAAAACGCTACAAAAAAAAGTGACAGTGATCGATCGATATTGCACTTGGGTGGGCTGGGCTGGGCCGGGCGGAGGGGCAAAACGCAGGTGCTAGCAGGTATCTGGGCTGATCCCACTAACACTGCGTTTTTGGGAACCCTAAACTGCTGGGGATGCTAGTATAGATCTGATCGGATCAGATATTGATCCGATCAGATACTATACCACTAAGGGAGGTGTACGGTGTGTGCGTGGGTGTTAGTGGTACTGGCGCTAATCTGACGCTGCCTGGGGCTGGTGCTTGCCAGTTCACCAAAATGCTACCAAAAAAACTGTTAGCGATCGCAGGGATCAGGCCTGACTCTGCGAACGCTGCAGTTATGCGTTTAGTGTTTTGTAAGTGACAGTGATCGATCGATACTGCACTTGGGTGGGCTGGGCGGAGGGGCAAAACGCAGGTGCTAGCAGGTATCTGGGCTGATCCCGCTAACACTGCGTTTTTGGGAACCCTAAACTGCTGGGGATGCTAGTATAGATCTGATCGGATCAGATATTGATCCGATCAGATACTATACCACTAAGGGAGGTGTACGGTGTGTGCGTGGGTGTTAGTGGTACTGGCGCTAATCTGACGCTGCCTGGGGCTGGTGCTTGCCAGTTCACCAAAATGCTACCAAAAAAACTGTTAGCGATCGCAGGGATCAGGCCTGACTCTGCGAACGCTGCAGTTATGCGTTTAGTGTTTTGTAAGTGACAGTGATCGATCGATACTGCACTTGGGTGGGCTGGGCGGAGGGGCAAAACGCAGGTGCTAGCAGGTATCTGGGCTGATCCCGCTAACACTGCGTTTTTGGGAACCCTAAACTGCTGGGGACGCTAGTATAGATCTGATCGGATCAGATATTGATGTGTTCAGATACTATACCACTAAGGGAGGTGTACGGTGCGTGCGTAGGTGTTCGCGGTACTGGCGCTAATCTGACGCTGCCTGGGGCGACGCATATCACCGCCGGGCGATCAGGGGGCTAAACCTTTATTCGGTAATAAACGGCGGGTGCCCTGACACTAAAAAAAATAAACAAACTAACCAGCGTCACCCGTAACAGTTATACGGTGATCAGTGGTGAAAGGGTTAACTAGGGGGCAATCAAGGGGTTAAAACATTTATTAGGTAGTATATGGGGGTCCCTGTCGCTATAAAACGCTGACAGCGAACCTAAATATTTACGTTCCTAACTAGCGTCACCAGCGACACTAATACAGCGATCAGAAAAATGATCGCTTAGCGACACTGGTGACAGGGGGTGATCAAGGGGTTAAAACTTTATTAGGGGGGGTTAGGGGGGTACCCTAGACCTACAGGGGGCTAATACTAACTGTCCTACCACTGCTAACTGTCACAAACTGACACCATGCAGTAATCAGGAAAAAAACAAAACAAAACAAAAAAACCTGCTTGCTGTCAGTTTGTGACAGGGGGGGGGTGATTGGGGGGGGATCGGGGGGCGATCGGGGGGGGATCGGGGGTGTTTAGTGTGCCTGGCATGTTCTACTGTGTTGTGTGTGTGTTGGTGCACTTACATGTCTTCTCTCCTCGGTGCTGGAACGGAAACTGGCCAGCCGAGGAGAGATGACATCACATCCTCTGCCTCTGTGTACTATACAGAGGCAGGGGATGTTTCTCATTGGCTGGGAGCGATCGCGAGGGGGGGGCCACGATCGGATGGTCTCCCCCTCGTCTCTCAACTCTCCCAGCCAAACGCCGACCGCCGATGGCACCGGGGGGGGGTCCGATCGGACCCCCCGCCCGCGGGAAGGCAATCACGTACCAGGTACGTGATTTTGCCTGCCCGTGCCGCTCTGCTCACGTATATATGCGTGAGGCGGTCGGCAAGTGGTTAAAATAGAATCAAATATAGGTAGAAAAAAGTTCTCCTCTGCAGTGATAAAGGTGCTCAAGATATTCCATGCAGTGCTACATGTCCGTGATACCACCACTGGCCAGCCAAACTGCTCACCTCAGCATATGGACCTCTGAACTAACAGATGGGTCAAGACAGCATTTACCACGCTCAGTGGATGGGGATGAAGACTTGTCTAGGAAGATAGTCCCACGATAGTAAAGATGGCACTCAAAATTGTAGATCATATAACATGCAATAAAAATTAAAGTACATAGTGCACACTGCGTGGCTTAAAAACGATAACATTTATTAAAAGTCAGGTACTCACATACACAGCACTATGCCCTAGTGCTGGGATACAGATAAAATAACATCAAAGGATAACGTAGGTTAGATGGTGGCTGCAGTGATGTCCAAAACCTCCCGCACGCGTATCGTCCACCTCCGGACTTCATCAGCGGTAATGGAGATAAAAGACATCACATCTATATATATAAAGCCCAAATATCTACTTTCTATAGGGTAAAACACCCCCCCCCGGGTACCGTCCAAACAGCTCCGGCCGCCATGGGGTCAAAGGTATTGCTTCCTACTAAAGCTACTAAGTCACTATAGTAACTCAGGCTTTTGCATCATGACGCCCGGTCATGTGACATTATACTCAGGAAGCAGGAAACACCTATTAGCATAATATTAAATTAAAAAGACCGTTGTGACGTCAATGGCGCCGGGATGGCCGGTCATGTGACCCTACATTCTTTATTACCAGCAGAAGCTGGAACACACCTAGATCGAGAGCTCCACCCCTGATAGCCCAAGCCTCCCCCTCAAGCCGCCACTCAGGAGGCAGGACACTCCTATTAGCATGAGTTAAAACGGCCGCCGTGACGTCACTGACATCGGGACGGCTGGTCATGTGACCCTACTAACATGTTACTAACAGAAGCTGGAACGCCCCTGGTAGCCAAACCTCCTTCTCGAGCCGTCACTATGGCGATCGGCTCAATAGGACTGCAGCCCTTGTTCAGCTTGTTTAATGACATTTGAATGTAACAACCAAATGTCACCATTAATAAAACCATTGCTGGGCCCATGAATGGAACAGAAATTCCTGATCACATTACATGCCCCAAGCTGAAAACAAAAATAAAAAGAAGATTTAAAAATGAATGATAATATTAAATGGTATTCAAAATGATAACTGTAAAATCAGCACATGGAAGAAAATTCCCCATAAACTACATATACGACATCACTGCAGCCACCCAAACGCACCCACCCTTAACATCTGATTCACAATCCGAATGGATAAACATATTACGAATGTGTGTGTCTATTGTATTTCGATTCACAGTCATAATGTATACGACACACACATTACAGATGTAAGTATCAAGATTATAATAAAATGCACCATGCACATAATTAACATTCTATAATGATACGCCATACGAATATTATCCAACTCTCTATCACCAAGCTCTTGATTAACCAATCCGAGATAATACACCGTACAGATTATTATCTATCAGAGATAAAACAATTCAAGTCGAATTCGACATTGAGTCCCGTGGGTACCCCCACTTGGGTCTCATAAACCCAAAACGACTCACGGTGGCTCAATTGTTGAATAAAGTCCCCCCCCTCCAGTGAGGGGTCACTTTTTCAACCCCCCAAAATTTTAATTTGGCGGGGCTTCGAGCATGGAATAATCGAAAATGCTTGGAAACATTATGGGTAACCAAACCTTTTTTTGATGTTATTCACATGTTCTCCTATTCTAATATGCAGAGGTCTAGATGTTCTCCCTATGTACTGGAGGCCGCATTCGCACTCCATCATGTACACTACCCCTGTGGTAGAACATGTGATAAAGTCCTTTATTTTATAAACCTTCTTAGTTGCTGTGGTGATAAACTCCTTACGTTTCTTAATATTACTTTTAGCCTGTTTGTATGGTGGACACTGACCACAGGCATAAAATCCGGTCAGTATATTGAAAATCCTATTCTCAAACGGAACAGGTGGATCTATAACCCCAGGGGCCAGCTTATCATGCAAAGAAGGGGCCTCTTTGTGTACAAACTGAGGAAACTGAGGAAGGACTGGACCAAGCATCCTGTCCCGTTTGAGAATAGGCCAATGTTTGCGAACAACCCGTTCAAATTGTTTGTACTGAACATTGAAATCAAGGATCATTTTGATATTCCCTGGTGTGTCCTGTCGGACTTTGGGGCAATTGGACACTAACGTGTTTCTATCGAGCGCCCGAACATATTCTATATCCTTATCAATGCTGGCCCTGTCATACCCCTTTTGAATAAAGCGGGATGCCAGTACCTGTGATTGTGAGATGTAATCACTTTCCTGTGTACAGTTATGCCTAATGCGCACAAATTGTCCCTTCGGGATATTGCACAACCACTGAATGTGGTGGCAGCTTCCTAGGGGGATGAACGCATTGCAATCAGTCGGCTTGAAATAATTCATCAGCCTAAACTGATTCCCCTCCATAGAGATGTCTAAATCCAGAAATACAATCCGTTCGCTACTAATGTTCCAAGAGAGGACTATGTTGCTGGTGTTCCTATCCAGTTTCTGCATAAACAAATCCAGCTTGGTCCTATCTCCCGTCCAAATCATAATAATGTCATCAATATATCTCTGGTAACAGACAAGTTCTGGGGGCGTATTTTTGTAAATAGCATCTTCCTCCCAGTGTGCTATAAATAAATTGGCCACACTGGGAGTGAACCGAGCCCCCATAGCCACACCTCTAGTTTGGAGGTAAAATTGTCTGTTGTACCAGAAGTAATTTTTTGATAGACAAAAGTTTAAACAATCAAGAATGAAGCTCTTATGTCTCCTTGTAAGATCGGATGTTCTGAAAGCCCACTGCACAGACTTCAAGGCATCCTCATGACTAATGATTGTGTACAGTGAGCTGACATCCGCTGTTATTAGAAAACAGGATAAGAAGTCAGGTAAGGTTTCAATAATCTGAAGGTTATGTTTAGTATCTTTCAAAAAGGAACGGGTTTTTGAAACCATGGGTTGAAGAAAAAAGTCAATGTATTGACCCAGTCTTGACGAGACTGAGTCAATACCATTGACTAAAGGTCGGCCAGGTGGGTTGGTACTACTCTTGTGTATTTTTGGCAAAAAGTATATTATTGGGGTGCGGCATGCAGATGGATCTAAATATGACGCTTCTTTAGCATTCAGCACTCCAATATGCTTCCCCCTTTCTATCAATGAATGTAATTCTTCCTTGAACTCAAGCATGGGATCTTTCGTAAGCTTAACATATGTGTTATAATCGCTTAACAAGTTCTCCATTTCATTATTATAATATACTTTGCTTAATACCACCAGACCCCCTCCTTTATCTGCCGGACGTAACACCAAGTCCTTCCGTTCCATCAGTGATTGAATACCCTTCTTAATATATACTGGATCATTCACTTTCCGGATCTTAAGTAATTCAAGATCCTTAGCAATCATGTTTTTAAATACATCAATATGCTTAGTATCCAGGTTAGGAGGATTAAAGACTGATTTATTACGGAGGGTAGAATGTTTACCAGATGGTTTCATAGTATTAGAGTCAGTCCGAACTGTGGTATTAGAAAGATAATACTTCTTTACATTCAAATTTCTGATACATTTTTTTAGACTAATGTATGTCTGGAATTTGTTTAGATTACGGGTAGGGGCATATTTAAGACATGTGTCTAGAACCCTAATCTCATCCTCATTCAGAGGCGTACCGCTAAGGTTATATATTCCTGCTCCTACTGGGGTTTTACTCTTTTGAGTTCTCCTGCCTTCTCTTCTTCCTCTGCTATTTTTCTTTTTCTGTCGAGGGTGGCAGGAGGAGGCGCCACATTCAACCCTCCTCCTGGATTGGGAGGGACTGATGGAGCCCCCCTCCCTGCCCCCATTGGAATCCTGTGAAAATCCCCCCCCCTCCGCGGTCCAGGATTCTGAAGAGGGGCAAAACGATTTTGAATGGATATGGGATTCCCACCAGGGAGGGGAAACCTACCTCTATTAGGATATGGGTTGGTGGATCTAGACGTGTTCAGATGGTCATTCTGATATCGTCCAGATTCCATCCTCCCATATTGGCCAGTGCCACTAAAGATTCCACCTGGATAATGGCCACCTGAGAAATAATTGGGACCTTTGCGTGATTCCTCATTATTATAAGGAGGGTTCCAAGGATATTGTCTAGATGGTGATCATGGCAGCACACACATTGGGTTGTGACTCCGCCCTCACAACCTGACAGGATTGGTTAACTATAAATTTGAAGGCCAAGGCACCCCACCTCATTCTTTTTCCCTCATCTGACAAGCCCCATCTTGGAGTGGGCTCAACTGTTCCTGACGGACCTATGAGCTGTGAATGTTCTGGCAACTCAGAACCTACTAGCTGATTGTTTGAGTAGGGAATTCCTGTCGAACAACAAATGGTCTCTGAACAACCAAGTCTTCAGTCTCCTGACCAAAACTTGGGGAACTCCAGATATCGACCTGGCCGCAACACCTACAAACACCAAGTGCCCGAGGTTTCTGTCTAGGATAGCTTTTTCATCAGCGGAAGAAGTAGACTGCCTTCTTCATGCATGGGACTTTCATCTGGGGTACATATTCCCACCAACTCCACTAATCGCGAGGTTCCTTTCCAGACTCAGGAAGTCATCAGCATTAGTAATAGCAGTGGTTCCATTCTGGCCGAGGAGACCGTGGTTCACGACATTGCCTCAGCTCAGTTTAGAAGATCCATTACCTCTTCCGGTGACTCAGGATTTGCTTTACCAGGGACAGTGCTTATATCCAGCTCCAGAGAGGTTACACCTAATGGCATGGAAGTTGAGAGGAATAGGCTCCTAGAACAGGGCTGTTCCCAGGAAGTCGTTTCTACTTTGCTTCAGGCTAGGAAGAGTACCACTAACGCCACTTACGACAAAATATGGGAAAGATTCTCATCCACGGATCAACAAAATAACTGGGATCCATTATCTCCAGAGGCACCTCAAATTCTTGAATGTCTTCAAACAGGTCTAAATAAAGGTTTAAGTTCAAGTACCCTGAAGGTGCAGGTGTCAGCCTTATCTGCAAAGACGGGCTTCAGATGGGCATCTCATCCTCTTCTGATACAGTTTATGAGGACATGTGTGAAAATCAGACCTCCAAGAAGACCAACATTTCCAGCATGGGACTTATCAGTAGTCTTGAACGCACTTTCAAATTCTCCCTTTCATCCAGCTGACTCTATCTCTCTGTGGAACTTGACGTTGAAATGAACTTTTCTCATCGCTATCACTTCAGCGAAGAGAGTATCAGATATGCAAGCGCTAATGATCACAGAACCCAGAACATGGTGTTTTACCCAGATAGGGTAGTACTGAAACCTTCAGACCACTTTGGTGGCAACATCTTTTCATTACAGTAAGGAGATCAATCTTCCAGTCTTCCAGCTACAGCCTCCTTTAGGAAAACAAACAATCTTTTGATGATTCCTCATGGGAGTAGGAAAGGTCATATGGTGTCATCTTGCACCATCGCATCATGGCTGGTCAAGTCAATCAAAAAATCCTACGGCATTCAAAATCTACCGATACCTGGAGGCATTAGAGCTCACTCAATGAGGGCAGTGGCAGCTTCATGGGCAGCATATTGCAGGGTTTCCCTTGAAACAATCTGCAGGGCAGCGACCTGGTCCTCCAGGCACACTTTCATGTCTCACTATAGGGTGGACTCGGTCCAATTATCTACAGTAGATTTCGGAAGATCTGTTATTCGGGCCAATTCTACTGCTATTTGATTTAATAAATGTTACTTTTTTCCTTGTAGCCACCCGACTGGCGAGTTGTTTCCCAATGTGCGTGCTGCCATGATGCGTCAGAAAAATGGAAAATTGTATACTCACCTTTCCGTAATTTTCCTTTCCTGATGCGTCTTCATGGCAGCACACAGCATCCCACCCTTCTTTAGGTGATAGTTACAGAGAATGAGGTGGGGTGCCTTGGCCTTCAAATTTATAGTTAACCAATCCTGTCAGGTTGTGGGGGCGGAGTCACAACCCAGTGTGTGTGCTGCCATGAAGATGTGTCAGGAAAGGAAAATTACGGAAAGGTGAGTATACAATTTTCCATTTTTCTAAAGTAGTAGGATTATAGCTTTATCTCTTCAGTAAATAGCATTTTTAATGCATGCTAATAGTTTGCTGGTCTTGTTTGCTGCAGCCTGGCATTGCATTATATTGCTTAGTCTGTCATCTACTAGGATCCCATCCTCGATTCCCGTAGAGGTACTCCCCCTAGTGAGTTCTTTGTATGCATATTTTTAGCTCGCAAGTTTTATCCTTGACATTTTTCTACACTGAATCTCATTTGCCATGTAGCTTCCAACCCCTGTATTTTAACTAGGTTGAGTCCTATTATCCCCTCTCTCACACATAAGGACCAGGTGGAGTTCATAATGTACTAGCGGGCTGGAGACAATACCAGACACACTATAGATCTAGGATGCTATCCAAAAAATTGGAGCTGAAGCGCCCTTACTCAGTTTAGTTGCTGAAAAAGCATTTTACTGCTAACGCTTGCCATCCACGCTCTCCACATTGCAATACATTGGTGTCAAAGAACCCTTCCCTGAAGACATTCAAGCCCTCAATTTGACCCTGACAGCAGTTGTTACATTTCAAAAAAATGTATAAAAACCAAGCGCTGATGTGGATAGATATGTGTGATATAAATAAATTGTGCTTAAAAATATAATATACCAATATAGTTAGTGCTATGAAAAAATCAGTAAATTAAAGCTGCTATCAATATAGGGTGATCAGATAACCAAACAAATAGTACTAAGTATAAAATTGATGCGCTTTAAATAAATAGTGCGACTAAGCTTAAATCCAGGAATAAAAAATGCATACATGTGAATAAAATAAATACATAATTATGGTGCTAATACATGTGTTAAAATTGCCAAAAAAAAAAAAAAATCTTCAAATTGGTGATGTGACGGTTAGTATAAATAAAATAATAATGACACTCTGAGTACAATGTCCAGGCAGAGATAAATAGTGGGAGAAAGTAAAAATAATTAAACAGTTCCTTCCCTTAATCCAGATTGATTGACTCACTGGGTTAGATCGTTTGTATCAGGATATTTAGTTTTTCTTGCATCCCACTTCAGCAATTATACTGCTGGTGATTCGGCTCTCAGGATAAAGGTTTTATGCAAAGCAAGCAAAGAAAAAATAGATCATTGTGCAGTGAACTTACTAGATAGTACATAAGCAAAACAGAGACAAGAGATACACTCACAAACTCCCGGTCTATTAGAAGCATTCAAATAAGCAGATTGCAGTCAGCCGCTGTGGACGAGGTTTCCCATAGAGAAACAGCTGCTGTTAACCTTCAGGTGTATTGCAGCACTGAACGTCCTAAGCTCCTCCCACGCGTTACATCACTGACACATTGAAAAAGTCACGTGTCAGTGATGTAACGCGTGGGAGGAGCTTAGGACGTTCAGTGCTGCAATACACCTGAAGGTTAACAGCAGCTGTTTCTCTATGGGAAACCTCGTCCACAGCGGCTGACTGCAATCTGCTTATTTGAATGCTTCTAATAGACCGGGAGTTTGTGAGTGTATCTCTTGTCTCTGTTTTGCTTATGTACTATCTAGTAAGTTCACTGCACAATGATCTATTTTTTCTTTGCTTGCTTTGCATAAAACCTTTATCCTGAGAGCCGAATCACCAGCAGTATAATTGCTGAAGTGGGATGCAAGAAAAACTAAATATCCTGATACAAACGATCTAACCCAGTGAGTCAATCAATCTGGATTAAGGGAAGGAACTGTTTAATTATTTTTACTTTCTCCCACTATTTATCTCTGCCTGGACATTGTACTCAGAGTGTCATTATTATTTTATTTATACTAACCGTCACATCACCAATTTGAAGATTTTTTTTTTTTTTTTGGCAATTTTAACACATGTATTAGCACCATAATTATGTATTTATTTTATTCACATGTATGCATTTTTTATTCCTGGATTTAAGCTTAGTCGCACTATTTATTTAAAGCGCATCAATTTTATACTTAGTACTAGTTGTTACATTTCCTCATTCTTTCTCATGGAAAATTAACATATTGAATGGCACTAGGCAGGGCTGCCCCTATCGCCATTGCTATTCACCTTCCGTATTGGCTTCCATTCAGTGCAACCCAGACACCACAGGAATAAAAATCAGGAACAATCTGTTCTTTTCTTGTACATAGATGGGGCACTTCTAACCCTTACAAACCCACTGACCTCTCCCCCTAATTTTCACATTCAAATTATATAGTGCTATATTGGGGTACAATATACATTCTGCTAAAACAAAAGCTTTAGCCCTCAACATTAAATCTGACCTCCTTCACCTCAGTTATTGATACGATTGGAAAATGGACACCTTGAAGTACCTAGGATACAACTAAGACCCATATATAATATTTTACACTGTATATAATAAGGGATGTGCCAAATTGCTCCGGGTTAGGTTTCGAGCAGGGGTTTTTGTGACTTTTTTGTAATATGCAGGAAATTTGTGGTATTTATACCTCTAGCCTGAAGATGTCACAGTTATTACATGTTTAATACATTTTATACTCTATACAAGTCAGTTCCTGTTCCTACTATGATATATTGAAAAGAATGCAGATGTTTTTTTGATCCCTAAACATGTTATTTAAGAACTTCATCTAGTTCAGGACACAACAGTAAGATTTTACGTGATATGGCATATACTGTTGAACTTTTCTCAGTGGGAAAGGTCAAAATGGTATTGTGTGCTTTAGAAGTATCCACTTTTCAGTGGGGTTTATTTACTAAAGGCAAACATACTGTGCACTTTGAAAATGCAGTTACACTAATGTAATGTGGTAAAGCTTCACTTTGTAAAGAATACCCAATAAGATGCAAGGAAATAAAATAAAAAAAATAAATAAAAAAAAAGCAGAAACAGTGCACAATCTATTTACCTTTAGTAAATCCATCTCCTCTCCACAGCTTGCTGTGTGAAGTGGTAAACTCTGTTTTTGAAACCAGAACTCAATTTTTTTCAGAGGTGCCCAAGCCTTCTTTATACCCACCTCCTGTACCTGTTTTTAACCACCTACGGACCGCCCGCCGTCGTTATATGTCGCTACTTTGAAGAGGAATATCGTTGTTATGGTAGCAGCTAGCTGCCATAACCCCGGTATCCTCTTCTTCAGCGGGCGGTCCGCTTTCAGATAAAGGTGGTCTCAGGTTCGCCACGAGATCACTTTTATCGGCGGCGGGAGAGGGCTTCCCCCGCTGCGCTCCGGTGCCCTCTGCCGCTTACCGGATCCGTCGGTAGTGGTGGAGGCAATCGGGTTCTTCTTGTTAGGCATGGAGACGAGGGAGGGGAAGATGGCCCCAACCTGTCTACATATCATTGCAGGGCGGAATCGACATCAAAATGTCACTTCTGTAAAAGTTTGTCGCCATTCCACGAGCGGGCGCAATTTTGAAGCATGACATGTTGGGTATCAATTCACGCGGTGTAACATTATTTTTCACAATGTAAACAAAAATTGGGCTACCTTTACTGTTGTTTTATTTTTTAATTAAAAAAAGGGTATTTTTTCCAAAAAAAGTGCGCTTGTAAGACCGCTGCACAAATACGGTGTGAGTGAAAGTATTGCAACAACCGCCATTTTATTCTCTAGGGTGTTAGAAAAAAAATACATAATGTTTGGGGGTTCTAAGTAATTGTCTAGCAAAAAAAAGCTGTTTTTAACTTGTAAAAACCAAATCTCAGAAAGAGGCTCGGTCTTTAAGTGGTTAAAAATTGCCTTCAAACATACCTTTTTCCTACAATCTGTCAAGCAGATGATGTCCTTGGTCTCCGTTTCTTTTCTCCTGCAGCAACAGTGTGTGATATACAATACTGCAGAGAACAGCGCTGATGTTATGACCAGGCCAACAAGGTGGCGTACACCAAGGTTGGCCTTCCTCCCCTCCCTTCTGTGCAAGATCTCATATAGTCTGTGGACCTATGTATGTATACATATGGCTTTGGCTTCTTCACTGTGGAAGGCATGTATATTTGTGTAAGGACACAAATGGCCCTGCTCCCCTATGTAAGGGGCCTTAATTGAGGCCCAGAACGGTGGAGAGAAATGGAATTAGTGAAGGGCCAGGCATGACAATGTGTCTAGGGAGACACAAATGTTAAAGGAATGTCAGGTATTAAGGGGGAGGAGGCAGCAGGGAAAACTGGGGGAGTGGCCATATTTAGGCAAGGGGTGTGGTTGAGATCGAAGCAGAGTGCGGAGGAAGAGAAAGGAGGAGGCAGTTTTTCACACTGCTCCTCCAACATGGCAGAGATCGCTGTTATCCTGGCCAAGCTGAGACATGTGGCAGCGAGCAGGGG